>NC_036865.1:12566563-12600958 GCF_002910315.2 Salvelinus sp. IW2-2015
TTAAAGTTAAATGAAATCGGCAGAATTGAGTGTTTTTGAGTGATTAGGGAATTTACATCTGTGATTATAGAGATGGACAAGCTTACAGTAAGGGCTATTTTGGATTGGTATAGGTACAAGATAGATGGGGATCCTATTTAAAACAGCTATGTGATGAACGATAATTGTTTTCTGTAGTGAGTGCAATTTTAATGCCCAGCTTGATTGTGTGCGAATCTTTGGTTCATAATAAGATGTTTATAGTTGAAAAGTTGGGGTGTAGGTTGGTTGCTTGAATGGCCATACAGATTGACATGAAAAAAATAGCTTTGAAGATGAGTTTTAGATATGAAGCATTAATTAATTGTTTTGGACCATGAAAATGCCCGGTCTTGGTAGGGATTTGGCTAGTGGCTGGCTCTTTAGATATAGGAAAACAGAGGGTGGAGGGAGAGTGTGGGATCTGGGTGTTATGGTATGGGGGGATGGAGTGTATGGGCTAGTATATTTGGCTGCTGGCTTGTGGCAGCTAGGTGTTGGTAAATCAGGTAATAATACAAGTTAAGTAATAAGAAGCTATCTGGTATGGTGGGGGTCGAGGGAGTTGATTGAAGCTGATTATTAAACTTGACGTCATCTCTTAAATGAAAAAAAAAATAATGAGAGTGGGAATTGTTATTCATGCTACAATTATTCTAGAGGTTTTTTCACAATTTAATGGAACAAGGTCATATCTGAGTGCTTTATGGGCCTACAATATTTTTTAAATGCTGATATAACAAGGAAGTTAGAAAAATTATTTTTTACATGAAGTACAGGGAAAGTGGGTAATGTTGTTGGGTAGAAAGATTTATTGTCAGTGGGTTTGATTCAGAATTTTGTTTACTTACTGTGGAATGTCTATACTAGGCTACTCCGACAATACTCGAGCAGCTGTCATGGTGATGATTTTGTGCTGTGATTCATTGGACACCTGTCACCAATATTTTTTTGAAATTGGTATTTTTAATGGGGAATAAATAAACTAAAAGTTTCAAAAACTAGGGGGCTGAGCAGTGAGCGTGTGATAGAAGTCTTTGCTCTATGACATTTCATATTTGGTTTTTTTTATTAGGAATTCCAGATGTGCGAAAGCGGTCTCTTCTGGTCAGAAAAGATAGAAATTAATTGAAAAAAGATAAGACGATATAATTAAACGCGCACATATGCCTAATTATAGTTACACATCAATTTTAGGTAAAGGGGTCAGAGGATATGCTTTATCAGTTTTTTTATAGTGCGTTCTTTGAGCAAGGATGGAAGGGAGTCATAATATAGGTTTAAATATAAGTGTTTGATTTTCTGGTTTTGGGGATGTGAAAACGTGTGGGTGTCTGGTGGGTTATGTGTGTGTAGCTGTGTGTTGTTGATATGCAACATTTTCATCAGTTTTTTAAAGAATGAAGTGCCCGTCTCTCTCAACTTTAGCAATAGAGACTGGTGCATAGTTTTATATTGCGGGTTGATCGGTTTTTCCTCCCAGGCGCACAGGTTGATCTGTGGGATTAATTTCTAATATGGGCTCCCGAGTGGCAGATGGTTAGGAGCATATCAATGGCTGGAGGATATGAGTATGGTTAAACAGTGTACCACAGTGGTGTTGGGAGTCATAGTGTGTGCACGATGGTGGCGGATTGTAATAAGATTTGTTCTTAAATGATTGCTAGTTATAAAAAGCACTTGTTCGGGCAGCCTGAGCCCAACTAGGTTTTTTGCGCACTGACATGATGGACATTAATAGTAAGAAATAAGTACGCGCTTGTTTTGAGCTGTGGTTTGTAAAAAGCAGAGTCTCTTAGTATGGAACTTCTCTCATCTTTTAAAATTGAATTTATATGCATTGATGAAGGTTTACAATTAAGTAACGTAATTTAGTCTTAACTTGTTACAGCCACATTCATTACAGATTCAGTTGAGGTCTAGAATTAGGGAATGTTTTCAAATAAAAGCTCATATAGTTTTAGGGTGTTTTTTTGTTAAAAATAAATAATAAAAAATGATAATAATTAGTAAAAGTTTTGTTTATATAAAAAATAAATATAAAAATGATAAATATAGTAAAGTTGTTTATATAAAATAAATGAATAAACTTATTATCAATTTTAGAGTTAATTCGGAAATTACTTGTTTGTTCTTATATTAAGGTTAAATATAAGTACCGTTGTTTAATATCGAACCTAAGCTCCTCACACTGCTCGATCTCGTACGGGGAGGAGGGAGGGGGGAGAGAAACAACGGTACGAGAGGGAGAAGTGGGAGGAGGGAGGGGGGAGAGAAACAACGGTACGAGAGGGAGAAGTGGGAGATTGGAGACGGGAACATAAACAGACAAACACTCAAAAAAAGAACAGTTGCACAGAGCCATCAGTGTAGATCAGGTCTTGGCAGGAAGGAGCAAACCCGGGGTTGGATAGGGATGAGGGGGGATAGAAATAAGAGGTTCATGGAAAGTGACAACTGTCTTCTTGGGGGAGAGGGTGGCTGTATTAGGCAAGTGCAGGGTCTTGTGCTGCTCCTTCCTCTGCCTGGCTGCTCTCCAAGGAGCCACAGATAGATGTGAAATAACCGAACATACAGAAATAACATCTACCAGTTTTCAAAAAGACAACACACTCTCAGGACATGAGTCATATGATCTCATTGAGATATTGTTATAAGAGTTCGTTAAAAAAATACAGTATTGTAAATGTTTTGGTGAGCTGAAAAGAAGCCTCTCTCCGAATGTGGTAGGATCATGTCAGACAAAACCATTTGGTGATTTCTGTTTACCATGGGCAGAAGAGCTAGGCTTAAATAATACAACCCTAGGCTGTGTGTGAATTGACTCTGTATCATGGTGCCTGCTGCCTCTTCTGCCTAGCGTGCAAGCATGTGTGTTCTCCATGACATAGACACCAGTGACCTCCCAGACATGTTTTGGAAAGAAAGAAGAGTATATATGGCAGGCAGGGTCTCAGGCAGACTGGCAGGCAGGGTCTCAGGCAGACTGGCAGGCAGGCAGATCTTAGGGAGAGAGATGTATCTGAATAAATAGGGTTTTCATTCTCATCCTACAAAAAAAAAATGTCTGAGGTAATACATACATTCACAACACACTGATTTCTGATAGAGACGCTACCTTGTTCTTGGTTATACATTTTGTGGGTGTTAGCAAGCTGTGGAGAATAGTGGTAACCAGTCATCAGCAATTTAAATTAAGTGGAGATGAGAACCGCTGAGGTCACACATGATTAAAGAGACAGACAGACAGACAGAAGCAGTGGAGGACATCAAACATGACACATGTCAGTAAGAATCATGTAAAACTCGCTGCACTATATTTGTATTTATTATGGACCTCCATTAGTTACTACCAAGGCAGCAGCTACTCTTCCTGGGGCCCAGAAAAATTAAGGCACTTCTATACCATTTTTTGTAATTTTTGAAATACAATACATTTCACAACAGATTTCACAACACATTAAGTGTGTGCCCTCAGGCCACTACTCTACTACCACATATTTACAACACAAAATCCATCTGTACGTGTGTGTATAATGCTATGTTATCGTGTGTGTGTATGCGTGTCTGTGTGTGTGTCTCTAAACAGTCCCCATAAGGTGTATTTGTATCTGTTTTTTAAAATCTGATTTTACTGCATGTGGTACTTGATGTGGAATAGAGTTCCATGTAGTCATGGCTGTATGTAGTACTGTGCACCTCCCATAGTCTGTTCTGGACTTGGGGATTGTGAAGTATCCTCTGGTGGCATGTCTTGTGGGGGTATGCATGGGTGTCTGAGCTGTGTGCAGGTAGTTTAAACAGACAGCTTGTGCATTCAACATGCCATACAGCCTAAAGGAGATGTTAATTCATAATTCACACAGACACATGAAAGCTCTTACACACACGCACACACACAAACACGTAGATCGAGTGGCTCGGGGTCATGTATAGGCCTACCTGCGTTGAGAGATATACTAGTTCTGTCTCCCTGAAGTGAAGATATAGTTTTGATAACAATGAAAACTATTTGAAGGTGATCCCGCCACTGACCTTGTAATGCAGTCCCAGTAGTACTCTGGTATCATTTTGGGTATCACAATGGAAACCCAATTCTTTCCCCATTAATCTCCATTTCCATAGGAAATATGATATTCAGAGCAAGACAAGGACCATACTAAAACAAGCCTTTCAACACCATTCCATCATTCCATGAAATGAAAAACTTTGTTAAATTAACTAGTTTGTGCTGTGCTGTACTGTACTTTCTCCTCCTTCCTCATAGGCTAGCCCGTGATTGCATCCTCCCCATCAAGCCTGTCCCCTGAGAAGAGCGTCGCTCCACTAGACTGATCAATAAGGAAGAGGATTACACAGCCCCAGAGCTGCCTACAGCCAGTGTTGCTGACTATTTTTCAGTGAGAATCGCTATTGGCTCCTTGATTTGTCGCTAGATGACGTTTTGCTATTGCCGCGACGACTCCAAGAGCTACAATTTGTCTTGCTGCGGCAACAACTATGGTCCCCAGAATAGCGTTTCGCCCCCTCTCCCTCCGCACACCCCCTCCCTGTGTTTATCTGCCTGTGTGTTCCCTGTGTCTGTGACTACTGTTGCGCAGACAGCTTCTCCCTCTCTCGTGTGTGGCAGAATATAGTGGAAAAGGCTCCAAATGCTGTCAAAACCATAGAAATCCTCGGTGTCAAAACTCCCCAAAGGCAGCTTGAAAAGTAGCTGAATTTGTCGCTGGAAAGGTCTGAAAACACAGTAATCTAAGTCTGCTCTACTGTGTTGGAGGGCTGCCCCATGCACAGATAGAACAACGAGTTATTGCATACGCGCACTTCACAGAGTAGGCGTTCCCCAACGGAAATATGCAAATGTTTGCTAGAACGCGGGAATCGGATCTCGCTAGCTCGTGGTTGGCTCTTCTCACCTCCTTGCTTGTTCTGCCCACTATGGCTGCTTTGCTACCATTTGAAACGACAGGCTTTGGTCTATCTTAGTTAATTTAGAAAAGTCTTTGGCCAATTGGTGACAGCGCCATCCGGTGGCTTAACAGAGCAATGCATGCAGACTGTTGCGCGGATATCCCTGTGGTAAGGGGTGTACGGTTCTTTGACCATTTAACAGTCGTGGAGGTATTCTATGTCATACTTGAGTAAAAGTAAAGATACATTAATAGAAAATGACTCAAGTAAAAGTGAAAATTACCCAGTAAAATACTACTTGAGTAAAAGTCTAAAAGTATTTGGTTTTAAATATACTTAAGTATCAAAAGTAAACGGAATTGCTAAAATGTACTTAAGTATCAAAATTAAAAGTAAAAGTATAAATCATTTCAAATCCCTTCTATTAAGCAAACCAGACAGCACAATTTTCTCCTTATTTTTACCGGATAGTTGGGGCACACTCCAACACTTAGACATAATTTATAAACAATGCATTTGTTTTTAGTGAGTCCGCCAGATCAGAGGCAGGGGATGACCAGGGATGTTCTCTTGATAAGTGTGTGAATTGGACCATTTTCCTGTCAAAATGTAACGAGTACTTTTGGGTGTCAGGGAAAATGTATGTAGGAAAAAGCACATTATTTTCTTTAGGAATGTAGTGAAGTAAAAGTAAAAAATTGCAAAAATATAAATAGTAAAGTAAAGCACAGATTCCCCAAAAAACAACTTAAGTAGTACTTTAAAGTATTTTTACTTAAGTACTTTACACCACTGCCAATGCACGACCCAATGCTGCTGAAAAATGTCATCTCAAGTTTGAAGAGGGTTTCTTTCATTATGAAGGTAAGAGTTTCTCCTCATAGTGCCCTATCCATAGAGAGAGACMACATGAGGATGGTTACAATATACATACATACTTCACTGACAGACAGTCAACCAGCTGGCCCATGAGAAAGCTGTGTGTGTGTTTATGTGTGCGTGCATGTGTGTGTGCACATGCACAGGTGTGTGACTCACAGCTGGCAGCAGGCATGGGTCAAAGAGGGCCACATGGCTCTCTCAGGTCCATGCCACTAAGCAGCTGGCACAGGCAGTAGCTGTGAGTGGGTAAAATCACTGGGGAAGCCAGAAAAAAAAGCCATATTACAACCTATGTTTTGTGATAAATGCGTTGTTGGCTCTATAACCTGTTAGTTCGTATGCCTTGCAACTGTGATATATTTGTATAATTTTGTTTAACCTTTATTTAACTAGGCAAGACAGTTAAGATCAAATTCTTATTTACAATGACGGCCTAACCCGGCCAAACCCGGACGACGCTGGGCCAATTGTGCGCTGCCCTATGGGACTCCCAATCACGGCAGGTTGTGATACAGCCTGGAATCGAACCAGGGTCTGTAGTGACGCCTCTAGCACTGAGATGCAGTGACAAGAAGAGGCAGAGACAAGAAAACGCAATGGCAGAATAAATTCAACCACACCGTTTTTCATCACAAAACCGGAGAGCAACCTCTGTCCAGTGAAGTCCACAAAGCATATTGCATGTAACAAACAGACCTACAGCATGGTCAAGCGAGTTAATGTTTCCGACCTTTTCGGATTACTAAACAACTATTGATTTAGAATAACAGAGAGTTACCGCAAGTCGCAATTAGATAACCGGAGCTGCCTCCACTATTCCAGCACCATTGCAACTTCAACATTTCACCATCATCAAATCACCTACAGTATGCTTAGTCTAATACAATGACAACTAAAAGAAACCAAAAACAATTCAGTCCAATCAACATGAGCTAAATATGATGTGGCTGTCCATGGTTCTGATTTCTGTGTGTGTGTGTGTGTGTGTGTGTTGTGTGTGTGTGTGTGTGTGTGTGTGTGGTGTGTGTGTGTTGTGTGGTGTGTGTGTGGTGTGTGTGTGTGTGTGTGTGGTGTGTGTGTGTGTGTGTGTGTGTGTGTGTGTGTGTGTGTGTGTGTGTGTGTGTTCCGTGTGTGTGTGCTTGCGTTCTTGCAAGTAAAAAAAAAGCATGTTGACTCAACCTACTTGTAGATATAGCCAATGCCATCCTCCTCTTTCATCGCCATCCATGGCTAATTTAGGAAAGAGACAATTTTAGCTAGCTAGCTAGCCACCAGTGGACAACAATACAACTATATGCAACAGTTCAAGTTGTTTCTGTCAATGACGTATTGCTCTCGATGTGATGTGATTGGAGCGAAGCCAAATCTAACTGACTTCCCTTGACACTTTTTGAGTGCGACAGGACAATTCACAGTTGAGCTCACTCAAGGGAGGCCAAATGCTTTCTGGCTTCTCTTGCATTTATTGCTACGGGCGACAACAATGTCATACTCTACTCATTTCTTTGGGGAAGCCTGGCTTCTATTGGCATCCATGAATACACACTACTGTGTACAGGTGAGCAAGGTCATCAGAGCAGACCCAGGTAAGAACACCAATACATAAATCCAGAATCTTCCTTCAGGTAAGAACCCTACACAAATCCAGGGTCTTCCTTCAGGTAAGACACCATACATAAATCCAGTGTCTCCCTCAGGTGAACACCATACATAAATCTAGTGTCTCCTCAGGTAAGAACACCATACATAAATCCAGTGTCTTCCTCAGGTAAGAACACCATACATAAATACAGTGTCTTCCCTCAGGTTAAGAACAACCATACATAAATCCGTGGTCTTCCTCAGGTAAGAACACCATACAATAATCCAGTGTCTTCCTCAGGTAAGAACACCATACATAAATCCAGTGTCTTCCCTCAGGTAAGAACACCATACATAAATCCAGTGTCTTCTCTCAGGTAAGAACACCATACATAAATCCAGTGTCTCCCCCAGATAAGAACACCATACATAAATCCAGTGTCTTCCTCAGGCAAGAACACCATACATAAATCCAGTGTCTCCCTCAGGTAAGGACACCATACATAAATCCAGTGTCTCCTCTCAGGTAAGAACACCATACATAAATCCAGTGTCCTCCCCAGATAAGAACACCATACATAAATCCAGTGTCTCCCTCAGGCAAAGAACATACATAAAATCCAGTGTCTCCCTCAGGTAAGAACACCATACATAAATCCAGTGTCTCCCTCAGGTAAGGACACCATACATAAATCCAGTGTCTCCCTCAGGTAAGAAACACCATACATAAATCCAGTGTCTTCCCTCAGGTAAGAACACCATACATAAATCCTGTGTCTTCCCTCAGTAAGAACACCATACATAAATCCAGTGTCTTCCCTCAGGTAAGATAAATCCAGTGTCTTCCCTCAGGTAAGAACACCATACATAAATCCAGTGTCTTCCCTCAGGTAAGAACACCATACATAAATCCAGTGTCTTCCCTCAGTAAGAACACCATACATAAATCAGTGTCTTCCCTCAGGTAAGAACACCATACATAAATCCAGTGTCTTCCCTCAGGTAAAAACCCATACATAAATCAAGTATCTTCTCTCAGGTAAGAACACCATACATAAATCCAGTGTCTTCCCCAGGTAAAGAACACCATACATAAATCCTGTGTTTCTCTCAGGTAAGAACACCATACATAAATCCAGTGTCTTCCCTCAGGTAAGAACACCATACATAAATCCAGTGTCTTCCCTCAGGTAAGAACACCATACTAAATCCATGTCTTCCCTCAGGTAAGAACACCATACATAAATCCAGTGTCTCCCTCAGGTAAGAACACCATGCATAAATCCAGTGTCCTCCATGCACATATAACACTTTCAATCACTTGTCACCCAGTACCTCAGTACTGACTTGGTTCATCCTAATCTATAACCAAGTTCCTCACACAAGGTTCCATTAGACCCTCAGGAATGTCTAACTATTACACCTGGAATTCTGTGTCATTTATCACATATACATCCTATTACAGGCTTGTACATAAATGTAGGTATCGACTGTTCCTGTAATTATCAACCCCATGAGTGAGGTGCAATTTACGTACTGGAATGAGTCATCAACCACACAGTGCTTTTTCTCTTTTCAGACTTTTTGTTTAACAGGTGTCTGCTTACCTTATAATTGAATGCGCTGCACAGTGGGATGAAGATCATCCAGACGAAGTGGTCACTCACTCCTGGCAAGCTCGCCAAATGTTGGGTGGTCTTTTGCATGGGGTGATGTAAGTTTCCTTTAACAATCAGTCTTCCAGATAGATGACACAGACACAGGGACCTTGGTATAAAACTCTGTAGTAATAAAATGCAATTGCAGACAGAGATTCACATACAGAATACCTGAGTAGTCTATAGTAAAGATCTGTGTGGCGAAACAGGAGACAACGCTCCTTATGCTAGTGGGTGTGGACAGCCTACTGTCAATCATACCTTAACATTGTTGCATTGGATTAGATACATTGTATCTAAGATGAGAAAAACATGTCTAGACTGTGGTTTCTCACTCTAATATCTCGGCCTTGAGGCTGTGTGACTATCAGCAGGTGCAGACAATTCTCAGCCTGAGAACTAAAGCAGTACATCTCCATTTACCCAGTACTTTTCCATCATTGTACATTGCAAGCATACAAAGGTTATCACATATATACAGTAATCATGGCACTGGTGTGGGGGTGGGAGGGGCTGAGAATAAAGAGATAGAGACATCTTGGTCATTGGAAAGGATCAGAAACCCTATCCTAGCCTACCATCAGCCTAAACTACCATCCTCAAACTCTGAGGTAAGTTTGCCTTTAACAAACTCTAGTCTCCTCTAATTGGCAGATATTTAAATGTGGCAGGTGCATGACACTGAATGGTTTAGTGCAGGGCAGACCTGGGTTTTGCTATTTATACTATTTCCTGTATTTCAATTTTTTTCAAATAAGGTTTGTTTGAAAATGTAGTAAAATATTGCAATATATTTTGAAATGCATTTGGAAAGTATTGGTATGTATTTACAACTACTTCAAATACATTGTAAGAAAAACATCAWTTTCAAATTAATATTTACTTTATTTGGAATAACAAACAACTTAACATACACACTTAACATATCTTTATCCCAATATGCAATTCATAGCTTACTTTAGGATCATGTATCTGGAAAGAAGACACGTTTCCATATGACTGGGTATTCCTAGGGTGCTTCTGAATAGYATAGAATGGCCTCTCCTTGTCTTATTTCTAGAAACCATTTACGTAACATTTTACAAGTTGCTCTTATACCTTTGTACTGATGATATTATTATACACCCGTTATTATGATTAGTATTATTGTTATTAATAATATTATGATTGTTGTTGTTGTTTTTAATAATAATATTGTTATTGTTGTTATGATTACACATTCAATTTTGATATTATGCAATCAAAATGCAATGACTAAAGTATTCTAACAACAAAATGCTAATACAATGTTGTTAATAGTGTAAATACAATGTTACTACACAGTTAGAGCAGCTTAAGGTAAAGTGTTTCTACAATGATCTTTAAGGGGCATTTTACTCAAAAAACATTTCTTAACATCTTTCACATTACTGTAGGAATTTGTTCCAGTCTCAAACTAAGACACAAGTTTTTACTAATCAGTCGCCCCTCAGGAACTTAATTGTTAAACGGAGCAACACAGGGGAACCCAAGAGCAGACTCAGACCAGGAAACAGGAATGAATGAACCAAKATATTTATTGTAACACAGGGAGAGATGAAGTGCAGATCCAGGGAAGCACGGATGAGTTGTAAGAAACCAGATGTGGAGGTTGAGGTTTGAGTGAGCTGGGTTGCGACAGGGTAAACAGGTCCGGAGGGGAATCCAAGGGAGTGATAATGAGTTGAATCCARAACAGGGTAGCAGGGTGGTGAGATGTGGAACAGGAGACAGGAACCAGAGTCAGAGCGGCAAAACTGCAGTGAGAGGATAAACAGCGTCAGGCAAGGAAATAGGCACAGCAGGATACAGGATCTTAAATAACAACAAATAGCTAGAAGCGTGACTGACTGAACGGAGATTACAATCTGGCAGAGTGGAAGTGGCAGGACTGAGTATTTGCAGAGGTCTTGATTATGGTACAGATTGCAGCTGGTGGGGAACTGCTCTGACTCCAGCAACCTGTCTCCAACCACACAATCACACACAGCAGAGAGAGAGAAAGAGGGAGAGAACTGGGGGAATGGCTGCAGGTCAAGGAGACACCAGATGTCCACTAGGGGTTGTAGCAGGAGCAGATGTGACATTAATTAGCTGTATCAAGGTGTGTTAGTGCTGGAGCAAGCGCGGGACACAGGAGGTCCCGTGAAAGAACGTGCCCCCTAATGGAAACCAAATGCCCGTCCAACTGATTCGTTCTGGTGCTGGCCTGTACTGTGTGTGTTGTGCATGTGCGTTCATGTGTGTGTACTTGTTCTCTGTTCTTAATGTATGAGGTCACTAGTCTGGTCGTCCTGCTCATCCCCGAGGAAGGTAATGTATTTCTGGTGTCTGTGTGTATGTGTCTTGAAGGAGTTCCCACATATGCTGAGCACTTGTTGGCTGCTTTTCCTTCACTCTGCGTTCCAACTTATCCAAACCATCTCAATTGGGTTGAGGTTGGGTGATTGTGGAGGCCAGGTCATCTGATGCAGCACTCCATCACTCTCTTTCTTGGTCAAATAGCCCTTACACAGCCTGGAGGTGTGTTGAGTCATTGTCCTGTTCAAAAACAAATGATAGTCCCATTAAGCGCAAACCAGATGGGACTGCGTATTGCTGCAGAATGTTTGTGATAGCCATTTTGAAGGCTAGGCGTCCCGCTAGCGGGACAACTTCCTGTGAAACTGGAGGGCGCTCATTTCAAATAAATACTCATAAAAATTATGGATATTAAACATTTAGGTACATACAAGTGTCTTATATCGGTTGAAAGCTTAAATTCTTGTTAATCTTACAGCACTGTCCGATTTACAGTAGGCTTTACACGAAAGCATGCCATGCGATTGTTTGAGGACGGCGCCCCACATTAAAATATTTTTCCACCGGCACAAGTTTCATAAATTCACAAATAGCGATTAAATATTCAATTACTTTTTGAAAATCTTCCTCTGATTTGTCATCCAAAGGGTCCCAGCTATATCATGTAGTGTCGTTTTGTTAGATAAAATCCTTCTTTATATCCTAAAAAGTCTGTTTAGTTGGCGCCATCGATTTGAGTAATCCACTCTTTCAACATGCCAAGATAGGAATCCGAAAATCTACCCCTAAACTTGTTTCAACAAGTCAAAATATGTTTTTATTTAATCCTCAGATACTATAATATTTCATACGGAAAGAAGTATGTCAATAGGAAAGTGATATTAGCAGGTGCACATTGTCTTCATGGCGCTCACACATGAATTCCAAGCAGATGTCCTTGTACTAAAAGTCATTATTCTTACTCGTTTTGGAAGAAACAAGCCCAAAACCTTGAACAAAGACTACTGACACCCAGTGGAAGCCATAGGAATTGCATACAGGGAGCTGGATTTAATTATTTCCCTATACTTTCCATTGGAAGAGCATGGGCTCTCAAAAACAAATGTCAGGTTGGTTTTTCTTTGGATTTTCTCCTACCATATCTATTGTGTTATAGTCTCCTACATTATTTAAACATTTCCACAAACGTCAGAGTGTTTATTTCCAATGGTACCAATTATATGCATATCTTGGCTTCAGGGCCTGAGCAACAGGCAGTTTACTTTGGGCACGTAAGTCAGGCGGAAATTTAAAAAAAAGGACCCTAGCCTGAAGAAGATTTATTAAGTGTGCCTTGAATTAGAAATAAATCACTGACAGTGTAACCAGCAAAGCATCCCCACACCATCACACCTCCATGCTTCATGGTGGGAACCACACATGCAGAGATCATCCGTTCACCTACTCTGCGTCTCACAAAGACAAGGCGTTGGAACCAAAAATCTCCAATTTGGACTCATCAGACCCAAGGACAAATTTCCACCAGTCTAATGTCCATTGCTCGTGTTTCTTGCCCCAAGCAAGTTCTTCTTCTTATTGGTGTCCTTTAGTAGTGGTTTCTTTGCAGCAATTCAACAATGAATGCCTGATTCACGCAGGCACCTCTGAACAGTTGATGTTGAGGTTTGTCTGTTTACTTGAACTCTGTGAAGAATTTATTTTGGCTACAATTTCTGAAGCTGGTAACTCTAATGAACTTATCCTCTGCAGCAGAGGTAACTCTGCGTCTTCCTTTCCTATGGCGGTCCTCATGAGAGCCAGTTTCATCATAGCGCTTGATGGTTTTTTGCGGCTGCACTTTAAGAAACTTTCGACGTTCTTGAAATGTTCCGGATTGACAGACCATGTCTTAAAGTAATGATGGACTAATCATTTCTCTTTGCTTATTTGATCTTGTCATGCCATACTATGGACTTGGTCTTTTACCAAATAGGGCTATCTTCTGTATAACAACCCAACACATGATCGTATACAAATGTAAGCAAAGCTTGAAATGATTATGTTTTAGTCAAACATTTATATATGTTTAGGCTTTTTGTGGTCAATTTGGAGTCTACAAATGATTTTAATTATGTTTCGGCCCCTCGACCATCCGCTCAACAAAAGAATCGGCCTGTGGCTGAATCTAGTTGATGACCCTTGTCGTCATTTATTTAATCTGTAGCCTAATACACTGGAGGACCACACACCATATCATCACGCGACTCCAATTTTACTTCRAAATGATGGTTATTATATCAATGTGTGCACATAAAGGTGTTTCCACCACCATATCTCGCATAATTAATTTCAAAATGTTATTTGTCACATACACATATTTAGCAGATGTTATTGCAGGTGTAGCGAAATGCTTGTGTTTCTAGTTAATTTTACCTTCACAATAAGATCCCACTATGTTGAACGAACAAATTGTCTGTCGGCATTTATAAAATTGTACCGGCAGCCCGGTCGTGACTTTTTTCATGCAACAGGTAATTCATCCACATTAAATGGTTGGATGGAAAAGTTGTTCGTGAGACTAAAACATGAACACATTAAAAACGAGTGGGCTTCGGCTACTCAAACACAACAGAGGCATGGCAGTGCCACTGTAACGGTCATCGTTGCATGAAGAAGGATCGGACCAAAGCGCAGCGTGGTAAGTGTTCMTGATTTTTATTAACACTGAACACTAGAACAAAAATAACAAAACGAGAAACGACAACSAACAGTTCTGTCAGGTGCAGAAAAAACTAAACAGAAAATAACTACCCACAAAACACAGGTGGGAAAATGCTACCTAAGTATGGTTCCCAATCAGAGACAACGATCGACAGCTGTCCCYGATTGARAACCATACCCGGCCAAAACAAAGAAATACCAAAACATAGACAAATGAACATAGAATGCCCACCCAAATCACACCCTGACCAAACCAAAATAGAGACATAAAAAGCTCTCTAATGTCAGGGCGTGACAGCCACTCATATATCGAGTTAGATATGGGGCTTTTGCGCCATTATTCAAATTACATTTTCACTGCAGCCTAGAGTAGAATTTTGAAAATAATTATACAATTATTAATTTCATTGTGGTGTTGTAGGCTAGTCTAGGTAGGATAATTGTATTGTCCCTAAACAATATCAATAGGGGAGTTTTTTGAGCTGTGTGTTTCATGTTTTCATTGTTCTTTCATGCGCAATTACACACCTGGCCTCTCCAATGCCTATCAGCTAATCCTGTTTGTTCTTATGGATTCATTTTGAAAATTGATGCAGCATTGAATGTTTTTATGTGGGSAAAGATTGCTAGTTAGCCTATTGCAGGTCTGGACAAATGATCCACCTACCACTACTGTCACTATGAATGGTGGAGAGAGGGCAGCATAGAAAGACCGGTAGACTACTGACCTGTGGTATAGTAAAAGTTAGCACGTGGAAAAGAAATGTGCATAAGGGAAGTACCAAAACACCTTGATATAAATTTTGCTAGGATGGAAGAAAAAATCTAATCTACATACAGTACCAGTCAAAGGTTTGGACACACCTACTCATTAAAGAGTTTTTATTTATTTTTACTATTTTCTACATTGTAGAATAATAGTGAAGACATCAAAACTATTAAAAAACACATATAGAATCATGTAGTAACCAAAAAAGTGTTAAACAAATCAAAATGTATTTTATATTTGAGATTCTTCAAAGTAGCCACCCTTTGCCTTGATGACAGCTTTGCACACGCTTGGCATTCTCTCAACCATCTTCATGAGGTAGTCACCTGGACGTATTTCAATTAACAGGTGTTCCTTGTTAAAAGTTAAGTTGTGGAATTTCTTTCCTTCTTAATGCGTTTGAGCCAATCAGTTGTGTTGTGACAAGGTAGGGGTGGTATACAGAAGATAGCCCTCTTTGGTAATTTACCAAGTCCATATTATGGCAAGAACAGCTCAAATAAGCAAAGAGAAACGTCAGTCCATCATTACTTTAAGACATGAATGTCAGACAATTGGGAAATTTCTAGAACTTTGATGTTTTTCAGCGGCAGGGACTGGGAGACTAGTCAGGATCGAGGGAAAGATGAACGCTGCAAAGTACAAAGAGATCCTTGATGAAAATCTGCTCCAGAGTGCTCAGGACCTCAGACTGGGGTGAAGGTTCACCTTCCAACCGGACAACGACCATAAGCACACAGCCATGACAACGCAGGAATGGCTTCGGGACAAGTCTCTGAATGAGTGGCCCAGCTAGAGCCCAGACTTGAACCCAATCGAACATCTCTGGAGAGACCTGAAAATAGCTGTGGACGCTCCCCATCCAACCTGACAGAGCTTGAGAGGATCTGCAGAGAATAATGGGAGAAACTCCCTAAATACAGGTATGCCAAGCTTGTATCGTTATACCCAAGAACACTCGAGGCTCTGAATACTTAAGTAAATGTGTTATTTCAGTTATTTTTATTTTTGGGGGCAAAAATGCTGAAAAACTGTTTTTTTGTTGTCATTATGTGGTATTATGTGTAGATTGATGAGGGGAAAAAACTATTCAATCCATTTTAGAATTAGGCTGTAATGTAACAAAATGTGGAAAAAGTGAAGGGGTCTGAATACTTTACAAATGCACTGTATACAGTGTCATCAACACAAGAATGTGATGCATGTAGTATAGTAATACTATGTATAGTAGACTGTATAATGTTATAATAGAGTCATGCTCTAGGGATGTATTAACAGTAATACAATAGATTACATTCAACTAAGGTCACATTCAATGTATCACGTTTCTCTATAAAAGTGCATATTATTTTACAAAACATTAAGGACACCTTAATACTGAGTTGCACCACCCCCTTTTGCCCTCAGAACAGCCTCAATTCGTCAGGGCATGGACTCAAGGTGTCAAAAGCGTTTCACAGGGATGCTGGCCCATGTTGACTCCAATGCTTCCCACAAGTGTGTCAAGTTGGCTGGAGGACCATTCTTGATACACACAGGAAACTGTTGAGTGAAAAACCCAGCAGCGTTGCAGTTCGACAGAAACCTGTGCGCCTGGAAAAGGAACTTAAATCTTGTCTTTATCATGACACAAGGCGAGACCCAGATGCAGACACAGGAGGCAGACGGTTGAAGTCTTACAATATTTATTAAGCCAATAGGGTAAGGCAACAGAATGGTCATGGACAGGCAAAAGGGTCAAAACCAGTTCAGAGTCCAAAAGGTACCGGGCAGACAGAATCAAGGTCAGGGCAGGCAAGAGGGAAAGTAGTCCAGAGTCAGGCAGGGATCAAAACCGGGAAGACTATCAAGAGAATAGCAAAAGAGCACGGGAAAAACACACTGGTTGACTTGACTAACATACAAGATGAACTGGCACAGACAGGAAACAGGGATAAATACACTGGGGGAAAAAAGCGACACCTGGAGGGGGTGGAGACAATCACAAGGACAGGTGAAACAGATCAGGGCGTGACAGTCTTGCCCATTCCCCCTTTGAATGGCACACAATTCATGTCTCAAGGTTTAAGTCTTTCTTTAACCCGTCTCCTCCCCTTCAACTACACTGATTGAAGTGGATTTAAGTCACATAATTAAGGGATCATAGCTTTCACCTGGTCAGTCTGTCATGGAAAGAGCAGGTGTACTTAATGTTTTGTTCACTCATTGTAGATGATAGATCATGTAAGTGGATAAATTATGTGAATTGGTATCAATGTTATAGTTGACGTGTCATACTGAGCTCTCAAATAAACCTACTGCAAGCATCATCCATTGTTAACCTTGTTAAGCTCTGCAATAGTTGAACTAATTATCCACACAGTCTAACTATATTCCTATGTAACGTAAATGCTGGGAGTCGAGAAGCAGGTGCAGGTAGTAAGTTTAAGTTTAATATAACAAAGAACGATATAACAGGAGTAGCGTCTTGACATGAAACAAACAATACCGTCTGAGGAAAGAATCTAAGGGAGTGCCAGATAAAGGGGAGGTAATGAKTCCAGGTGTGCCTCATGATGAAGCGTGTAATGATTGATGCCAGGACCGGTGGTTAGTAAACCAGCGACATCGAACGCCGGAAGGGAGGAGAYGTGACAGTTCCACCCCTCTGACGCGCAGCTCCAAGACGACACCGGCCAGAGGGACGGCCCCGARGATGAGAAGCGGGCCGGGCTGCGAAGATGGAAATCACAGATGTTGGAATCCAGAATGTCCTCCACCGGAACTCAACACCGCTCCTCTGGGCCGTACCCCTCCCAGTCCACCAGGTACTGGAGCCGACCCCCACAACGGCCGGAGTCCAGTAGGGATCTGACGGCATAGGCAGGACCTCCCGACGTCCAGGGGGATGCGGAGGGGTGTCAAACAGCGTAAGCCAGGGGACCAGGAACCACCGGCCTGAGAAGAGAGACATGAAAAGGTGAGATACAGTAGTCACTGTGAAGCTGTAACCTATACGTCACCTCGTTGACCCTCCGGAGAACCTTGAACGGTTCCACAAACCGGGGGCTCAGCTTCTTGCAGGGCAGGCGGAGTAGGAGGTTCCTGGTAGAGAGCCAGATACAATCCCCAGGATGGAACATGGTGTCTCACTGCAATGGCGGTCTGCCGGCTCCTTCTGACGGTGGACGACGAGCTGGAGTCTCACGCCACACTTCTGCGCCCCGGAACCACTCATCCGCTGCAGGAGCTTCAGTCTGGCCCAGGGTCCACGGAGCCAGGGCCAGCTGAAAACTAAGAACACTGGGAGTCAGCCCAGTGTACGAGTGACGTAATGAATTCTGGGCGTACTCCGCCCATGGAAGGAGTCGGGCCCACTCTCCCTGCCAGTGACTCCCCAGCTCCTGGTTCATCCTCTTCACCTGCCTGTTAGATTGAGGCCTATACCCGGACGTGAGGCTGACCGTGACCCCGAGCTTCTCCATAAAGGCGCTCCAGATCTGTGATGTGAATTGGGGGCCATGGTYGTAGGCGATGTCCTCCGGAAGGCCAAAATGCCGGAAGACCTGCTGGAACAGTACCTCAGTGACCTGGAGAGCAGTAGGGAGCCCAGAGAGAGGGATGAAACGACAGGATTTGGAAAATATATCCACAACCACCAAAATGGTGGTGGGGAAACTGTCAGAGGGGAAATCAGTGACAAAGTCAATGTGTACATGAGACCAGGGACGCTGAGGCATGTGAAGGGGAAGGAGATCCGTTGGAGCGTTGCGGGGAGATTTGGTTTGGACACATACGGAACAGACGGCAGTGGCCCATTCCAATGCCCACCCAGTCAGCAGACCGTGGCAACCTTGGACCTCTGTGGTTTGCGCTCCCATCTGGTGCGCAAAGTAGAGGCAGCACTGTAGTAGGAAGCCACGGCATTTAGATGGGGTGCCATCTTATTTATCCAGGACAAACGGGCATCGCTGACCTGGACGGGGTTGTTGAATGGGCTGGTGTGCTGGCTCGACTGGTGGTAGAGTATCCTGTGCTAGTTGAAGGCACGTTGAAMCTCTTCCATAGCAGAGACGTTGAACCTCTTCCATAGCAGAGACGTTGAACCTCTTCCATAGCCGTCCCCAGTTGTGCCAGCTGGTCATGGTGTTGACAAAGTAGGTAWCTCTGCTCGTCGACCGTCTGGGAGATGTTCTGATTACCTGCTGCTTCCATTCTGAGGTAGTATTCTGTAACGTAGACACTGGGAGTCGAGAAGCAGGTGGGAAGTTTAATATAACAAAGACCATGGACTGATAAAACATAGGTGTAGCGTCTTGACAATTAAAACAGAAACAATACTGCCTGAGGAAAGAACCTAAGAGAGTGCCAGATAAAGGGGAGGTAATGAGTGAGGTAATGGAGTCCAGGTGTACCTCATGATGAAGCGCAGGTGTGCGTAATGATTGCTAACAGGTGCGCATAATGATGGTTACCAGGACCGGTGGTTAGTAAACTGGCGACCGAAAGCCGGAGGGGAGAAGCAGGAGCCTGAGGGGAGAAGCGGGAGTAGACGGAGTAGACGTGACACCCTAACTCTAACCCTGTTTGGTTGCTCACTTGAACTGAGTTTAGTTCAGCTGGAGGTGAGAAGGTGCTCAATCTCCTTGCCTGGCGCAACATTCCGCTATGTATCAAAATCATGACCACTGTGGTGTAAAAAAATCTCTTTACTATAAAAATAATCTGATTTATAACCTGGATCTGGCAAATATGCTAAGGAGCATATCAAGTCTGGAGCTCATCTCCAGCTAGCGTCCACTGCTAATGTTTTAAGACTCATTACTCATGGGGCCCTGCCTTGATCCCAATAGCCATGTAATCTCCTCAGTATTTTAATGGCACACATTATGGGGGCGCTTGTCTGGCCTCATGCTCTGCTTCATGGCTGAGCCATGCTCCGGCAGCTCCGAAAAAATATGGCACAGGATGAAGAGAGGCCTAAACATTCCATGAACCAAACTGGTCTCTCACTGGTCTCGGTCTCGCTCTATCTCCCTATCTATCTCTCTCCCACTGTCTGTAGTACATTTGCTCTCTCTCTCTCTTTCGCTCTATTCCCTTTTCACTCTCTCGCTCTGTTAGACTCCCCATATACTGTGCTATGCCCAATGGTTGAATGATTTCTACTAGCAGTTTTTCCAAACTGGTGCATCATCTAATTCATTTTGTAGAACCATTGGTTTTATGAAACAGAATAAAAGGAGATGAGTTGCTGATAGATCCCACAAGGCCATATGACTGACAATTGAGAGGAKTTTATGTATGTGTGCATGCTTAGATTAGCTGCTTTGAAGGGARACCTGCAGGCTAACATGCAAGTTTAATGACCTCCATTGCTGCTTCATGAGTGGATTTACCCATTTAATTAAGCCTTTCTAAAGACTTCTTTATCACTCTTACCCTTTGAATGCATCCATGATTATATTGACTATTGTAACAGTAGAGCAAAAGTGAAATGGGGACTTAGTTTCATGTTATAATAAGCRTGCAAGACAATAGACAACCCAGACTTCTTGTGATGTCAACTTGTCACCACTAGATGGGGTACTTTAGTTATGACACAGATAGCAGATTCAGAATACTAAAAGGACAGTTAGTGGTCCCGCTAGGACTTCTCCCGAATGAGAGGTACAGTCGCAACAGTGATGTAGAGAGTATGGTTCTTATGCTGTGCAAATTGCCCTTCTGAAGTAGTTTCACAGATGCTTGTGGTCTTACTGATATTAGAGAACAGGATGATGGCCTTCTGCCCTGCTGAGAGAGGCAGGGGATATGGCTCGGTAATGGCCTACTAGTAATTTACTAACTCCTGAAAGACATTATCTTCAATAAGACACCCTGTCCATAAAGCTCCCCATCTGACATAAACAGTAAATGCATGTATGCTCACACACACACACACACACACACCACACACACACACACACAAACACACACAACCAACACAAACAACACACACACACACACACACACACACACACACACACACACACACACACACACACACACACAACACACACACACACACACACACAACACAACACCACACAGTCACTTGCTGTGCTCCTCTAGCCAAGTCTCCTCTCAATCCAATTATTTATTAATCTGGTGTTTTATATCCTCTCATAAGGATGCCACTGTATTTGAATGTGTGGATATAATTTATTCCGCTGCGTAGGCCTAATAGTCTACAATATAAGGTGTTTCACTTGAGATCACGTGGGCAGAGAAGCTCTGTTGCCTTTGAATTGCGTTTTGAGGAGCGTGTGACCTGCAGCCATAAATGCAAAAATATCAAATAAATGTACATAAACGAGAAATGAGGACAGATAGTCATATTTGAAACGAAAACAAACGAAGAAGGAAATCCAATCAAAAAACTTTGGGTACGGATGAATCTCATTGTCCATATTCAGGCTACAAGAGAGTCCCGACAATCTGGGATACATTGAGTAGGAGGGAGGACAGTGTTGAATCTACCCAAGGTGTATGTCCTCTTCTTTTGCACACGTTATTTGTGATGTAATATAAACTTTGTTTCGTTTTGAATTAACTAATCTTATTTGTGTTCACCATCATTAAAATGGAAGCGTAGGGGAGGGAGAGCAGGGAGCAAAAAGTAMCACTTTTAGGCTTTTGCTTATGATGAAAGTATTATTTGAGTTTAATTAATAATATTGTTATGATTTAAAACTATTATTGGATGATAATACAATAAATTAACAACAAACATTTCCATTTTATCGTTTTGACATGTCATATTGACCAAAAACTCAGAAAATGTTTTGTTCTTATTTTCGTTGTACTTTTAAACTTGATGTAACATTTCATATAATTATGGGAATGTGTGTCTGCTAGCGAGTGGTGGAACACACTTTCCACCTTGTTCATTATTTTGTTTCTTAAAAAAAAGAGSCACCAGTCAGGAGGATACAGACAACTCAAGATGTGTGCTTAGATATGCAGGAAAAAAAGCATAATTATAATGGGTCTAGATTGCAGGAAAAAGCTGTTTCAGGTGTTTGAAAAATGTATTATATTGAGGCAGCATTTCAGAATACAAATGATTAACTCCTGAATAGGTTTTCCTCAGCACCACACGTGCCTGTCCCCTGCTCTGCTGAAGCCACACGTCAATTCCCCGGTAGCCATGGGCTTGTTGCTGTTCTCTAATTCCACATACTTGGTTTCCGAGTGATTCAATATTCTACACAACTGCTGTGCCATGATTGAAGACGCGCGCACTGAAGAGCCAAGCTAAGCGCCACTTTGGAAGGCAAGCTTGAACCGGGTTCAGAAACATCGAGCTGGTTGTCTGTCTGTGCAACGCCTGAGCCGCGTGGATATTACGAAGTCAGAGAAAGAGAGAAAGAGGGGAGAGAAAGAGAGGGAGGGTGGGAGGAAGGATGAGTGAGTGAGTGTCGGGTGATTCCCTCCCCTCGCCAAATATCTGTCCAGGAGACGTTGACACTCCTTCATAACCCCGCTCCTCCCGCGCCTCACGCAGATGCCCAAAGCGCCGTGAGCACAGAAGTCTCCAAACCCCAGAATTCTACTTACCGCACCGAACCCCAGTAGATGACAGCATAAAACAGCCTAGTGTTAATTATAGTTATTTAAAGTAATTCATCAATATAGCAGTATGGTTTTCTTTCCTACACCTTAGTTTGCTTTTCCAAGAGACCTCTTTGTGCAAACTCTTTTATACTCTATGTGCACGTCCCCGTGGTTACTGCACATCCCCAGCCGGTGTTGGTGATGCCATGCCCCGCAACCACAGTGGCGATGAAGCTAGTTCTGGGCTCTGGTTGAAAACCTCTCCAGGGCGTCGGGCTCAGAACTATAGGTTGAAAGATGTGGAGTCTGGACGGAGGATGAACAACGCTGTTCGAGTCGGAGACGGGATGCTTTCACCAGGCGCGGCAGGTGCAGGGGGCGCGGAGAGGCGAAAGGGCGCCCGGTTGAGTTTGCTCGGGAAGCCGCTCATCTACAGCGCGCAGAGCGGGCGCAGAAACGCGCACTACCGTCGTCTCCAGAATTACCTCTATAATGTACTGGAGAGACCCAGGGCATGGGCGTTCATCTACCACGCCTTCGTGTGAGTATACGAGCTGTTATCATGTAGGCCAACGAGTAAACAGATTTAAACAGTAATTTAATGGTAGGCTACTTCATCAGTCACCTGTTACTGGGAATTCTTCTAGCGCACAGAGCTACAGAGGGGGAAAGACAATGATTAGAGGTTTTGTGCAAGTGAAGTAAGTGTACACATACAAGTGGCTTCCTCAAGGGAAGGGTGATGGTTCTATGTGGAACCATACTGACACGTTGAGCTCTTCACTGGTCTTTGCCGCTCAATAAAGTTTTTTCCCCCACTTTAAGTGGTAATTAAAATTTAGGGGCAGCAGATCATATGTAATATTTTGGGGCGTGGTTTGTTCACAGCTCTTTTTGAGCAAGCAAAAAGTGTCATCCCAGTTGATCTAATCTGTTGTATTATGCTATATTACATGTTATATATGACTATGGACAGTGATGGTGTCTTGTGACAGATTCACATATGGCCTTGTGCCAATTGAGAACGTTTGACTGAGTCAGTAGTTCCCAATGCTCTCCTCAGGGACCCTCTGTCATTCCAGAGTTAACACACCTGATTCAACTTCAACTTGTTAATAAACACGTTAATAAAAACCTTTAGAATTTTAACAATATAATATGGCTATTAAACTCGAATAAAACTGCCTGTATAGTTCTACAAATAACATGTAAGAGTTAGAAATGTTCTTTATTGAACYATTCTCCATAAGGGTTATATAAAGAACCATAAAAAAGGGTTTTATATAGCCCCAAAAAGGGTTGTAACCATTGCGGAACACTTTTTTGGGGCTATATAGAACCTTTTTTTAATGGTTCTCTATAGAACCGTAGGAAAAGGCTCTTTATAGCACAATTAATGTTCCATTTAGAACCTTAAAAGCATGGTTCTTTATAGAACCTTTACAAAAAACATCCATATTGAACAATATGCACCATATAAATAATATCGGTGTGTGTGTGTGTGTGTGTGTGTGTGTGTGTGTGTGTGTGTGTGTGTGTGTGTCCAAGTGCCTTTTCTGAATTGTTTCATTGTAACAACTGGATGCTGCTGTTGTAGAAAATACATCTCTGGATAGAACCAAAAAGTTTTCTATTGCTTGCTTCATATATCGCACCCCTAAAAGTTCTATATATAACCCCTTTGTGGGTTGAAAATGGCAGATTTGGGCACTAATAAGCGCCTACGTTGGAACGCAGTGGCTGTACAGTAACATGTTATACATGACATCCGAGCTCTGCCTCTGTGCTTCACAGCGCTGTATGGGTTTTGACTGACAGCCGTTCTAAACTTGAGCAGCTTGCGAGACAAGAAGTTGCCCCCATCCCTCCCGGTAATTGGGCAACTTTTGCACATGTTTTGTTGCCTGAGTGAGGGAAATGTTGTAAATTAAGATGACTTGATGTGTTTTGAAAGATGAGGATTATAATAAATACCACTTTGATGTCATACAAGCAAGCCAAACACCCGTGAGTCCATATACAGTGTCAACGTCTATGATCACTATGTTTGATGTACATTTACAAGACGACAAGTCGTCATACCCTGGGTTGTTCTGAACAGAATGACTCTATGTTTGTTTATTGTGAAGAAAATGTGTCTCTTCACACGCACCTGAATGCACTCACGACTCCTCTCTATGTTCACCAAAAAGACAAACACTGTAAAATCGTACTTTATAACTTGGCTAGTCATGTTGGCAATAGAACAAGCTTTCAAATCATGCCCACCTGATCCACATTGCGATATATAATGGACCTTTTTTGGATGGCATAAACAACAACAGTAATTGTGTGATGGCGGGGATGCAGGGTTGTGTTGCAGACTTAACAACTACAAGTGTGCCTGCTCTAGTTCCTCAACAGCACAGCTAGGAGACCTAAAGTACCTTATAGTTGAAGACTCTTCTTTCTGCCATAAAAGTACATTGAAACTGTGCACACTTTGGAGAGGTGTGTGTCCACTTGGAGACACCAGTTAGTTTGTCTCATGCTGCACTTACCCCACATTTTCCAGGAATAGTCCAATGATGTTACTGAATGTATCCAGAGTATTTTCTGATTTTGTTATAAACAAATATGGCAAAAAGTACAGCAAATGTAAAATGCACATAATATCAACAGTGTAATGTTTGGATTCAGTCTTSTGTCAGGTGAACTATTGTATAGAGTGTTCTACTTTCTGTTATCTGACTCCTTCAGTCAAAGTTAGAGATCAAATTTCTCATCATGGGATGCGATGGGACGCACGCACGCACGCACGCACGCACGCACGCACGCACAGGGGGCGGCAGGTAGCCTAGTGGTTAGAGCGTTGGACTTGTAACCGAAAGGTTACAAGATTGAATCCCCGAGCTGACAATGTAAAAATCTGTTATTCTGCCCCTGAACAAGGCAGTTAATCCACTGTTCCTAGGCTGTCATTGTACATAAGAATTTGTTCTTAACTGACTTGCCTAGTTAAAAAAAAACAACACACATTTGTGCTGAATTTTGTATTAGTAGAAGTTTTAACAGTCTACTAACAGTCTCCTAAGACTACAGTTGCTTCATGGCCATGGTGTGGAGTGTGAAGTAGGAAACTGAGCTGTCATGTTGGGTAAGATGGCGGACACAGATGGGCTGTGAAGCAGGATGATGAAGTTTTATTTGTTCATGCGGGACAGCAGGGTCACCGGGGTTAAGTCCTTACATCTTCCCTAACCATAGCTACAGATTGTACGCCAGATAATGTGATATAACCAAAGATTTTTGTTGTCCATTACTGGACGTTACAGGAAAGCCCCATGTTTTGTATTGCACAAGGAGGTCCCTCGCCATCTTTGCAGGGAACATCTAGCATTTCTCAGAAAACGAGTCCACGGACCCGTGTAGAAGTAGATGACAGCGCATCACACAGTGCGACCAAAACAAAGATCTATACATATGCAAGAGGCATATCTCACTCGATACAACACCTGGATTTAATATCTTTGAGTGTTTGCTGTTTTTTTGTAGAACCACCTGCAACTGGAAACATACATTTGTAAGATACTTTTTTTACTGAATCGAGAACAAATAAAGTATTGCCAAGAACAAGTTAGTTWAAAAAATCTATGGCTCCGGTTTGTATGTGGCTTCCCTGTAACGCCCAGTAATGGACACCAGCAATCTTTCGTTATATCACATTATCTGGTGTACAATCTGTAGCTACCCTGACCACAACGCAGATCCACAATGCACCACAAGAGATGGACCACACATATAATAAGTGCAAATACTTACTGAACACATACAAACACATAGCCATCCATTTGTTTGTTTTTACAGAAATTGTTGTGTCATGCTTGCGTCAAAAACGAAGGTTCTTTAGGATCCCAATACCACATCCACAGGCAGGAGGTAGACAGTCAGTTTACGATTCTTTAATATTATTTTCTCTTTGTTTATTTTTAAAAGGGGGTTACAATAACACAAAGACAAAGACAGGCACGGACACACTCACACCACACGCACACTAAAGTCCATTGTTGTAATGGCAAATTTGTAATCTTGGCGTTAGCATTCCATGTGATTATGGGTTACCGACCATGTGATTATGGCCTCGCCTCGGCAGTGTCATCTAGACAGGACACGTCTGGAGAGCGGGGAGAAAGCTTAATTAGAAACGTCATCATACTGGAAACCATTGGTAAGCACTCACACGTTGTTCCCGAGCATGGTCACACTCATCCCGTTCCCCTCTCCCTAGACATAGCGGCAGTAGTGGTGTGTCTGACCTGTGGCACCTGTCCTCTTCTGGCTTGAATCTGCAAAACATTGAGTACTTTTACATGCACAATAATAATTCGACATTCAACTGATTATGGCAGTAGGCTGAGTATGGCATTAGTCATGTAAACACCTTACTTTGTTTATCTTAATCTGAGTAAGATCATAATCGAAGTACTGTAAGCATATACCGATTAAAACACCTGGTTTTCTGAGCAATCTTTAGAATTATTAGGACATGTAAACATCTTAATTGGAGTTCCAACAGTGTATTTGATGTACACATGTGCTAGCACCACACGCCTCCCTCTTTTGCGCGAGTGAAGTRAGTTCTGAAAAACTAAAAGTATGCATCTTAGAAATAGTTTTCACCTACAAACTGCATATTCTTGTAACCTTTATTTAACTAGGGAACTCAGTTAAGAAGAAATTCTTATTTACAATGATGGCCTACACAGGCCAAACCCAGACAATGCTGGGCCAATTGTGCGCCACGCTAACCCTAACCCAATCACAGCCGGTTGTAATACAGCCTGGATATGAACCAGTGTGCCTGTAGTGACATCTCAAGCACTGAGATGCAGTGCCTTAGACCGCTGCGCCACTCGGGAGCCTATATGTCTGATCACAGAATCAAATAGGCTCAGGTTCCTAATTTACACACTCTTTCCATCATTCACACAATGAGACAAACGTTTCAAAGGGGTTAACCGATTCACAGTAAAGGAAGTCACTCAAATAAGTAAATTAGAAGTCATCCAAAACACAGCACACAATATGATTTTTTTATTTTTTTATTTCACCTTTATTTAACCAGGTAGGCTAGTTGAGAACAAGTTCTCATTTGCAACTGCGACCTGGCCAAGATAAAGCATAGCAGTGTGAACAGACAACACAGAGTTACACATGGAGTAAACAATAAACAAGTCAATAACATGGTAGAAAAAAAAGAGAATCTATATACAATGTGTGCAAAAGGCATGAGGTAGGCAATAAATCGAATAATTACAATTTAGCAGATTAACACTGGGTGAAAATCATCAGATGATCATGTGCAAGAAGAATACTGGTGTGCAAAAGAGCAGAAAGTAACATAATAAAAGCAGTATTGGGGTGAGGTAGGTATATGTGGTGGGTAGTTTACAGATGGACTATGTACAGCTGCAGCACGATCGGTTAGCTGCTCGCGATAGCAGATTTTAAAGTTGTTGAGGGAGATAAAAGTCTCCAACTTCAGAGATTTTTGCAATTCGTTCCAGGCGCAGGCAGCAGAGAACTGGAAGGAAAGGCTCCAAATGGTTTTGGCTTTAGGGATGATCAGTGAGATACAACTGCTGGAGCGCGTGCTGCGGTGGTGTTAGCCATCTGTGACCATGAACTGAGATAAGGCGGCACTTTACCTAGCATAGCCTTGTAGATGACCTGGAGCCAGTGGGTCTGACGACGAACATGTAGCGAGGCCAGCCGATAGGCATACAGGTCGCAGTGGTGGCGTCGTATAAGGTGCTTTAGTAAAAAACGAATGGCACTGTGTATAAACTGCATCCCAGTTGCTGAGTAGAGTATTGGAAGCTATTTTGTAGATGACAATCGCCGAAGTCGAGGATCGGTTAGGATAGTCAGTTTTACTAGAGGGTAAGTTTGCGCGCGGATGAGTGAAGAGGCTTTGTTTGCGGAATAGAGCCGATTCTTGATTGATTTTGGATTGGAGATGTTTGATATGAGTCTGGAAGGAGAGTTTGCAGTCTAGCCAGACACCTAGGTACTTATAGATGTCCACAATATTCTAGGTCGGAACCGTCCGAGGTGTGGGGCTAGTCGGGCGTGCGGGTCAGGCAGCGAACGTTGAAAGCATGCATTTGGTTTTACTAGCGTTTAAGAGCAGTTGGAGGCCACGGAAGGAGTGTTGTATGGCCATTGAAGCTCGTTTGGAGGTTAGATAGCACAGTGTCCAAGAAGGGCCGGACAGTATATAGAATGGTGTCGTCTGCGTAGAGGTGGATCAGGGATCGCCCGCAGCAAGACAACATCATTATGTGATACAGAGAAAAGAGTCGGCCGAGATTGAACCCTGTGGTACCCCCATAAGAGACTGCCAGAGGACCGGACAACATGCCCTCCGATTTGACACACTGAACTCTGTCTGCAAAGTAGTTGGTGAACCAGGCAAGGCAGTCATTAGAAAAACCGAGGCTACTGAGGTCTGCCGATAAGAATATGGTGATTGACAGAGTCGAAAGCCTTGGCCAGGCGATGAAGACGGCTGCCACAGTAATGTCTTTATCGATGGCGGTTATGATATCGTTTAGTACCTTGAGCGTGGCTGAGGTGCACCCGTGACCGGCTCGGGAAACCGGATTGCACAGCGGAGAAGTACGGTGGGATTCGAGATGGTCATGATCTGTTTGTTGACTTGGCTTTCGAAGACCTTAGATAGGCAGGGCAGGATGGATATAGGTCTGTAACAGTTTGGGTCCAGGGTGTCTCCCCTTTGAAGAGGGGGATGACCGCGGCGAGCTTTCTCAATCCTTGGGGATCTCAGATGATTACGGATAGGAGAGGTTGAACAGCTGGTAATAGGGGTGGCGACAATGGCGGCGGACAGTTTCAGAAGTAGGGGGTCCAGTATTGTCAAGCCGCAGCTGATTTGTATGGGTCCAGGTTTTCCAGCTCTTTCAGAAATCTGCTATCTGGATATGGGTAAAGGAGAGCTGGGGAGGCTTGGGCGAGTAGCAGCGGGGGGGCGGGGCTGTTGGCCAAGGTTGGAGTCGCCAGGGAGGAAGGCATGGCCAGCCATTGAGAAATGTTTGTTGAAGTTTTTCGATTATCACGGGACTTATCAGTGGTGACCGTGTTACCTAGCCTCAGTGCAGTGGGCAGCTGGGGAGGAGTGCTCTTGTGTTTCCATGGACTTTACAGTACCCAGAACTTTTTGGAGTTAGAGCTACAGGATGCAAATTTCTGCTTGAAAAAGCTGGCCTTTGCTTTCCTGACTGACTGCGTGTATTGGTTCCTGACTTCCCTGAACAGTTGCATATCGCGGGGGCTCTTCGATGCTATGCAGTTCGCCACAGGATGGTTTTGTGCTGGGTCGAGGGCAGTCAGGTCTGGAGTGAACCAAGGGCTATACTGTTCTGGTTCTGCATTTTTTGAACGGAGCATGCTTGTCTAATATGTGAGGAAGTAACTTTTAAGAGAATGACAGGCATCCTCAACTGACGGGGATGAGGTTCAATATCCTTCCAGGGTACCCGGCCAGGTCGATTAGAAAGGCCTGCTCGCAGAAGTGTTTTTAGGAGCGTTTGACAGTGATGAGGGGTGGTCGTTGACCGCGGACCCGTGGCGGATACGGCAATGAGGCAGTGATCGCTGAGATCTTGATTGAAGACAGCAGAGGGATTTGGAGGCAGGTTGGTCAGGATAATGTCTATTAGGGTTGCCCATTTTACGGATTTAGGGTGTATCCTGGTGAGGGTTCCTTGATGATTGTTGAGATTGTGAGGGCATCAAAGTCTTGGATTGCTAGGACTGCCGGGGAGGTGTTAAGCACATATCCCAGTTTAGGTCACCTAACAGAACAAAACTCGAAGCTAGGATGGGGAGCGATAACAATTCCAGATGGTGTCCAGGGCACAGCTGGGAGCCTAGAGGGGGTGGCAGCCTTGTTTGAGGCGGCAACAAAAGTCTGACGAACTTAGTTTCTGGAGAGGATTAATGTTTTTTAAAATTAGAAGTTCGAACTGTTTGGGATGTAACCTGGAAAGTATGACAGAACTTTGCAGGCTATCTCTTTGCTAGTAGAATGCTAACGTCCTCCCCCATTTGGCAGTTCTATCTTGACGAAAGTGTTAATAGTTGGGTATGGAAATCCAGAATTTTGGTGGCCTTCCTAAGCCAGGATTCGGACACCGGCAAGGACATCAGGCGTGGCTAAGAGTGTCTAAAAGCAGGTGAGTAAAGGCCAAAACGTAGGGAGGACGGCTCTTGATGTTGACATGCATGAGCCAAGGCTTTTTCGATCACAGATAGTCCAACAACCAAATAGGGTGACTGGGATCATGCAGGGCCATGGTAATAACCTCCACAATCACCCGAGGAACAAGAGGCTAGATCAGTACGCAGAGGGTGCGGCATAAAACTATCAAAACTGGTCGCCTAGAGCGTTGGGGGACATAGAATTAAAAGGAGCAGATTATATTGGGCGTGGTAGAATAGATTCTGGCAAATGTGCAGACAGGTATGGTGGGCTACGAGTACAAGCGGAGGCAAGCCGCAGTGCACTCTGGGTGATGATAACGAGAGGTTGTATCTCTGGACATGCTGGTCTCAAGGGTTGAGGTTCACCGCATGTGTGGGGGTTGGGACAAAGGAGGGTATCAGATGAGTACGGAGGAGTTGGAACGTACGTGGGGTCCATTGCCCCAAACCAAAAACAACTGATAATCGATAACAGGCCTGAACAACAGTATCAAGGGCATATGATATTTGAGAGAGACATACAATAAGGCATGAAAGTGATTTGCAGGTGGCTTATTGGGAGGAGCTTAGCTAAAACAACAGTAAGGATAACGAGCAGCAATAACGAGGGTGTAGTCTAACACAGCAACAACAGTGTGAGAAAAATGGCGACGACTAGGCAGAGAGGGGTCGGATTAACTACACACGCAGATCCGTGAGTTAAGAGCACAGGAGCCGAAAGATAAAACACAAATAACAGAAGGAAGTACCGTGAATTAAAATGGACTAGACAAGCAGGCATCAGCTATTGTAAGCCAAGTGATCATAGTGTCCAGGGGGCAGCCGTAGATGGAGCAGGGAGGCCTCACTAAGCTAGCACGCGGCAGTTTTTAAAGGATTAGATAGCCCGGGGTGCTGGCTCTTCTCAACGGAAGAGGTTTTCTCAGACGGACCGGTTGAGGGCCACAGACGGGGGGGTATTTCGTCTGCAGACCAGACGTGGTCGTGTCGACAGAGAATCCAAGCCGGATGGCGATGGCGAAAGAGAGGTTGTGAATTGTAGAATTGTGTTTGCTAACTGGTGCTAGCTTCGTGGCAGTGGCGCTAGCTGCGCTAGCTGCAAGCTAGCTGTGAGGATCAGAAGTAGTGGCTCAGGGATTACGGCAGGAATCCGGCGTTGTTGTCGAGAGACAGTCCGATGCTGGTAAATTGGTGAGTAATATCCAGGCTAATAACAGGGCTGGTGTCTGTGCAGAAGGTAAAAGCTGCTAGCAGCGGCAAAAAATGGCTAAATTAGCTTGTAGCTGATTTAGACCAGTTGTGATGGATTGGCAGGGCTCTGTGTCGGCAAAAAAAGGTCCAGGCCAATTGACAAAATATGTATTGTAGCACAAGAATTAGCCGGAGGACCTCTTCGGCTAGCCGGGAGATTGGCCTAGCTCGAGGCTAGCTCAAGGCTAACTGTTGCTTGCTTCGGGACAGAGACGTTAGCCAGGAGTAGCCACTCAGATTGCAGCTAGCTATCTGATCCGGTGTAAAGGTCCAGAGCTTGCGGTAGCAATCTGGAGATTTGGTAGAGAAAAAGCAGTCCGATATTCTCTGGGTTGATATCGCGCTGTGCAGACTGGCATGTATTGACCAAGCTGAGGCTGGCTGGTGTCCGAGTTAACGGTAAAGACCACTAGCAGTGACTAACTGATAACTAGCTAGTAGTTAGTTAGCTGGCTAGCTTCTGATGGGGGTTCCGGTTCTAAAGTATAAAAATAGCAGATCCGTACCACATTGGGTGTTGGGGGTTGCAGGAGAGTATATTCAGTCCGTAGATGGAAAGTGAGATTAAAATATAAACGGAAAAAACGAGGAAAACGATTATTTACACGGGACAAGACAAAACACACGTCCGACTGCTACGCCATCTTGGAATTCGCAAATACTGTATTTAAAGCACTTTTAGGTTAATAAATTAAAAATAAAGCAAAACAAAAATAGAATCCTAGGCACACGTGACACTTGGGCTATCTCTAGCCAATGTAAATAATCAATCATGGTCATGACATGCACATAGTGAATCTATTCTACAGCAGGAAAATGCCCAAAGCACTCACTTAATGTTTTTTTATTGTAAATCCGCAGTCTTGTTGCTAGCGCAATAAACTCCCCGTCTAACTGAGTTCTATGCCTCTTTCTTATCGACTGTGTGAGGTTGAGGTTATTATAGCTTTTGGCTTTAACAATGGAGACTCAAGTCAATCAAGTCATTTCAAAAGTGTAAAGAGCTAAAAACGCACTGGGCTAGTGTCTGAATTGCAGCACTGGTAACAGCTAGTACACACTAAAACCAGCTAAGAGGCCAGGAACTCCCAGAGGAATGATGGGTGGATAATGGTTGAGGTTTGAGTCGGACCCTGGTCTCAGGGGGTTTTAGGTTCGAATCCCAGATATTGTGGGATATGAACTAGAAACTGTAGGGTTTGCTGACACAGAATATCAAGTGTCTTCTACTGCTGTTTTCCCCTAATAGAAGGCACTTAACACTAATTTAACTCTAGGGACCCTGTGCTGCTTCCTTCCTCTCATGATAGTGTGTTGTCCTTGAGGTTGGGGAAAATAGACAGTAGACAAGTGTCTGCTTTCACAATGAATAATAAGGTACTATTTTAAGTAATATGAGTACCCAATTGTAATGGCTTCAAATATCGCAAATAAAACACTTTGTCCTCAGATCATTTGCTTTGTAGTTGATGAGAGACCACAGTAAAGAAGAATAGAGTCTGTGTTCATTTTTATTGCCACTTCGAGATCAAGTTATATAAATGCGTGTGCTTTAATTCCATTGAGGTTCAGTCCGATGGCTCCCTTCAAAGCGAATGGATTTTTCATTGGTCATTTCAATAAGTCACAGTGGTGTGCTTACTCCAGCGGATGTTTTTATTTTGCCCCCGAGTGGCTCATTCAGTTAGTGCTGAGCTGTACAAAAGAAAATTCAGCCAAGACCCCAGAAAAAAAAATTGTAGACCTCCACAAGTCTGGTTGCATCCTTAGAGCAATTTCCAAATGCCTAATATATACACATTCATCTTACAAACAATAGTTACGCAAGTATAAACCCGATGGACCACGCAGCCACCATACCGCTCAGAGAAGGAACGGGGTTCTGTCTCCTACCAGATGAACGTACTTTGGTTGAAAAGTGCAAATCAATCCGCAGAACACAGCGAAGGACCATGTGAAGATGCTGGAGAAACAGGTACAAAGTATCTATATTCACAGTCAAAATGAGTTCTATATCGACGTAACCTGAAATGTCGCTCAGCCAAGGAAGAAAGCCACTGCTCCAAAACCGCATAAAAAAGCCAGACTCACAGTTTGCAACTGCACATGGGGACAAAGATCGTACTTTTTGGAGAAATGTCCTCTGCTCTGATGAAACAAAAATAGAACTGTTTGCCATAATGACCATATTATGTTGGAGGAAAAAGGGGAAGCTTGCAACGCCGAAGAACACCATCCCAACCGTGAAGCACGGGAGGTGGCAGCATCATGTTGTGGGGGTGCTTTGCTGCAGGAGGGACTGTGGACTCACAAAATAGTTGGCATTATGAGTAAGGAAAATTATGTGGATATATTGAAGCAACATCTCAAGACATCAGTCAGGAAGTTAAAGCTTGGTCGCCAAATGGGTCTTCCAAATGGACAACTGACCCCGAAGCATACTTCCAAAGGTTGTGGCAACCC
>NC_036865.1:12602180-12604216 GCF_002910315.2 Salvelinus sp. IW2-2015
AAATGGCTTAAGGACAACAAAGTCAAGGTATTGGAGTGGCCATCACAAAGCCCTGACCTCAATCCCATAGAAAATTTGTGGGCAGAACTGAAAAAGCGTCTGCGAGCAAGGAGGCCTACAAACCTGACTCAGTTACACCAGCTCTGCCAGGAGGAATGGGCCAAAATTCACCCAACTTATTGTGGGAAACTTGTGGAAAGCTACCCGAAAAGTTTGACCCAAGTTAAACAATKTAAAGGCAAGGCTGTCAAATACTAAATGAGTGTATGTAAACTTCTGACTCACTGGGAATGTGATGAAATAAATATAAGCTAAAATAACTCATTCACTCTGCTTTTATTCTGACATTTCACATTCTTAAAATATAGTGGTGATCCTAACTAACCTAAGACAGGGAATTTTTACTTGGATTAAATGTCAGGAATGTTTAAAAACTGAGTTTAAATGTATTTGGCTAAGGTGTATGTWARCTTCTGACTTCAACTGTACCTTCTGCATCATAAAACTGACCTTAGATCCGATTCTATTAGCAAGTTCTTCTATCAACTTCTATCAGCCTTAGTCCCCCCCAACCCCACTCTCCCCTCACTCAGCCTGTGWGGATTTCCCTGAGTCGTTGATATCTGCGGTTCTGATCCAACAACTCTAGCATGAATCTGATAAATACCAGGCCCTACCCTTGCCAAATAGTGCTCCATTATTGCATCAATAATGGCATTACGATCCAAAAATGTACTGCTGTGTGTTTGGGTAATCAGATTTTCTGACCCGGGACAGAACCACCAATTTGCATCATGTGCTAGCCTAGGAACCAAAGTAAGTTTCCACAGACGTATTGTGTGTGTTTGTGTGTGTGTGTGATTGTGATGAAGAGCCAGTTTGTACTAAGTAAATGTTTGTGTATGTGTAAGCGGGACGCTTAAGCAGAAATGATAACTGAATTGTGTTGCTCAGATGCTTAGCTAAGTGCGTCAGCACAATTGATTCAAGAGACTCTGCAATGCATTGACAGGTAACACATCCACTCATCTTGTTGGTACTCTGACATTAGCTGCATTAACATTACTTTAGAACTAACCTTATTTACACTGTAACTCAGTTCGATTTTTACTCCATTTTGTGTCACTGTTGACTGTCTCACAGTCAATTAAACACAACCCACGTACACATAAAACACCCAGTGTTTTGTTTCACTTTTAAAAGGCACATTGTGTGTTGGCAGGTACCCTAYGGACAAAGTAGGCAAAATAATCCAGACAGATAGGAGGTTTTAACACTGTACATAGCCATAATATGACATTTTACATGTCTCTATTCTTTTGAAACTTTTGTGAGCGTAATGTTTACTGTTCATTTTGATTGTTTATTTCACTTTTGTTTATTTTCTATTGCTTTGGCAATGTAAACATATGTTTCCCAAAAGCACTTTGAATTACAGTACCAGTCAAAAGTTTGGACACACCTACTCATTCCAGGGTTTTTCTTTATTTTTACTATTATCTACTTTATTGGCTTTGATGCTACTGGTTATATTGTAGGTGGGTCCAAACGTTTACTGGTACTGTACCATTGAATTGAGAGTGATAGCGAAAAGAGAGAGAGGGGGGAGGGAGAGAGAGGGAGGGGGGGGGAGGGAGAGAGAGGGAGAGAGAGGGAGGGGGGGAGAGGGAGGGAGGGGGGAAGGGAGAGAGAGGGAGAGAGAGGGAGGGAGGGAGGGAGAGAGAGAGAGGAAGAGGAGGGAGAAGATGGGGGGGAGGGAGGGAGGGGAGAGAGAGGAAGAAAGGATGAGAGAGAGAGAGAGACAGAGGAGAGAAGAGATGGGGGAGGGAGGAGGAGGGGAGAGAGGAAGAAGAGGAGAGAGAGAGGAAGAAAGATGAGAGAGAAGAGAGAGGAGAGAGAGAGAGAGAGAGAGAGAGAGAAGAAGAGAGAGAGAGGAGAGAGAGAGAGAGAGAGAGAGAGAGAGAGAGAGAGAGAGAGAGAGAGAGAGAGAGAGAGAGAGAGAGAGAGAGGGAGGGGGAGGGAGAGAGAGGGAGGGA
>NC_036865.1:12611582-12627791 GCF_002910315.2 Salvelinus sp. IW2-2015
AATTTTTTTCCGATTTTCATATAAACAATGTTCACCCTCATGGCCTAAGCCGTACTATATATGTTTTTGTAAGTCTTATAAAATAAAGTTCCAAATCATAATTCTTAAAATATAAGGCATGATCCAGTTTACAACGGGTGTAGAGCCTAACTGGCACACCTACGTAGAGCGTGAGTTTCAAGTTTGGGAAAGATCATTTTCAACATGATAATGCACCTTTATAATAAAAGCATTACATGAGTAATAACATTTGTGGTCACTTTTGAGAATTATGTTTTCTTGATAATGGAACATTCAAGGCTTATAGCCTACTRCYRTGTGCGCATTGCTGCCCTATAATGTGAAGAAATAGCCTAATAGTTTATCAAAATATTAAGCTAAACGTTCTCATCTGTTGCGTCAGGCTCATTGCATAAAAAAGGCTTTGTTGATGCTAGTGGTTGTATTCTTTTAGGATCTATTGCATCCCACAACTGTCCCAAATTGTTTGTATTATTTATTTCTCGCACAGAATAGAATAGGTCAACTTTTATACTATGGGGGAGAGTAGATTGAAATAGGCTAGTGCTTTTGCTGTTCAGTARGCCTATTTATGTTGTTGGCTGATGAAAAGTAAATGTGGACAGTTCTTTCAATATCTTCAAAATGCACCTCGGAATTGGATAAGGACGCGCGCAGTTGCTACAAAACATGTAGCCTAACATTTGTATCACAACTAAAGTTACATAAATAACTCTAAATAAAGCATATAGGAGTACCTGTTTCTTTGTTAACCGCTCAACACAGGATAGCCGCATGTGCGAACTCCCTCAAATCATTTGGAGAAAATATCCTTTCTATTTTATTCAGCTTTGTTCAATTATATTCTTCATACTATAAAATAATGCCACGGAATTCTAAGCAAATTTTGTCTGCTAAATGAACTAGTGTAGCCCACAGTCATATGGGATACACCATTTAATGGAAAAGGATCTGTAATGGGTCAGGGTTAAGGTTAGGGTTAAGTTTAGAAGTTAAGTTAAAGGGTTAAGGTTAGGGTTAGGGAAAGGTTAGCTAACATGCTAAGTAGTTACAAAGATTCTAAAAAGTAGTAAGTAGTTGAAAGTTGCTAATTTGATAAAATGCTAAAGTTGTCCGTGATGTGATTTGATTTCGTAACCTTTGACGTTCGCATTATACGCCTCCCTATCCACCCATGTGTGTTTCAGTGTGTGACYGGATGTTTTTCTGTGGCAATATGTGTGTGTGTAATCAAAGGTTCTTAAAATCACTGTGCTGAGAACGTGTTAGTGGATCTGTGTGTGTGCCTATTAGTCATACCCTAAACCCTCAGGAGAGATGTCAGTTCCCCCAGTCGACTGTGAAGCTGATTGATAGAGACAGACCACTCTGAGTGCTCTCTGCCCACACAAAATGCATCGCGGTTGGGGTTGAGCTACCCAGGACTCCCTTGCCCAGCAACACTGGAGCAATCACTCTATCAGATCTCACCATGTAGGAATACCCTCCTGCCCTCAGCCCATCACTCAGCCTAACGCTCTGATTGTATGTCAGCATAAGGGAGTTCCACTGATTCAAGAGATTGTAATTGAGGGGAGTTTGTGTGCTGTGTGTGTGCTTTAGAGAACCCCCCCCCCCCACACACACACACATCATCTTGCTGTTGCGTTAGTTTGTCATCCTGATATTTCCCTGACAGCCTTCCTGATTCAAGCAAGGCTCTCTCACCTCCCCCACACTTACACACATTTCTCCAAACACAAATACATTTTCTTCACAATGGGACAGACAGGCAAGGGCTTAGGGTGAAGTACTGTGCTTTTTCACTGCGATAAAGTAGTGACAGTGTCCAGCATTGTTGTGTGGACCCCGAGAACAGTAGCTGCTGCTTTGCAACATTAATGGGATCCTAATAAAATACCAAAAAACCAAACTATGCCCATGGGCAGCTAGCTATCCGTGATTCATCCTGGAAATGAGAAATTCATTGCCTGGCACTCTGTTTGTTTCAATTTTCTCTCTCTTCTCTTCTCACTCTTTCATTCTCTTGCCCTCTCTCCACATACTGATATCTCTCTATCTTTCATTATTCACTTTTTCTCTCTCTCCCCTTTGTTTCTCCATATTCCTTTCTAGCTATCTTCTCTCTCTCTCTCTCTCTCTTCTCTATATATATATATATATATATATATTATATATATATATATTATATATAAAAAACTCAGCAAAAAAAGAAACGTCTCTCACTGTCAACTGCGTTTATTTTCAGCAACTTAACATATGTAATATTTGTATGAACATAAGAAAGATTCAACAATGAGACATAACTGAACAAGTTCCACAGACATGTGAAACAGAAATGGATATGTGTCCTGACAAAGGGGGGTCAAATCAAAAGTAACAATCAGTATCTGGTGTGGCCAGCTGCATTAAGTACTGCAGTGCATCTCCTCCTCATGGACTGCACCAGTTATTGTGTGAGATGTTACCCCACCTTCTGACCAAGGCACCTGCAAGTTCACGACATTTCTGGGGGAATGGCCATACCCTCACCCTCCGATCCACAGGTCCCAGACGTGCTCAATGGGGTTGAGATACGGTCTTCGCTGGCCATGGCAGAACACTGACATTCCTGTCTTGCAGGAAATCACGCACAGAAGAGCAGTATGCTGTGGCATTGCCATGCTGGAGTGTCATGTCAGGATGAGCCTGCAGAAGGGTACCACATGAGGGAGGAGGATGTCTTCCTGTAATGCACAGCATTGAGATTGCCTGCAATAACAACAAGCTCAGTCCGATGATGCTGTGACACATTGCCCAGACCATGACAGACCCTCCACCTCCAAATCAATCCCGCTCCAGAGTACAGGCCTCAGTGTCACTCATTCCTTCGACGATAAACGCGAATCCGACCATCACCCCTGGTGAGACTAAACCACGATCGTCAGTGAAGAGCACTTTTTGCCAGTCCTGTCTGGTCCAGCGACGGTGGGTTTTGTGCCCATAGGCGGCGTTGTTGCCGGTAATGTCTGGTGAGACATGCCTTACAACAGACCTACAAGCCTCAGTCCAGCCTCTCTCAGCCTATTGTGGACAGTCTGAGCACTGATGGAGGATTGTGCGTTCCTGGTGTAACTCGGGCAGTTGTTGTTGCCATCCTGTACCTGTCCGCTGGTGTGATGTTCGGATGTACCGATCCTGTGCAGGTGTTGTTACACGTGGTCTGCCACTGCGAGGATGATCAGCTGTCCGTCCTGTCTCCCTGTAGCGCTGTCTTAGGTGTCTCACAGTAAGGCATTGCAATTTATTGCCCTGGCCACATCGGCAGTCCTCATGCCTCCTTGCAGCATGCCTAAGGCACGTTCACGCAGATGAGCAGGGCCTGGCATCTTTCTTTTGGTGTTTTTCAAGGTCATAGAAAGGCCTCTTTAGTGTCCTAGTTTTCATAACTGTGACCTTAATTGCCTACTGTCTGTAAGCTGTTAGTGTCTTAACGACCGTTCCACAGGTGCATGTTCATTAATTGTTTATGGTTCATTGAACAAGCATGGGAAACAGTGTTTAAACCCTTTACAATGAAGCTCTGTGAAGTTATTTGGATTTTTCCGAATTATCTTTGAAGACAGGGTCCTGAAAAAGAGACGTTTCTTTTTTTGCTGAGTTTATATCTCCATCCTTCTTCTCTCTCTCTCTTCTCTCTTCTCTCTCCTCTCTCTCTCTCTCTCTTCTCTCTCTCTCTCTCTCTCTCTTCTCTCTCTCTCTCTCTCTCTCTCTCTCTCTCTCTTCTCTCTCTCTCCCGTCCTCTCTCATCTCTCTCTCTCTCTCTCTCTCTCTCTCTTTTCCCATCTCTCCTTTGAGGATCATTTATCTGCTTTATCTGGTCTCACAGTTTGCTAGAAAACCCTTCCAGGTGACCTGCTGACGTGACCCCTGGCCTAGCAGGAAGTGACCTCTCATGCCCTGGCCTGAGGAGGGTGGACCTTGTTGCCATGTGTCTAGCAACCTTCCTGGGAGTGTAATGGGTGGTTAGGAACCTGCCGAGTATCACGGCTACTCCCCAGCCAACCTGACACAGGCAGGAGGAGAGAGCGAGAGGGAGGGAGAGGAGGAAAAAAAGTAAAAAAGAGTGGAAGACAGAAAGAAAGAGAGAATGAGGGAGAAGGAGAGAAAGTAAGGGAGTCAGGAGGGTGAGGGGAAGAAAGGCATTATGGGAGGAAGATGTATAGAGAAAAAACTATGAGAGAAAGGAGAAGAGGGAGAGAGTAGTCAGGTTGGCGTTTTCCTCATCTGTGTCTTTTATCTTTCTCACAGCGATGCATATTGTGCCTTTGTCATTGGGGCTTGCTCAACTACTACGGTTCGCTCATCAGTGATTCTTTGGCAGCACAAGTGAACAAGGCACACCTAGTCTTTGATGAAAAGTTGTTGAGGTTAAGTGAAATGGAATTTCAGCCTCCATCTCACCACATCATCCCTCGCTCCTCTCTTCCTCTGCGGGAGCCGGCCTCTGATGATCGTCCAGACATTCTTCCCTCCCTCTGTATGTGTCCTGTCTTGATCAAATATGCATTGAAAGCACATTAACGGACTGTGCCTGTTTGTCTTGCAAACTTTTGGTTAAATGAAATATTGAAATAATTTCCCAGTTCACACTCTTTTTTTTCAAGCTGCTGTGAATCAAGAGCACACTTGAATCATGAGCGCATGTTGCGTTATTGAGGTTTAAAGATTGCTCTTTTGTTGTGGCGCGTCTGCCAGTAACCGTCCTTTTGGTATTTGGGTATTTGGTATTTTATTAGGATCCCCATTAGCTGTTGCAAAAGCAGCAGCTACTCAGCCTGGAGTCCACACAAAACATGAAACATGACATAATAMAGAACATTAATAAACAATAACAGCTCAAGGACAGAACTACAGAAAACATTATAAAAAAWWTTTTTAAGGCACATGTAGCCTACATATCAATACATACACACAAACTATCTAGGTCAAATAGGGGAGAGGCATTGTACCGTGAGGTGTTGCTTTATCTGTTTTTGAAACCAGGTTTGCTGTTTATTTGTGCAATATGAGATGGAACGGAGTTCTATGCAATAATGGCTCTATATAATACTGTATGCTTTCTTGAATTTGTTCTGGATTTGGGGACTGTGAAAAGACCCCTGGTGGCTTGTCTGGTGGGGTAAGTGTGTGTGTCAGAGCTGTGTGTACGTTGACTATGCAAACAATTTGGGATTTTCAACACATTCATGTTTCTTATAAAGTTCAGTGAGTGTGGAATCTTTGCACGTGTGTTAGTAGCTTAATGAAATCGATCGATTTTCCATTTGTCACTCTCCACTGGGCACTTCAGAATTCAATGCCTTTCATTGAAATTACGTCAAAATAACATTCAACCAGTGTGTGCCAAGTGGGCAGAGCCATCAGAAACTGTGAATCTGCATGGATACCATTCCTGTCAGGGACTCTTCCCAAGGCTGCTGTATCAGGGCTGTGTTCAGAGTTCATATAGATAGACACTTGAATGCTGTCGCGTGACCAGGGCTGTAAAGTGCTACCAATTTGGTCGCAAATGCAGCAAAATACTTTGCTCTGTGACCAGGAATTTTATTTTGGGAGCACTGTGCGACTATGAAAAAAATCTCCCAGATAATAATTGATGCAATGATAAGGGTTCGCTGTACCGTTGTTTCCGAGTGCCCTAGAGAAACAAACAAATACAGATTTGTTAGCGTCATGGTTGTGTAACAGTTTAACTTTAGTCCGTCCCCTCGACCCGGGCGCGAACCAGGGACCCTCTGCACACATCAACAACAGTCACCCACGAAGCATCGTTACCCATCGCTCCACAAGAGCCGCGGCCCTTGCAGTGCAAGGGGAACCACTACTTCAAGGTCTCAGAGCAAGTGATGTCACCGACTGAAAGGCTATTAGCGCGCACCACCGCTAACTAGCTAGCCATTTCACATCCGTTACAGTTGCACCATTACTACAGTGAAAACAGATTGCTTCTAGACCAACCATGTCAAAAGATCCAGCCCATATTACCRGGACCACATTTTACATTCATAAACCATGTCGTGGGCCGTTCTAAAACTACWTGCGTGTTGTTAACCATTTGTACAGTCATGTTACCTCAGTGGTTAGCTAGTTAACAACCAGAGGGGTATAGTACAATCAATATCAATGACTTAGCTAACTTCACAGAATATTCTGAAACTGTTTATTTTTTAAGAAGATAAGCATGAAATGGGCATGGACTAAATGACTCAAAAACAAATATCTTTAGTATAGCTTTCCTAATGAACCAGAAAATGAATAGTTATTTATAGTTGTTTATCAAAGTTAACTGGCTAACTCATTGATCCTGCTTTGTAGTATACCCCTGGATATACTTTACCAGTATATCCAAACATTTGTGGGCACAGCAAGAAAGGAAAAGGGATATCTTCTTCAAGAGATCAATGATCATAGCAATGAACGCATGTTGTCATCACAATCCTGATTATTTTTTWAATTCAGTGTAATTTACCAAAATAGTGCTTTTACTCAATGTAGAAACGCAATATTCCACAAATTACTTTGTAATTTCAATGACAGGTGTTTGTACCAACATTTTAGCTTTTATAATAAACTCATGTATTTGCAGTGTTACAAATGTGTTTCTAGGGCACAACATGTGCTTGAAAAGTAGCTAGAATTCATATAGACCCAATATAGGCTTTATCTATCTGGTGCTCCTGGTGCTCCTAAATTTCATCTGGTGCTTCCATTTTTATTTACMGCCCTGCGTGTGACTGTAACCGATGTGAAATGGCTCGCTAGTTAGCGGTGGTGCGCGCTAATAGCGTTTCAATCGGTGACATCACTCGCTTTGAGACCTTGAAGTAGTGGTTCCCCTTGCTCTGCAAGGGCCGCGGCTTTTGTGGAACGATGGGTAACGATGCTTCGTGGGTGACTGTTGTTGATGTGTGCAGAGGGTCCCTGGTTCGCGCGAGGGGATGGACGTAAAGTTAAACTGTTACATGACTTTATCAACTGGGAACATCCCCTTTATTGGACTTATGTTGGAAATGTAAGAAGAACGTTCACATGTACACATGCTACCTTACAGTATCACTAATGTGATGGCGAGAGTGTGCCTACTGCATGTGGTATACTACAATGTGGTATATTTGTGTGTGTGTGTGTTTAATGTGTGTGTTTAATCAGCATCCTTCTGGTTTAGAACAGCCTGTCGTGCAGTGAGGTGAGGTGTGTGTGGTGTGTAAGGCGACCCCACAGATCAGTTCTCCCAAAAGTGGACGTTGCTACTAGCAACCAAGGGCCTAACCGGAAGTCAGTGACTCAAATTACGCAAGATAAAAAGCTCATTGTGCTATATAAAGTGAGTGTGTGTGAAAGAGTGCCTGTCAGTCTGTCTGTCATTGTGTCTGTCTATTGTTGTTGGTAGGTGCATTGTGTCTGTGATGGTTATGTGTTTGCGGATTAGTGTATGTGTGTATGTGTGTGTGTCCAGGCTTTGGGCCCAGTCCATTGACTGGAGCCTAATACACTCTGAGTCTGTTTTCTCTAAGTAAGCCTGCTCCCAGGATTCCAGCCAGCAGACGAGCGAGCCTGACACAACAAGACAGCTGGGTGTTTGAATAACAAGGTGCTGTGTGTGTGTGTGTTTGGTTTAACCTAACGGAGTAGCATCGATGGAGTGAGTTTTATGGATGGAGGACAGATGCCGTCATTGAAAATAAGAATTTGTTCTTAACTGACTTGCCTAGTTAAATAAAGGTAAAATAAAATAAAATGCCCTGGAATACTAGGGGGATGTATTGTGTGTGTGTGTGTGTGTGTGTGTGTGTGTGTGGTGTGTGTGTGTGTGTGTGTGTGTGTGTGCGTGCGTGCGTGCGTGCGTGCGTGCGTGCGTGCGTGCGTGCGTGCGTGCGTGTGTGTGTAAAAGAGAGTAAGTGTGGTTTTTGTTTGTGTGTGTGTGTCTGTGTTGTGTGTGAGCTGGCTATTCAAATCTGAATGATATGAGTCCCCATGAAGAGTCCAGAGTGTAAATCTGACACTTGTTTCACCTCTCTTCATCGTCATCCTCTTCGGTATAATGCTCTCTTCTCTTCTTCTCTTCTCTCTCTCCTTCTCTCTCCGTCCTCTCTTCTCTCTCTTTCGCCTCAGGTTTTCGGCAGGCGCGGCTGTGCGTTTTATATAAGCCAATGGGACTCCGGCCCTTATGGTTCTCTTGGGTTTGGTTTGTTGGCTTTCCGCGAGGGACCTCGCATGGCTTTTCGACCCTTCGTCTCTCTGCTACCGCTTGAGCCTCGCGGCTCTACGGGAGTTGTAGAGCGGTGACTGGAAAAAAAAGGAGAACAAAGCTAGTATTGACAGCGGGCATTGGATACCCCAGAACATTTGGGGAGATGGGCAATAAAACTTTTTTCTCTAAATATTTCTAGATAATAATTAGACAAAAAATAAAATCCTACACATGATAATGGAATCTTTTCCTTGGATTTGTCTCTTGTTTGTTGCTTAGATTACCCGTCTCTTCTCCAAGTTGGGGAGGTGTATTTCATGATCAAATTATACAGACCCTCTTACCGGGCTCTTCGTATTAAGTAGTAACCTTGGCCTGGCAAAATCCGGGGCGCAGTTGTTAATTTCGATATAAATACTATTGGGTTCTCTTCCACACCCCCCACTGTATACACAGGTTTTGAAAAGTCGGCAAAGGTTCTTTTTACTATAACAACTTTAGTTGGGAGTCGATTAAAACCAACTCATTCTTTTTCCTCCCCACACCCACATCCCATACATGTCTCCTGTTTCTCAACTACAAACTATACGGTTTTCTGGGCAAGTCTTCAATTAAGGAACATAATACTGGGCGTGGTCCGGGCATTGTGCACACAGTATATGCCGTTTTTTTCCACATTGGTGTTCTACTAGGCCCAGATTCAACTTTTTTTCCACTTCTAGCATAATTCTCCACTGTCATCGCATTTCCAGTTTCGGGTTGTTTCAAACGTTGTTACATACACCAAGGTTTTGACCTTGAGGTGGGCCTTTAAACAGCTATGGAAAACCTTCCCCTCTCTGAAAGATTATTGGTTTCCATGGCCTTTTCTGTTAGACAGGGCTCTGCATCAGGGTGCTAAAGTCGGACATCATTTGAACAGTCAATCTTTGGGAGGTGTTCACTGTCTGGGACCGTATTTCTCAGGGCTACCTTTCCACTTCTCCAGTTGCCCTCCTTTATGACACAACCCTCCAAAGAAAATTTCAAAGGATAATTCGAGACCCAAGGGAACCCTTCAGCACAAAATGTTGGTTTAGACCTATTCACCGAAGGTCTGGGTTATCTTGGGAGGCCAATACTTCTCCAAAAGGCTGAAGGTTACTACGTCCATCCTCTGGTACACAATAGTTGACCGCAGCAGTTCATTCTAACCACCTTATGGGGAACCCCCCTCTCCCACGCCGCCTCGCTGCACGCAGCCCCTGCTCATCAACCGCTCCAGGGTGCAGAGGAGAAGTGTCTGTCTCCTAAGAGATGAAAACGGTAAGCTTGGTGTCGATATCAAGGTGGCAAAATCAATCCCCAGACACCACCAGCCAAAGGAGACCTTGTTTGAGACTTGCTTGGAGGAAACTCAAGTGTTACACAGTATCTTACTTATCACAGTAAAGATCGAGTTTCCTTATATCCGCCAGGGCCTCGAGGCGAGGGACAGGACACGGCAGCCCACATCGGGCATCTCGCCCAAAACCCGCTGCCTAAAAAAGAAAGCCAGAACTAAGGGTATTGGAAACTTGCCCTATCCCATGCGGGAAGGACAAAGATCGGTTGCAGTACCTGTTAGATGCGCGTCCTCTGGAGGAGCATTTTGTTCACTCTTAGTTCTAGGATGAATAATGCACAAATTCCTGAGACACTCGTCACTGTGCCATAAATAGACCATCCATGTCCGTTCATGGTGCTCTCACTTGGAAATCAGGAAACAGGGGGGGACAGCGTGCCCCAAGCAAAGAACAGCCGTATTCCGCCTAACCAGTGACCTACATGGGAGTAGGTGGTGCGGGGCTCTGCCAGGCCCACTCATTGTCCTGCTTGTGGGGTAGGGCTGGGTACTGCTACAATAGTCAAAGGCGCGGATTCAGTCTTCGCGGTGGCCGCTTCACAAACCACTAGATGGCAGTTGTAGAATGAGAGGAGGCAGTAAAGGATGGTGGGGATACATTGAAGCACATTCACATCTCAGTCCCAAGACCCCTGCAGTTGTCAGGGAACTCAGATTAAAACTGGCGCTTTTTGGTTTTCCGCCCAAAAATCGGGGTTATTCTCTAGTTCCACAAATGGGTAATCTCAGTGGTATCCCAAGGACAATTCACTTCCAACATTCGTCGTGGCCAAAATGGCCTCTCGCGAGGAACAAAATTCAAGGGTATTAGAGTGGGCGCCCCATCACAAAGGCTGGCCATCATCCCATATAGTGAGACACTTTAGGTGGCAGACCTGAAAGACAAGCGGCCGTGTGGCGACAGCCAGGAGCCCCTCAAACCTGGATCACTCCGAGTTACACACCAGTCTGTTCCAGGGATCGGAATGGGACCCCGGGCCAAAGTCACCATTCACTTTTATTTGTGGGAAGGCTCTCTCTATGGATGGAAAGGAGCTACCCCACCAAATGGCTCTTCTGGGACTTCCCTGAGTTTTAACAATCTCTAAGGCAGCATATGCGGACTACCCCTTAATACTAATCTGGACAGTGTTCGAAACTTTGACTTTTCTGTCACCCCACTGGGCAATGCTGGATTGTACAGAATATACTCATCTACGTGCGGGCTGAAATTCATACACTCTCTCAATTCTCCTCCGTTCCTCCTGCTCTCTCTTCCTCTCTTCTCCTTCTCTGTCACTCTCATCTCTCATTCATTATCTTCTCTCTCTCCGTCTGCACATCCATCAGTATAATGTCTCTCTCTAGCATATATAATCTCAGTCTCTCTCCTCTCTTGTTATCATTCTTTCTCTCCTTGTTCTCCTCACTCTCTCTCTTCTCTCTCTTTCACAAATGCATATCTTAAGTTCTCTTCGTCTGCGCGGGTGTTAGGGGTTAGATTGATTGAATCACTTCATAATGGGATGTTTCATCTGGCGCCTCATATATAGATAGACTGCAAAACATCCACATTACCAACACAACTAGATAGATCTCAACTCCTCCAGCAGATTCTTACCCAAGACACTTATCCATATAACAAGGTGGCTGCTGTAGCCACAAAAACTAACGTGTAGAAGAATTGTAAGAGGGAGAGGCTGTGGAGGGTAGACTCGAGAATTGTTAATTGAGTGTCTGTGTGCTGGCTGTGCTTGCGTGGCATGTGTTGTGTGTACTCTATTTCTCTCATTCATCTCTGGCTTAATGTATCATTCAGCACTATTCACATTTTCACTGCTCGTTATCAACAATAATGCCAACCCTAGTTATAAATGTTCAGGGAATACCAGAAAGCAATATTGTTTGTTTTTTGCAAATAGTGGGCGCTATGTAATTCGAAATATATTATTCTGAATTATGATCGTTGGTTGTGTGTGGCAAACTGGAGGGGATGCTGGAATAGGCACTTATGCGACATAATGGGGACAGTCGCTAGTTTCGCGTTGGGTGTGGGTTGGTGTGTGTGTGTGTGTAGTGTGGTGGTGTGTAGTAGATAGTGTGTGTCGCTCGTGTGTGTGTGTGTGTGTGTGTGTGTGTGTGTGTGTGGTGTGTGTGTGTGTGTGTGTGTGTGTGTGTTGATAAAATAAAGCTCAGTCCCAAGGTGAGTTACAGTGCCAAATTATTAGACATTTGTCATCACATTCGTCTGTATGCTATCAGAATACTTGGTTGGTACAGTGGTACCGCAGCATTCTGATATGGTGAGTGGCACTGTAGCATTGCTATATTCACGTTAACATTTCTCTATTTCTTTTATACTCATATGGCAACATTATGTAAATCGTTTCTCACCATAACCGTTACCACAGCATGTGGAGATGGAGGGAGTGAATGTCCCAGATGTTCTCTTATATCAATATGGTAATCCAGCAAGTCATGTCCTCAAAGCATACATGTAGATATTTGAGTGTGTGTGTGTGTGTGTGTCTGGAGCTGATTTTTAGTGTGTATCTATCTGTTTGTCTTTGTGCCATTGTGTCTGTTTGTGTCCCTTTGTCTGTGGTGCTGGGAGGCATTGTGTGTGGCTTCAAATAAAAAGGATTTATCAATCTCCTCCTAGCTCTGTGGGACTCTAACAATGGCCAAAGTGTTTGTGTGCATTAAAACAAATATGAAAAAATATACTGTATATATTCTGGGGTCTTGAAGTAATTGCTGGATTTAGCAAAACTATTACCCTTTTACACCTCTTTCTCTGGCAGCCAGAGACACTATGTGTGTGTGTGTGTGTATGTATATGTGTGTGTGTGTGTGCGTGTGTGTGGACTTTTTTCCATTATAAATCACTTTTATTTTTCATAATTAGAAAATGGAACCCAGCTAATACTACAAAGCAAACAAAAACACCTCAATTTGCTGTAATGCAGCTGGTACATAATCCCCTTTCTAATTGAAACTAAATTAAAGGAAGAGATCAAAATGTCCGCACAGAGGGGGAGGAAGGTATGTGTTTGTCTGCACGTACCCTTCTCTTAGCTAACGRCTGGGTTCTAATAGACTTCATGCCTACACTTGGAAGGAAAGAGGAGGAATAAGTGAAAGAAAACAAAGGTCAAAAACAGAGTTGCAGAGTCAAAGAAAAAAAGAGCCACCCTCTTTTAGGGTGATAGTGTCTCTCTCAGGACTTAATTTTTTTATATATCTTTTTTTAGGTAGATCAGCTTTAAAAATTGTAGCTTCCATCAATGTAATTGTCTGCGTCACTTCCAATCCCCCATATATTTTTTTGCAAGTATATGTATTCAGTTGATGTCGGAAGTTTACATACACCTTAGCCAAATACATTTAAACTCCGTTTTTCACAATTCCTGATATTCCTGACATTTAATACTAGTAAAATGTCCCTGTCTTAGGTCAGTTAGGATCACCACTTTATTTTAAGAAATTAAATGAAATGTAAAATGTCAGAATAATAGAAGAGAGAATGATTTATTTCAGCTTATATTTCTTTCATCACATTCCCAGTGGGTCAGAAGTTCACATACACTCAATTAGTATTTGGTAGCATTGCCTTTAAATTGTTTAACTGGGATCAAACATTTTGGGTAGCCTTCCACAAGCTTCCCACAATAAGTTGGGTGAATTTTGGCCCATTCGTCCTGACAGAGCTGGTGTAACTGAGTCAGGTTTGTAGGCCTCCTTGCTCGCACACGCTTTTTCAGGTCTGCCCACAAATGTTCTATGGGATTGAGGCCAGGGCTTTGTGATGGCCACTCTAATACCTTGACTTTGTTGTCCTTAAGCCATTTTGCCACGACTTTGGAAGTATGCTTGGGGTCATTTGGCCATTTGCGAAGCACCCAATTTGCGACCAAGCTTTAAACTTCGACTGACTGATGTCGTTGAGGATGTTGCTACTCAACTATATCCACCAAATTCTCCTTCCCTCATAATGCCCACCTCATTTGTGAAGTGCACGCAGGCCCTCTCTGTAGCCAAATACGCACCCCCGCAAACCATGACTGGCTGCCACCCATGTGTCTTCGACCGTTGGGATGTGTTCTTTGGCTTGCAAGCTTCTCCCCCTTTTTCCTCCAAACATAATTGATGGGTCATATGGCAAAACAGTTCTATTGTTGTTCATCAGCGACTAGAGACATTTTCTCCAAAACAGTAAGGTACGATGCTTTGTCTCCCCATGTGCAGTTCCAAACCCTCAGTTAGCGGTCTTTTTTTGTATGGCTGTTTGCGAGCTAGTGGCTTCTTCCTCGCTCAGCGGGGATATAGGACTCGTTTTACTGTGGATATAGATACTTTTGTACTTGTTTCCTCCAGCATCTTCACAAGGTCCTTTGCTGTTGTTCTGGGATTGATTTGCACTTTTTGCACCAAAGTACGTTCATCTCTAGGAGACAGAACACGTCTCCTTCCTGAGCGGTATGACGGCTGCGTGGTCCCATGGTGTTTATACTTGCGTACTATTGTTTGTACAGATGAACGTAGTACCTTCAGGCYTTTGGAAATTGCTCCCAAGGATGAACCAGACTTGTGGAAGTCTACACATTTTTTTCTGAGGTCTTGGCTGATTTCTTTTGATTTTCTTATGGTGTCAAGTAAAGAGGCACTGAGTTTGAAGGTAGGCCTTGAAATACGTCCACAGGTACACCTCCAATTGACTCAAATGATGTCACTTAGCCTATCAGAAGCTTCTAAAGCCATGACATAATTTTCAGGAATTTTCCAAGCTGTTTAAAGGCACAGTCAACTTGGTGTATGTAAACTTTGACCCACTGGAATTGYGATACAGTGAATTATAAGTGAAATAATCTGCCTGTAAACAATTGTTGGAAAAATTACTTGTGTCATGCACACAGTATATGTCTTAATTGACTTGCCAAAACTATAGTTTGTTAACAAGAAATTTGTGGAGTGGTTGAAAAATGAGTTTTAATGACTCCAACCTAGTGTATGTAAACTTCCGACTTCAACTGTATACAGTGGGGAGAACAAGTATTTAATACACTGCCGATTTTGCAGGTTTTACTACTTACAAAGCATGTAGAGGTCTGTAATTTTTATCATATATACACTTCAACTGTGAGAGACGGAATCTAAAACAAAAATCCAGAAAATCACATTGTATGATTTTATTTGTTATTTTTTATTTAATTTTTWWAAWWTTTTATCCCATTTTCTCCCCAATTTTCGTGGTATCCAATCGCTAGTAATTACTATCTTGTCTCATCGCTACAACTCCCGTACGGGCTCAGGAGAGACGAAGGTCGAAAGCCATGCGTCCTCCGAAGCACAACCCAACCCAACCAAGCCGCATTGCTTCTTAACACAGCGCGCCTCCAACCTGGAAGCCAGCCGCACCAATGTGTCGGAGGAAACACCGTGTACCTGGCCCCCTTGGTTAGCGCGCACTGCGCCCGGCCCGCCACAGGAGTCGCTGGAGCGCGATGAGACAAGGATATCCCTACCGACCAAACCCTCCCTAACCCGGACGACGCTATGCCAATTGTGCGTCGCCCCACGGACCTCCCGGTCGCGGCCGGCTGCGACAGAGCCTAGGCGCGAACCCAGAGACTCTGGTGGCGCAGCTAGCACTGCGATGCAGTGCCCTAGACCACTGCACCACCCGGGAGGCCCACATTGTATGATTTTTAAGTAATTAATTTGCATTTTATTGCATGACATAAATATTTGATCACCTACCAACCAGTAAGAATTCCGGCTGTCACAGACCTGTTAGTTTTTCTATAAGAAGCCCTCCTGTTCTCCACTCATTACCTGTATTAACTGCATCTGTTTGAACTCGTTACCTGTATAAAAGGCACCTGTCCACACACTCAATCAAACAGACTCCAACCTCTCCACAATGGCCAAGACCAGAGAGCTGTGTAAGGACATCACGGATAAAATTGTAGACCTGCACAAGGCTGGGATGGGCTACAGGACAATAGGCAAGCAGCTTGGTGAGAAGGCAACAACTGTTGGCCTAATTATTAGAAAATGGAAGAAGTTCAAGATGACGGTCAATCACCCTCGGTCTGGGGCTCCATGCAAGATCTCACCTCGTGGGCCAAGATCTCGTTATGACCATGGCCCCATCCATCGCCCCCTCAAATACGGTGGCAGTCGTCCTGTCCCCTTTGCAGAAAGCATCCCCAAAGAAATGATGTTTCCATCTCATGCGCTTCACGTTGGGATGGTGTTCTTGGGATTGTACTCATCCTTTTTCTTCCTCTAAACACAGCGAGTGGAGTTTAGACCAAAAAGCTCTATTTTTTGTCTCATCAGACCACGATGACCTTCTCCCATTCTCCTCTGTATATCCAGATGGTCATTGACAAACTTCAGACGGGCCTGGACATGCGCTGGCTTGAGCAGGGGGACCTTGCGTGCGCTGCAGGATTTTAATCCAGACGGCGTAGTGTGTTACTAATGGTTTTCTTTGAGACTGTGGTTCCAGCTCTCTTCAGGTCATTGACCAGGTCCTGCCGTGTAGTTCTGGCTGATCCCTCACCTTCCTCATGATCATTGATGC
>NC_036865.1:12627816-12641023 GCF_002910315.2 Salvelinus sp. IW2-2015
TATTTATATGTGGTATTGTGTACTGTGTGTGCGAGACAAGTATTTGATACACTGCGATTTTTGCAGGTTTTACTCTACTTACAAAGCATGTAGAGGTCATAATTTTTATCATAATACACTTTCAACTGTGAGAGACGGAATCCTAAAACAAAAATCCAGAAAATCGCTTGGTATGATTTTTAAGTAATTAATTTGCATTTTATTGCCATACATAAAGTATTTGATACATCAGAGAAAGCAAAACTAATATTTGGTACAGAAAAACCTTTGTATTGCAATACAGAGATCATGAACGTTTTCTGTAGTTTCTTGACCCAGGTTTGCCAGCACACTGCAGCAGGGATTTTGGCCACTCCTCCCATACAGACCTTCTCCAGATCCTTCCAGTGTTCGGGGCTGTCGGCTGGGCAATACGGAACCTTTCAGCTCCCTCAAAAGATTTTCATTGATTCAGGTCTGGAACTGGCTAGCGCCACTCCACGACCTTGAGATGCTGTCTTACGGAGCCACTCCCTTAGTCCCTGCTGTGGTTTCAGGTCGTGTCACTGGCTGGAAACCCAGCCACGACCAACTTCAATGCTCTTACTCGAGGGAAGAGTGTTGCCAAGATCTCGCTATGACATGGCCCCATCCATCCCCCCTCAATACGGTGGCAGTCGTCCGTCCGCCTTTGCAGAAAGCATCCCCAAAGAATGATGTTTCCATCTCATCGCTTCACGTTGGGATCGTGTTCTTGGGATTGTACTCATCCTTCTTCTTCCTCTAAACACAGCGAGTGGAGTTTAGACCAAAAAGCTCTATTTTGTTGTCTATCAGACCACATGACCTTCTCCCATTCCTCCTCTGGATCATCCAGAATGGTCATTGACCAAACTTCAGACGGGCCTGGACATTGCGCTGGCTTGAGCAGGGAACCTTGCGTGCGCTGCAGTATTTAATCCATGACGGCGTAGTGTGTTACTAATGGTTTTCTTAGACTGTGGTTCGCAGCTCCTCTCACGTCATTTGGACCATCCCTGGTAGTTTCTAGCTTATCCCTCACCATACATACATACATACATACATACATACATACATACATACATACATACATACATACATACATACATACATACATACATACATACATACATACATATACACTTATATATATTTTTTTATACATTTCCGTAATTACCCTCCAACCTTACCACCGCTCCCACAATTGGAGCAAACTAGTGAACAACAACGCTTAGGTCTGTATTTACAGCTTATACATCCTATATATATTTTATGGACACAGCCTATTTTACAATCGTTTTTTTTGTTTGTTTTTAACTCTTGTCCTTCCTCTACACTCAACCGCTCCCATATATTTATGATGTCCATCTGCCTTGATTTCCATTTGCCATATCTTTCAAACTGTACTCTTTCAAAAAAGTTCCTAACCTATGTACGTTTTACTGGCACAGTATGTTTTACATTAGTTATCTTGTTGTTATTAGTTGTTATTAGTCCCAACCTTCAGCTCCATTCATCCCCTTCCATCTATCTCTTAACATCATACAAATTAGATTTTTGTTTGCCATATATTTTTCAACTGTGCTGTGATGTTTCACAAAAGCTCTGAACCTTTCCATTCATTGTTTGCACGGCTGTCAATTTTTGGGGTCCTTAAATGAAACGGGTACACTTTTTAATTCATCACAATTTTCTTTAACCAATTATGGTCTTTAATGCAGGGCCGATAGACAAGTTCCTTATTTTTTCCCCCTTCCACTCTCCTCTTCCATTTTTGCATAAAATAACGATATTTGGGAGATGATTTCCTTTTCAAATAACTGAAAGTGAGAGGTTGTAATCTGAATAAAGGGAGAGGTTGTAATCTGAATAAAGGGAGAGGTTGTAATCTGTATAAAGGGAAAAAGGCCTTTCTTAAACATAGGGTGAGACATTCTCTCTCAGGTCTTAGTCCACCCTCCCTACAGGTGTACCCCATCCCCCCATCCCGTTACCACTCAGACCTGTCCGTCAGCAGTTTCCACGGCAATAACTGGCCCTTCCCAAGCGACGGTCGCAGATCGCCTTATAATCAGTGTCAAGACAGCAATGAGTCCGATAGAAACTCAATTATTTACTAAAGCACTAATGCAGGGAGGTGTGTGTGTGTGTGGAGAAGGAAGCACATTTCCTTCTTTCTTTCTTACCTTGCCATGGTCACCACTTCTGTGTAAAGGACTGACTCGTGGAGCAATAGGGCAGCAACTACAAAAGTAGACAAGGGAAGTAATAGGGTCCAGCCCTGCCAAGCTAACATCTCAGAACCCATAGTCTAGCCAGAATGCAAAGCTGCTGATTAAACCAAGTAAGTTACCCTACTTGGTTTTATGTCTGATGGTTTTGCTTTGTAAGCTGATATTGATGCTCCACTGTCAAGTCCATAAAGACAAATAGAGTATGAAATCATTCCACCCCATGATGATTTCTTACTGGGATTCTGCTGATCTCACTCACACCACCAGACCTACTGTATATAATATTGTATACTCTGTAAATAGGAGAATGAATGGTCACACAGGAAATGGGCTTTAACGTTTGAGGCATCTAATATATTGTAAGTTCAATATAACGGATTGTTTAGGATGCCAATGTTAGCGTCTGAGGCACATCTGCACAGTGAAGGTTGTCTTAGGTTAACAACACCTACATTCTACAAATTAAATCAAATCAAATGTTATTGGTCACATACAMGTGATTAGCAGATGTTATTGCCAGTATAGCGAAGTGCTTGTGCTTCTAGCTCCGACAGTGCAGTAATATCTAAAAAGTAATATCTAACAAATTACACAACATATACCCAATACACACAGATCTAATTAGGAATGAATTAAGACTATACATATGAATAAGAGATGTCAGAGTGGAACGGACTAAGATACCGGAGAATAGTATAGAAAACAGTATATACATATACGATGAGTAATACCAGATATGTCAACATTTATAGAATTTACAGAATGTTTCATAAAACCAGTGGCTCCCATACACATAATTCTACAATATGCTGCAGTGGATGAGAAATACATTTACAGCCCGTGTTTCGCTATGAGTGTCAGAACCTAGTTGTTCTATGTTTTCCATAGCTCGCCACTAAATCTGTGCAATATTGGAGAGAGGATTTTAAGTTTGTGTGTAAGTGAATGAAACCTTTTATAGGGTAAACGGGACCCAGTCTGCTCCCACACAGCTCACAGCTTCCTGTGACAGAGAGCTATTGGTTATAATAATAATAATGTGCTCACATGGTCATGTCAATCAAATACGCTCGCATAACCCCACAAAGCCAGCCAGCCTAGGTGGATGTGGGGGTGGTGGGTTGTTTCGTTTGATGAAAAATGTAAGGGTGACCGTGCTTGCAAGTGCGATGGGGATGTTTTCTATATGTTTGAGTGTGTGTGTGAGTGAATTGGACACGCATTGATTCTGTCTCATACAACAGACAGACATTTAGAACATGACTGACTTCAAGATACATCTCAAGTCCTTTCTTACTCTTCGCTATCTTTCTCCAATATCTCTGTCTTACAATGCTCAACTACCTCACTATTTTTTTCTCTCACCCCTTTTCTCACATGTTGCTACTTTACTCTCCCCTCATCTTCTCTCCCCCTTTATATCACTCTCCTCCCTCGTGCACTTGCGTTCTCTTTATTTTCTATCCCACACTCCCTCCATCTCCCGCTCTTGTCTCCTCAACTCCCTCAAAGACTTTTACAGTGGAAACTGAGTGTGGACTGGAGTGTGTTAAAATTCTCAAAGCCTTGTAAAGATCTTTACTAGTCTTTTACAGGCCTCTAACTCGCTGCCTAACTGTCTCACAATGTTTTGGTTAAAGTAGACACCGTGGGTGTGAATGCTGGATATTATTAATGGAATTATGCGTAGTGTAGTGTGTTAGGCTTTACTCTAAGCTTGAAGGGACATCTACTGACTGATAGTGGATTGGCTCTTTAGCTAATGTTGCTCTTTAGCTAAGTGTTTATACTCAACAGAGTTGTATGAAGTTGCCCCTAGATTCTGATCTAGGGTCAGTGGAGAACTTCTTCCTGGAATGTTTCTAGCATTCCAGTGTTGAATCAACTCTGATATTGTTAAATTGAACACTTTTCCAGAGTCTATACAGGTACACACATTTCAGAGTTTAATTAACACTTTGCTTAGAGCTGATGCCGTTACACTTTCTCAGTGTTAGGGAAGTAACACTTGCAGTGTTACAGTAACTTCTTTGGGTGTTATTTTAACACTGTAGGTTTTAAAGCCTTATTTGCTTATTTTCCAGGGAGCCTTGACTGTGTTTGCTAGTGACAGAGAGTCCTGTAGCCTTCACCAAGTGAGTGCCTAAGTGTCACGCCCTGGCCTTAGTATTCTTTGTTTTCTTTATTATTTTAGTTAGGTCAGGGTGTGACATGGGGAATGTTTGTGTTTTATCGGTTTTGGGTGGTTATATGGTAAAGGGGGTGTTGGGTGTAGTGTATGGGTTTGTGTTGAGTGTATGTGTCTAGCTGTGTCTATGTTGGGTGTAAGTTGTCTAGGAGAGTCTATGGTTGCCTGAATGGGTTCCCAATTAGAGACAGCTGATTTCTGTTGTCTCTGATTGGGAGCCCTATTTAAGGTAGCCATAGGCTTTCCTTTGATGTGGGTAATTGTCTATGTCAGAACGTTTGTAGCCTGTGTATGTGCACGACGTTTATTAGCTTCACGATCGGTTTTTGTTTTGGTTAGTTTGAAAGTGTGTTTTGTTTCATTTTGCCTTCTTCAATAATAAAAGAAGATGGCTTATTTTCCAAATGCTGCGTTTTGGTCCGTCAATCCTCCACACGATCGTGACACTAAGTGAATATGTTAGCGTTACAATTGAACTTTTTATGACAATATATTACATATATAATAAGGCCATACTTTGACGGCCTAGCTTTACCCTAACACAGTTGTCTGAAACTCCTGGTTTGCAGGCCACATCAGACAAGTTATATTATGCTGGCAGTGATATGTAATTCCTGTTGGAATCCAGCCAGAGTTAGGATTTCCAACGTTTAGTCACCCACGACCTCTATTTAGAATGACTGCCAAGGGAGTAAAGATGAACAAATAAGACTACCTAAACTATCTAAACTGGAACAACCATCTCAGTAAGTCCAATTACAGATTGGATTCGTTTTGAAAAATATATGTTGTGTATCAATCAATCAATCAATGTACATACAAAAACACAGATATTAAAACAAACAATTCTAAAAATCAATCTGCAATAAAGCAAGCTGGGAAGTATGATAAGGATGGGCGTGATTTTGAGTGTCTGAGTGTTTTACTCTACACAGAGTAAAATGACAATCACACTCAACTCTGGTTATTAACACAGGAGTTATTTTACACCACTGAGTGCTAATTAAACTCTTCACAGAGTTAATTTAACTCCTGAATCAACTCTAGAAATGTTACACTGGAAAATCAGCACTAGATAACACTGGGCAATTTGCTGTTGATACTTAGCTCAAACACATGACTTGTTCTGTGTGATAACATTTTCTCTATCGAATCATAAAGCTAAATGAATAGCATCAGTTTTGTAACGGCTTTAAAAATGGCTTTCAATTCTGTGTAATTGAATACAATTCAGGAAAATTGTGTCCTATGTAGATATTGGGCTCTTGGTAAGACAGTTGATAGGTTCATCTGTTTAGGTTTGGTGTTTGTCTTAGTCAATGTTTGTTTGTTTATTTGCATCCCTGTCCTTTTTTGCAAATGGGAGTCACAGTGGAAATAGCAGTCTAGTCATGTACTGTATAACTTGTCTTTGATGACGTCAAAGCAAACATACACCCAGGATGACGAGACATGCAAACATGGACACCCAACAAACACACACACACACACACCCAAAACACACACACACACCCACACACACACACACACACCACACACACACACACACACACAACACACAACACACACACACACACCACACAACACCACACCACACACACACCAAACACCCACAATATAACACACAGTAGGAGTGTATTATGATATAAGTCCTAGATTAACAGTTCTTAGTTGTAGCTTTATATTGCAATTCAATTTCCTCTGCTATCCTTTCAACCAGGATACCTCTTCGTCACCCTCTCTCTCCTCTCTTCTCATCCATCCTTCTTCTCTGATGCTAAATTGGTAAGCGGTGACAGTGTGATGTTCTGGCGATGTGTGTGTGTTTGTGTGGCACGTGTTTACTTTCTTGTGGGAACCAGAAGTCCCACAAGAATAGTACACAGATAAGAAAGAAAGGACCAAACTGGGAAATTTTTGTTACGTCCATAGAAGGTCAAATGCTATTTTAAGGGGTTTAGGGTTAAGGTTAGAATTAGTTTTTAGGGTTAGGTTAGAAGCTAGGGCTAGGGTTAAGGTTAGGTTTTCAGGTTAAAGCTTAGGGTTTAGGGGTTAGCGAAATAGAATTTTTGGAATGAGACTGAATTGTGAGTCCCACAGGAAAGTTTATACAGCACACAACACCACACTGGGCAATTTGCTGTTGATACTATAGCTCAAACGCTGACTTGTTCTGTGTGATAACATTTTTCTCTATGAATCGCAAGCTAAATAGAATAGGCATCAGTTTTGTAACGGCTTTTAAAAACTTAACCTAGTAGCTTCTAAACCTTAACCCCACACACAACACACACACACACACACATACATACATAATACATACATGACATACATACCTACATAAACCAACTACATACATACATACATACATACATACCTACATACACACACACACACACACACACACACACACACACACATACATACACACACACACACACACACTCATTCTCACAGACAGGATTATGCTGTGTAAATGGTGGGGTTTAGTGGCTCTGTCGTGTGGCTTCTGGCTGGTACCAGGGTGTTAGCCCCCGAGACACAGCCTGTCACATAAAATTACCCAGCGGGCCTACTGGCCTGAGAAACAGTGACAGAGAGTGCGGGAAAGAGGGTTAGAGAGAGAGAGAGAGAGAGGCAGAGAGGGAGGGAGATACAATTACCTATACGTAGGCTTGGACAGTATCCAGATTGTCCTACCTTCATACCGACCTTGTGCCATCCGGGATTTTCGGTAATACCGGCATTGAACACAAGGGGCACTATTTTCAAACCCCACTGATCCTCTGTAAACCGAAGGTTAGCAATGCTAACAAGTATTTTTTTATTTCTTTTTTGTACCTTTATTTAACTAGGCAAGTCAGTTAAGAACAAATTCTTATTTACAATGACGGCCTATCCCTACGGGACTCCCAATCACGGCCGATTGTGATACAGCCTGGAAGTAGGTGTAAAATCTCATGGCAAATGCTAGCTAAATGCTAATGAGAGCATTGCGAACATTTTATACAGTCTCTGACATAAATTATTTGCATGACAGACATCCCAGCACTTAAAGTTATACAAGTAGCAAAAAAATGCTACTCACAGTTTGCTGCACGCACAAAGCAAATATTAGACGGCAAGGTTCTTGATCAGGAGGAGATTCTCTGCTGTTACCAGGAGATGCTTGATTTTGCAAGAAGCTAACCACTTCTAGCTATAAAATTAGCAAACCAAATGCACAACTGTGGAGCATTTAGCACATTTTAGACAGTTAAAATACTACAGTATACTACAGTTATGTCTGCAAAAACACTACTGTGAATACTACAGTAAAGTCCACAAAAACACTACAGTCAATACTATAGTATTTATACCAAAGTATACTACAGCATTTTTTTTATGTGTGTGTAAACAAACACCATGTGACGGTGAAATGAAGAACGCAATATGCTTTATCTCCTAACTTATTGCAGAAGTTGACTGTAGGTACTAAATTAAAAAGTAGCTACAAATATTGAAGTTTATTTCAAAACTTCAAAGAAGTAGTTTCAATGGTATTGACAGTATTGAAAAACGATTTATATATTTCCAAATACCCCAGTATACGGTATACCGCCCAAGCCTACAGTACCTAGAGGGCCCCTGGGCCCTGAGAAACAGTGACCTCTGGGGCAGAGGGAGCGAGAGAGGGATGGAGAGAGGGATATTTTGGGAATTCACAGTCCATTGTGCAGTTATTCTTTCATTGATTTAATCTGTAATTCATTAATTTCACTCCTACCCATTTCCCACCCACCTCCTTCAGTCAATCATCCCCCTCATTCCTCTGTTCCTCATTAATTTGTTCAATCATTCATTGTTTTCATTGTTCATTTACTAAATCAGTTGTTTCTACATTTATTCGTGCAAGTGTGTGCACACGCGTGTGTGTGGTGCATTTGTGGATATGTGTGTATGATGGTCGTTGGCTGTTCCTCTGGCTCCCCTCTTGCACTAAACCTCTGCAAGGCCAGTGGGGTTATGTGGGAGTTTAACAAGTTTATATCAGATATGGCTAAGCAATATCAAAAGCTGTTAATGATCTTTGACTCAGCCTTCGTTTCATATGCCTCCTCTCAAGTGCTGAAATGGTAGGAATTTGATATCCATTTAGGTAATATTTCTCTTGGTAACCATTTGTATTTTGAGGAGTCCCCACCCCTTTTGCTAGTTGCCATGGATTTGTTGTGCGACGGTGTGTGTGTATGTGATTCTCCTGTGGGCTGTGGTACGGTTATGAGAGGAAGGGAATTAACGGTGTGTGTAACCGTATATGTGTCGCCATGGAACCGACAGACAAACGACACTGTCAGCACCTCAACTACACACACACACACACTTGCATATACAGACCCTTGTTAAAACTGTGATTACCACAGAATATCTCAGGTTCTGACAGGGGATCTCATAGAAACTAGAACTACTGTAGAAGGGAGAGGAGAGGAGGGGAGAGGAGGGGRAGGGAGTAAAAGGGAGAGGAGGGGGTAAAGTAGTAGACACTGTATATTTTCTATGAGAGGAGAGGAGAAGGCTGTAGACATAGTTAGTTATTGTGTGTTTGATTAATTAGCTAATTATGGAGCTGATGAATGTGTGTGAGCAGACAAGACTTGGAATGGGCAGCCGGAAAGGGAGGGAGACACTCCCGGATGACTCTCTCTTCTCTCTGCCTCTTTCTTCTGTTCATCATGAGAACGTGTTGACTCTGCTGTACCTTAACAGACTGGGGCTAATATCAGAGGCCTGAGTGATTAAGTAGATGTTGGTTTACTCTGGCCTCACTGTGTGTGTGTGTGCATGTGTCTAATGTAATAGCTGTTGAAATATTGAATGGGATTCCTAGAGGAGAGAAGCGCTTTCATTTCACATGAAAAGCATCTGCCAAAAAGTAGAAAGCATTATAGGTTATTAAACACAACAGATGGAGAGAGCGATTGAGAGAGCGAGAGAGAGAGACAAGGGGGGCGATAGAGAAACCAACCTTTATTTGTTTAGCATAATCCAAGATCTTTTCAAGTATGATTTTGTAACATTGTGTGTTTCCTGTTTTTGTCTGCATGTGAGAGAGTAGTCTCTGGTCTATGGTGATGACTGAATGCTATGAGCAGCTGGTGTGGATGGCTCCTCTGAGTCAGCCAGCAGAAAGTTGCACATACTGTTGCTGGCATTGCTAAGAGTGGCAGGTAGCCTAGTGGTTAAGAGTGTTGGGCAAGTAACTAAAAGGTTGCCGTTCTGCACTTGAGCGAGGCAGTTTACTCCCAGGGTGCCAATGATGTCGATTAAGGCAGCCCCTTGATTCAGAGGGGTTGGGTTAAATGCGGAAGACACATTTCAGTTGAATGCATTCAGTTGTACAACTGACTACATCTCAGAGCAGGCTGTGGGGAAATACTTGGCTATAAAAATAAGTTCATCATTAACCTTCTCCCTGGCCTATTACATACTTTCCTTTGATTTACGTACTTGGGTAATCTTCCCTTTGACTTAATCATTATGTCTATAAATGGGGTGATACATTTTTTTCATTAGTTCCAATTACATATGGATAGTATTATGTAAACCTAAACTAGTGGTATGGACAAATGTTGTGCTAATGATGTGCCTATGATGTTCACGGGAGTGCCCATATTGATGTTTTTTTCCACCTATATGTGTGCTCTGGGGTTTTGCCTCTGGGTACCACAGGAGGTGGGTGGTAATGGCTGGAGCAGAATAAGTGTAATGGTATCAAATACATCAAACACATGGTTTCTATGTGTTCAATGTCATCCCATTCGCCATTATTATGAGCCGTCCTCCGCTCAGTAGCCTCCACTGCTGGGTACTCCTGTCATTTAAACGTTGCTCTATATATTATTATATACATGTAGCTAAGGTTCCAGAAAAGAGTTTGCAACGTTTACTTTTAGTCTTGACATATTTCGGTCTGATCCWGTGATGATGGTGATGATGATAATGATCATGGTTATGATTTGCACATTCAACGCTCCACTTCTCTCAAACTCCAAGCTCCTTCAATAGTAATGTATAGTGTTGTATGTTGTTGATGTTTGGTTGTTGCCAGCATGATATTTGACTTCAACCAGCAGGAGGACTAGAATAGCCCTGTCAAGCCTTGACATATTTTGACCACACCAGCATGTGTGACAGCATGTTTGACCACACCACCCTCTCTGGGCTCTCAGTTAACACATGACACATAAACATGCTTGTTACCCCCCTCACCCATTCCAGGGTCACACCATCACACCAAACAACCTTACAGAGCTTACCCCTGTGTCCTCTCCTGCTGATCTCCAAACCTCACACACTGATAATCTCTTGACATACACTCAGAGAGAGAGAGAGAGAGAGAGAGAGAGAGAGAGAGAGAGAGAGATGAAAAAGAGATGAAAAAGAGAGGGCAGGTGAGTGGAGAGTGGTAAGGTAGATAGGGGGAGTAGGGGAGGGGGGAGAGAAGGTGGGGAATCTGCAAGAGATGGTTAAGTAAAAGTTATGAGAAAGGGGATGGTCAGCAGAGAAGTGAGGGGGAGAGATGGAGAGAGAGAGAATTTCAATAATGCACTTTAAAACCACCACTACCTACAGAAGAGATTAAGCCCCCATAGAGAGGTAAATGGGAAGTGACATAGRCAGCACTGTAACGAACGTCGTCGGGAGAAGGAGAAGAGGACCAAGGTGCAGCGTGGTAAGTGTTCATATTACTTTAATAAAGTATGAAATACTCGACAAAACAACAAAAACGACAAACKAACAGTCCTGTAAGGTGRACACACAAAACAGAAAACAAGGACAACATAGAACACCAGACATAGAATGCCCACCCAAACTCACGCCCTGACCAACCAAAATGGAGACATAAAAAGGCTCTCTACGGTCAGGCGTGACAAGCACACATTGTATGTTTGATTAATTTGATGGCTGTATTAATTCCCAGAGGTTTCAGGAATTCATTCTATGCTGTAACCCCCCCCCCCCTCAAACACACACACACACATACACACACACACTGACACAAACACAAACACAGCCTGAGAGAGAGTTGCTAAAATAGCTACTAAAGCACAGAGTATCATTTTGATTTTCAATTACAACACTTAAGTCATTATCTGACTCAGTAAGTGACTCACATCACAACATTGACTGTTTCAGATGTTKAAATCCAAGCATCCCTCCAAGTCATAACAACAATTCACGCCTGCTCTGATATCTACTCACAGTGAGTGGAAGGGATCAGTTCCTTATGGCTGTGTGTCATTTCACAGTACGTGGCGTTTGTCCAAATAGGAAGAGTAGTTGCTGGTGAGAAAAGTCCTCAGTTCAGTCATACATAATGAAGCCCACACCCGTCCCTCCCTCCCACACTCAGCCATTCCCTGACAGTCTCAATGTATACTTCCCCCCCGCGGCTAGTGTTAAAGTTTATTGGCCCAAATCTGCAGAAACAGACAAAACAAACAGYGGTGTTGACAAGAAAAAGCATTGTGTTTATCCCTCGCCTAGCCCCAGGGGTTATTTGGAGTTCAACGGAGGCCTGCAACTTCGAAACGAGGCTGTAACGACAGAAATAGAAAGCAAAACCAAGACAGTGAGACAAAAACACTTGGTGATATGCCCTAGAAACGGGTTAATTTAGTGTGTTTGAAAACAGATACTCATCAACTTGTCTCCCAGTGTATTCGTGCTGTCCATTAAAAACCCACAGCCCAGCCCTAGTCGTTTAGTAGACTACTGTATTTCAGCGCTCAGATGAACTTCTTCTTGGCTCACACTGTATTGTCAGTTAAAACATGAACTCATCAACTCACTGCATTATTTTACGTGTATCTCGGGACATTGAATTTTGACTCGGGAGGAAACGTCAAATAATAACTTGTAATGTGATGAAAGGAGGTATGGAGGTGCTGTAGTTTTGAGTCAACAAAAATAAGGGGTTAAATATGTGCAAAAGGTATACAGTACCAGTCAAAAGTTTGGACACCCCTACTCATTCAAGGGTTTTTCTTTATTTTTGCTATTTTCTACATTGTAGAATAATTGTGAAGGCATCAAAACAATGAAATAACACATATGGAAACATGTAGTAGAGAAATCTTCACAGTTTTAAAGCTATTTCCTGTAATTGTGCCTGTAATATTCAGCCATGGAGCTCAGAGAAAAATGTTTAGTTTTGAAGYTAATTTCCTACAATTCACTGCATTTTGCCACATCTACTGCTGTGTTGTTTTGCAAAAACAAAACAAAATCTATATTGCTAAATGCATTGTTTTTGGAATTCAAGTCTCCCTGACTGTTTAGCTTTTATTTTGGTGATTGTTAGATCTCAAAGATGACATTAATGAAACATATATATAGGTTCATTAACTTTTTTACATACTTTATATCTGTTTTTTGTCATTTAAGTTAACACTGAAAGCGTTTTTCCTTCTCGAAACCTATCCCCCCCACAGATTCACAGTCGGGGGATGGAGGGATTGAGGGGGCATTCTATTTGGAGGTCTGAACGGGTCCCCTGTAGGTCCCCACAACCTGCTATAATGACACTGTTCACACAACAACAGGAGCCTTCACCATGACATAGTGTTTATTATGGTCTAAACTTTGAGTCTGTGTGAGTGTGTGTGCTACTTCCTGCATGTGTCTGTAAATGGAGACACGTTTTGTTAGATTGTATGACATTAGTGCTGTGTGTATGTACATTGGGGCAAGGAGGCAAAAAGAGAGAAAGAGAGGACAAGAGAGAGAGAAAAAGAGAGAGAGA
>NC_036865.1:12641038-12658208 GCF_002910315.2 Salvelinus sp. IW2-2015
GCTATTATTGCTGGCTAGACTAGCTAGATCGTACTTAGAGTGAGATGGCAAAGACGTGTTCTGATTGGTCCGTCTGTATTTGTTCAGACTTGTGATTGGATTGCAGATAGAACCTTATAGAGCCAAGTTCAAATKGCTTTATGCAGCTAGAACTTTCTAGATTTTCATTTTTTCCCCACATAACATTTACTTAAAAAATAATCTAACTCCACAGACATATGAAGAATCATCTAAAGTTCTACCATATGGAACTAACTCATTTTTGACAAAAATGTCATAATGAACCTTATAGTCCCAAGATTTTTTTTACTTGACTTGAGACTTGATTCGACTTGACTTGCTCTTAGAATGCACGACTTGGACTTGACTCGAGACTCGACCCGTTCTACTTGTGATTCGACTTGAGACTCGGACCTTGTGTGTGGACATGTGCGTGCATCTGTCCGTCTTGTATATGGCCCAGACAGTGCCTGTTGCAGAGAGTGATTCTGTCCAGACGTCCAGACGCAGAGGCACACAGAAGTCTACAGACACTACCGTGTGTGTATGTGTCTGTGTGTGTCAAACGATGGATGGGACAGGACAAACTATAAGCTAGACACGAGACAGCACAGCAGAGATTCCATTACGTAGTGCTACTGTCCTTTTCCACAACAAGACTACTGTAGCACAGTCTGAAACACATGAGATCAGAACGAATTCACTTACATTACTAGTTATCACTCTTGGTTCTGTTTATGCTCGACTTACCTTCAGTTGCAGAAGGATTCAACACTCTAAAGTATCCATAGATGGCCTAACCTACCATACCAAATTATGCATTAGTATAAAATAACAGGAAATATGCAGGGCCCATAAGTAAGCCAGAAGAGGGGAATGTGGACTGTGGTACTTTCCCAGCCAGCACATAATGTTCTGAGAACCATATGTTTCTTAGAGCTTGGTGAGAGCATGGTGAGCTTGGTGAGAGCTTGGTGAGAGCATTTCCTATGGTTATGTTGCATACAATCTTCGCACAACTTTCTGGAGATGGTGCTGGATAGTTGCTTGGCTTTGAAACATTCTCAGCACATTTAAGGAACTTGACAAAAAAAWAATATTTTCTTGCTATTTCAAGACTTTAACAGAACGTTTCTGAAAAATTCAAACACGGTTACATTTCATTTAAATTTATGTAATGTTCTAGGAACGTTCTCCAGTTGGTTTGACATTGGGAATGTTCTCAAATAGTTCAGTGAACATTAAGAAACAACTTTGTTTTGTGTGGATTTCAGTACTTCAGCATAACGTTTACTACAGGTTTCCTCATGGTTCTATTTAAAGTCATGTTCTCACATTGTTCCGACAATGTTAAGAAACTTTGTTCTTCTGTGGAAATTTCAGTACTTCAGCTTTGAAAGTCATGTTCTCAAATTGTTCAGAGAACATTAAGGAAATGTTCAATAGAAAACCACAAGAAAACTTTAGTAACATTCAGAGAACATTCWAAGAATGTTATTTAAAAACATATACATTCCGTTCTCATCATCAACAAAATTCTCTCTATCCTCCATCWTGTTAAGKGTGTTCAGGTGTGTTGGCCACRCCCACTAATTGGCCACACCTGATCTTAATGAGTGCKTGTGGTCTGTTTGAATAGACTGAAATTAACAGCTTTGTATGAGTTATAAAAAACATGGCAACAACCATAGTAAAACGTTCTCAGAACCTCCCTGCAACCTAAAAATGAACGTTCCCACAACAGGCAAAATTTTCACTTCTGTTCTCAGAACGGTTAAAAATCGTTCAGTTTTACCAGCCCGAAAACATTTGGCTTCGTTCCCAGAACAAATGGGAAACCAAAAACATATGTTCCCACAACTTCCAAGGAACCAAATGTGCTAGCTGGGTTGTGTGTGGTTCTAATCTCTACATCTCTTCTCTTTTTTTCCTTGGTCCTGCCCTGTTCACATGTCTCTGTTTCATACGCAGGTGAGTACAGTACTTTGAATCATTTGTCAATCATTTTGTAGAAGAGGACATTGTTGTCTTTTTATTATTCTTGGCACACACACATGCATGCAAACATTAACACGCATCAGTAGTTTATTAACAATAGTAAGTGGAATTGCGAGAAGTTAAACACGAGAGTGTGTGTGTGTGTCTCTGGGAGCACGGCCACACTAATGGATGGAAAATCTCTCCACACACTCTGCCCACGAGACAAACGGCCCCTCATACAGCCTCCTATGTACTGTCTGCTCATCTGTCTCTTCCCTTCCTGCTTTCTTTGCCCCCCCCTCCCCCTCCGTTCCCAACACGTCAACACATTAAGCCCTATAGTATCAATAAACCTATTTCAACCAAAAGTACATGACGTTAAAATTAAATACTCATAGATGTTTTTTCTCGGTCATTGAGTTTGGCTGAGGTTCAGATTACCTTCTGAATGGAGTGTCTCAGCAGGTTTATTGGTTAATGTGCTTTGCCTCAATAGTTCTCAAAGGTAAAATAACAATTTGATCCTTGTAGGTTGTTGTGTAACATTTAATGTTTTGGATAATAGATTGTAGCAGAGATAATTCGAATTAGTTAATGTTTAAACATATCACAGCATAATGTGTTTGATATTACTTTGATTATTACTGTTTGAGAGTTTCTGGAATTAAATTAAGTAATAAAGTTCAAGCACATTTATATGAAAGAAGTGTGTGTCTGATAAGGTGTGTATCCTAGATGCACAGTAAAACGTGCCCAGTGGGTTWGAATAAAGTGTGTTTTTAAAGACCACGGTTTGATGTATTATATATGCTACCGTTCAAARGTTTGGGGCCATTTAGAAATGTCCTTGTTTTCCATGAAAACATACATGAAATGAGTTGCAAAATTAATAGGAAATATAGTCAAGACGTTGACAAGGTTATAAATAATGATTTTTAATTGAAATAAGTGTCCTTCAATAAGTGTCCTTCAAACTTTGCATTCGTCAAAGAATCCTCCATTTGCAGCAATTAGAGCCTTGAAGATCTTTGGCATGCTAGTTGTCAATTTGTTGAGGTAATCTGAAGAGATTTCACCCCATGCTTCCTGAAGAACCTCCCACAAGTTGGATTGGCTTGATGGACACTTCTTACGTACCATATGGTCAAGCTGCTCCCACATCAGCTCAATAGGGTTGAGATCCGGTAATTGTGCTGGCCACTCCATTATAGACAGAATACCAGCTGATTGCTTCTTCCCTAAATAGTTATTGCATAGTTGGGAGCTGTGCTTTGGGTCATTGTGCTGTTGTAGGAGGAAATTGGCTCCAATTAAGCGCCGTCCACAGGGTATGGCATGGCGTTACAGAATGGAGTGATAGCCTTCCTTCTTCAAGATCCCTTTTACCCTTTACAAATCTCCCACTTTACCACCACCAAAGCACYCCCAGACCAYCACATTGCCTCCACCATGCTTRACAGATGGCATCAAGCACTCCTCCAGCATCTTTTCATTTTTTCTGCGTCTCACGAATGTTCTTCTTTGTGATCCGAACACCTCAAACTTAGATTTGTCTGTCCATAACACTTTTTTCCAATCTTCCTCTGTCCAGTGTCTGTGTTCTTTTGCCCATCTTAATCTTTTCTTTTTATTGGCCAGTCTGAGATATGGCTTTTTCTTTGCAACTCTGCCTAGAAGGCCAGCATCCCGGAGTCACCTCTTCACTGTTGATGTTGAGACGGGTGTTTGCGGGTACTATTTAATGAAGCTGCCAGTTGAAGACTTGTGAGGCATCTGTTTCACAAACTAGACACTATAATGTACTTGTCCTCTTGCTCAGTTGTGCACCAGGGCCTCCCACTCCTCTTTCTATTCTGGTTAGAGACAGTTTGCCCTRTTCTGTGAAGGGAGTAGTACACGGCGTTGTACGAGATCTTCAGTTTCTTGGTAATTTCTCGCATGGAATAGCCTTAATTTCTCAGAACAAGAATGGACTGACGAGTTTCAGAAGAAAGTGCTTTGTTTCTGGCCATTTTGAGCCTGTAATCGAAGCCACAAATGCTGATGCTCCAGATACTCAACTAGTCTGAAGAAGGTCAGTTTTATTGCTTCTTTAATCAGAACAACAGTTTTCAGCTGTGCTAACATATTTGCAAATGGTTTTCTAATGATCAATTAGCCTTTTAAAATGATAAACTTGGATTAGCAAACATAACGTGCCATTGGAACACAGGAGTGATGGTTGCTGATAATGGGCCTCTTTACTCCTATGTAGATATTCCATTAAATATCAGCTGTTTCCAGCTACAATAGTCATTTACCACATTAACAATGTCTACACTGTATTTCTGATCAATTTGATGTTATTTTAATGGACAAAAACTTTCAAAAACAAGGACATGTCTAAGTGTCCCCAAACTTTTGAACGGTAGTGTATCTTCTAGGTGCAAATCAAAGGTTGTGTGTACTATCGTTGCTCAGCAAAAGGTGTGTATTCAATGGGTTGTGTGTAAGGTGTGTAACTTCTAGGTCCGCAGAGCTGTGTATGATGGATGCTGAGTAAAAGGTGTGTGTGTCAGCATTTTGGGGTGCTCTGGAGCAAAATGCTCTGTGGTAGTAGTGCTGCAGACACCCAGGTAAGCAGGTAAAGGTCTACACTGTGACTCTATGTATTTATAGGAGACCACATCAATTAAAGACGCAGTTCTGTCGAGAGCACACGCACACACACGATACTCATTCATGCGCATAGTTTACACTCACAGTTAATATGTACACACATGCATACACTCATAAAGACATAAAGACATAAGGACATACAGTACCAGTCAAAAGTTTTGACACACCTACTCATTCCAGGGTTTTTCTTTATTTTGACTATTTTCTACATTGTAGAATAGTAGTGAAGACATCAAAACTATGAWATAACACACACATGTAAAAAGTGTTAAACAAATCATTGTTTTTGCAGCCCAAATAAATTAACTTTTAACAAGGCACACCTGTTAAATTAAATGCATTCCAGGTGCCTATCTCATGAAGCTGGTTGAGAGAATGCCAAGAGTGTGCAAAGCTGTCATCAAGGCAAAGGGTAGCTACTTTGAAGAATCAAAAATATATTTTGATTTGTTTATAACTTTTTTGGTTACTACATGATTCCATATGTGTTATTTCATAGTTTTGATGTCTTCACTATTATTCTACAATGTAGAAAATAGTCAAAAGAAAAACGCTTGAATGAGTAGGTGTGTCCAAACTTTTGACTGGTACTGTACACACACATGAATGCAGGGCCGGCTCCAGGCATAAGTGGTCACTTAGGGCCCCTGACTATGTTTATAGGAACTCAGTTGGGGTATCAACTTAATGTTGAGAGTTAGAATAATGGAATACACAAGGTGCAAGTTTGAAATTTGGTTGTGCAATTTGGTTGTGCAAACTGCCTGCTATTTCCTGAGCAGTCTGTTACGACAGCAGGTGCAACTGCCTCTCACAGTGATATTTCACAATAGAAAAGGAAACTGTCTAAGCTGACTGTAAAGTAATTTAAAGGAATATAGCTCAACAGCTAACCAGCTCAGCAGCAGTTTTTCTTTTTGTCTTGTAAGTCACTTACAGTCACTCAATTATCCATTTTAGCTAACAATTTTTTAGATTGGTAAGTTAGTCTAGCTATTTATCTAAACTTGTAGTAATGATGGCCGAATACCGACTGAGTACACATGGCACGTACCCAGGTGCCCTGCCCTCCAGGGGACCCCATTGTTTTTGTTAGTCACTCTCAATTAGATATCATTAACATGAAATAAGTCAATGCAAAATGTGTAGAATTGCAGGAAATTCGTTTTAAAACGGCAAACATYTCTCTCTGCCCGTAATTYTTTTTTGTAGAATTGCATTAAATTTGTTACGATATTTCATAATTTTCTTTCTGTCCTATGGTAAAATGTGTGGCACTACAGGAAATTAACTTTGAAACGTATATTTTTCACTCCTCACTCAAAAGGGGGGCCACAAAAATGTGTTGCCCACTTGTGTATGGGGGGGGGGGGGCAACCAAATTTCGCTTAGGCCCCCAAAAGGCTAGAGCTGGCCCTGCACACATGCTTATGCATTCTTAGGCATGCTTACCCACACACTCACCGCTGCTCCTGAGCTGCTTAGCTGTTGAGCTATATTGCTTTGAATGACTTTCCAGTCAGATTAGACAGCATCATTTTCCACTGTGAAATATCATTGTAGAGGCAGCTGCACTTGCTGTCGTAATAGACTGCTCAGGAAATAGCAGGCAGTTGAGTTGTGGACACATACACGCCACACACATACGCACACTGTGCTGGCTGCTTTCCTGTCAGTCCGTCAACAGCTGAGCACAGCTTAAGTTATATGCAAGTGTAAAGGCATGTGGCCACAGGTTCGCTTCAGCACTCCCCTGAATGTGTGTGTGTAACTGTGTGTGTGTTCACGTGCGTGCACGGTGTTTGTGTGTATGTGTGTGTGACGGTGTAACTGTGTGTGTGTGTGTGTGTGTGTGTTCACGTGCGTGCACGTGTTTGTGTGTGTGTGTGTGTGACGGTGTAACTGTGTGGTGTGTTCACGTGCGTGCACATGTTTGTGTGGGTGTGGTGTGTGTATGTGTGTGTTTACACGTCGCCATCCTTACCATGCTTGGATGTTTCAGTGGAGATGTACACTGTATCTCAGCCACCCAGACGCCAGCACTGGTGTAAATCTCTGAGGGCTGAAAGCACACACGCACACTAGCACTTCTGTGTGCTTTCTCTTCTCCTTTCTTCGATTCTCTTCTCTCCTCTCATCTTCTCTGTTTAGTTAGCAACTTTCATCACTTTAAATAATGACATTGCAAAACAGTCCTTATGCTTTGTTGAAATTGTTAAACTTTCTAAGCTGATAATCAGATTCCTTTATTCATTAAAAGGACAATAACTGCAAGCTATTGTTGTTAATCACAGACATTATTGTATTTACATTTTTATATTCATGTACATTTATTTTTGATTATATGCTGTAACTTATTCCACTGTTTACAATACTTGGTGTCAGCATATTTCCGAGTTATCTGAAGTGCATTGTTTTGTTGAATTGTTGATACAATATACAGGCATACCATGCACAAATCAAACTGTGAYCCACCGCCTCGATTCAGTGTTATGTAGCAAAATTTGAAATTGTGTTTTTTACATTGGATAAAAAAAGACTAAGAGGTACAAAATGTATGTTGTGCGACAYTACTTCACAGGAGAGCCATGTACATTTTTTGGGGTTGGCAGAAATGCCTTCTGCAATGTGAACTTTCATGTGCCTTAATAACAAACTTGTATGCCATCTGTAAATATGAATGAAATTGTTAAATTACGAGCCTAGTTGGTTTAGCCACAGAAAAAGCCAGCAACCTTCCCACTAGCCATGATTGGCTGAGATAATGAGTGGGCTGGACATGCCAAGAAATGATTTCAGATTGGTCTGCCATGTAGCCCGCTTCTGTCTATAACATGAGCTGTTCAGTATGTGTAGGTTATCCTTTCCAACCCAGCTTTTTTGAAAGACATTACGTAGTGGAACAGCACAAGTGTTGCTCTTCACTTTCTGGAGGAACGAGTTCTGAAATCAGTGAAATTAGAGTATGATAGCTCAGGAGATGGGGAAATTCTGGTGTTTGATTGCAAATATGCAGACGGAGTGGAAAAGAGAACACACCTATATAATTCCCCCCAGACATCAGACAACKTTTTACATGGTGAAGCCGACCGGTTAGCCATCTTGTGAATCTTCCACAATCGTTGGTATAACAGCCAGTAAAAGAGTACCTGTCTCCAGATTACATCTTCAAACTAAGGGCAATCATGGCATCCGTGACAGAGAGGGAGAAGCGTTCACCCATTTATACGGGTAAGATAGTCTAGCTAGTCCATCTTTGTCAATAGTGCCTGCTAAATTCTTGGCAGCAATGTTATGGAGAGCAGTAGGAACACTTTTGCAGATCTCCTTGGCTAACATTATATTTTTCAAAAAATCTGCGGTAGCAAGGATTATCTACACATACTGAGCAGCTCATGTTATAGACAGAAGAGTGTTACATGGTAGACCATTGGCCTGCCAATCCGAACTCATCTCTCGGCATGTTCAGCCTATCCATTATCTTAGCCAATCATGGCTAGCGGGAAGGTTCCTGTTTTTTACCGTGGCTTAACTTCTCTGCGCTACGCATCCCTAGTACGGGATCACTTTCCTAAACAACCACTAGAATTGCAGGGTGCCAAATGCATAAATATTACTAAAAATATTTATAATCATGCAATCACAAGTGAAATATACCAAAACACAGCTTAGCTTGTTGTTCATCCACCTATCGTGTCAGATTTTGAAAATATATTTTACAGCGAAAGAAATCCAAGCTTTTGTGAGTGTAGCTTTCAATGCTACAACAGCTAGCCCCAAATTAGCATGGTCACGAAAGTCAGAAAAGCAATAAAATTAATCGCTTACCTTAGATACTCTTCGGACGTTTCCAATCACGAGACTCCCAGTTACACGACAAATCTTCTTTTTGTTCAATAAATATTACTTTTATCACAAAAAAACGCCATTTGGGTTGCGCGTTATGATGAGAAAACTACAGCCTCGTTCCGGTCCTGAAAGGAAGATGAAAATTTCAAACGTATCAGATTAAAAAATATTACTAAAAATATTTATAATCATGCATCACAAGTGAAAATATACCAAAACACAGCTTAGCTTGTTGTTAATCCACCTATCGTGTCAGATTTTGAAAATATATTTTACAGCGAAAGAAATCCAAGCTTTTGTGAGTGTAGCTTTCAATGCTACAACAGCTTAGCCTTATATTAGCTTGGTTAGCTTGGTCACGAAAGTAAGAAAAGCAATCAATTTATCGCTTACCTTTGATAATCTTCGGATGTTTCCACTCACGAGACTCCCAGTTACACAAAAATCTTCTTTTTGTTCGATAAATATTACTATTTTTGTTCGATAAATATTATATTTATCACAAAAAACTGCCATTAACTGCATTATGTTGAGAAAACAAAAGCCGTGTATAGTTCGAACAAATCCCAAAAAGTATCCGAAATGGTCGTAGAAACATTTCAAATGTTTTTTAAAATCAATCCTCAGGTTGTCTTCAACAAACATAATCGATAATATTTCAACCGGAGCATAACCTATTCAATAAGAGACAAACGGAAAATGGTGAGCTCCTCCCGCGCGCGCAGGAAATATTCGGAGGACACTTGACTAGTTTTGAAAAAACTTGTTCATTTTTCAAAAGAAAAGCCTGAAACTATGTCTAAAGCCTGGTCACAGCCTGAGGAAGCCATTGGAAAAGGAATCTGGTTGATACCCCTTTAAATGGAGGTTAGACGGGCCAGGGAACACAGATAAAAAATATATATATCACTTCCGGGTTACATTTTCTCAGGTTTTCGCTTGCAGAATAAGTATTCTTATTCTCACAGACAATATTTTGACAGTTTTGGAAACGTTGGAGTGTTTTCTATCCTAATCTGTAAATTATATGCATATTCTACGATCTGGGCCAGAGAAAATGTCMGTTTACGTTGGGCACGTTATTTAAAAATAAAAATAAATCTGACCCCTAGCGCTAAGAAGTTAACCAACTAGGCTCATAATTTAACAATTGTATTCATATTTGCAGATGGCATACAAGTTTGATATTAAGGCACATGATRGTTCACATGTTCCAGAAGCGATTTCTGCCAAAAAACGCATTTTGATWAAAAAAAACTAAAAAATACAAAATAAATGTTCAAATGCTTCTCCTGTGAAGTAGTGACATGCGACATATGCCTACCTTCTTGAAACGGGTCACAAATGGCATAATAGGCACATAGCAGTGGAATAGCGGGCACCTAATGGGCACAGGGCAGTGGACTAGTCTCTCTGGTAGTCTGGTAGTCTAGTGGGGGGTATGCAACACCCCCTCTAGGGCATGTTGTGTCATAGCAACTCAAGGGTAAATATATGGGCATCTCTGTCTGTCCGTTCGTCCATCCGTCTGACTGTATGTCTGTGGTAGTCCTGTCAGCATGGGCTGCATAGAACGACTTAGAACAGACCTTCCTGGGAAATGTCTATGCTGTTGATTCGTTCTTTGTTAGTGCCCTTTGTTGTGAGCGACTGTCATTAAGAGCACATGTTTACCTTCATAAAAAACACATTTTACTAAGGCCTCCAGAGTGGCACAGTGGTCTAAGGCACTGCATCGCAGTACTAGCTGTGCCACTAGCAACCGACTGCGACCGGGAGACCAATGGGGCGGTGCACAATTGGCCCAGCGTTGTCCAGGTTTGGGGAGGGTTTGGCCGGCAGCAATGTTCTTGTCCCATCGCGCTCTAGTGTCAGCTTTATTAAATAGCTGAAGAGAGGTGATTTTAGTATTTTTTTTATTAAACTATACATCGTACACAGCTCCACAATATTTTAAAGTGTAGGTCTAGGTATTATGCTTCCAATGACTGGTATTATACAGTGGGTGGTTAGTGGTGAATTTTAGCTTTCTCAACTAAGTGGGAAGTGAGATTTTACCACAACTGGGAAAAATTCACTTGAATGGCCCTCCAACTGGTAGTTACTGTCACGTCTACTCCCGCTCCTCCCCTCCGGCGTTTGACGTCGCCGGTATACTAACCACCGGTTCTGGCACCAATCATTACGCGCACCTGTACTTCATCATGAGGCACACCTGGACTCCATTACCTCACTTATTACCTCCCCTAAGGCACTCCGTTAGGTTCTTTCAACAGTCAGTATTGTTTCTATGTTCATGAGAAGACGCCACTACTATGTTGTCTCCTTCCATGTTTGTTGTTTTATTAAACGTACCACCTGCTTCTCGACTCTCAGCATCTTCATTAAAATTACTAGTTAAATCAGCCACAAGTCCCCTTGTGACAAGGGGATGAAAGCTTGTTGTGTGCAACAGGGAGGGTCAATTGAATGCGAGAGTCACCAAAAATGTTAAATTGTTAACCTTTCTAGCCTGTCTATGGGTAACAGGGTTGACGTGTAATGCTCGACCTGCTCAGTTTTCCATCAGAAAACGGTGAAAAAAGTAGAACCAGCTCACCTGTTTTCACACTGAGATTTCACTATTAGATGTTCAATGATTATTTTGAAATAAATATTTAAAAAAGGAATAGTTTCACCATATTCAAATGAGAGTTTAGTTGACGGGGTTGACCCTAAAAGTAGCGACATACTGTACGTAAATTAATCACTAATCACATKAAATAAATAATTATTGTCAGAAATAACTTTGTCAAGCAACAAAATAACTAGGGATTTACAATGATGGTGAAAACTTGCAGTATTTTTGGGGGTTATTGTGTTAATGTTTTTTTTTATCAACTCTTTATTTATATTCAAAATCAGATTTATTGAATTCTCCATGTGGTCTATATTAAAGGACACTTAATTTCATATAACAGGCTTTTAAAATGTAATATTGTTGCATAATTTCTACATAACATATCAAAGGCACTTATCTCGTGGAACGAACCAGTACACGTTAAGTTCTGCCCGTTGGACGTTGGTTGCAATGCTCTCGTCAAGTTTGTTTGTTTATTTGTCATATGCACATGAAAGACATGGAGTCACTACATGACCGGTAATGTATCAACTTTGTAGTCATTTAAATGCATGTTAGTGCTTTTGGTATGTGTCAAATACAATAAAAATGCATTTTGACAAAATATATTGTAGCGGTGGCAAACCTATTAGAATATATGGAGTCGTGGCTTGTTGGGGGCTTGGCTTAGTTTTAGTGCTTTTTGATGAGACAGATTGTCATGCCAGTTAATGTGTTATGTTGTGTTCTGTGGTTAAAGGTTAAGCTTGTACATTGCCAGCTCTGCAGTTTTAATGAGACTGACATAAGTGCATGTGATACCAAAGAGCCTACTAAAGCTTCATTGTTAAGACCATTTCGTTATATTTACCYAATATATTGATAAATGGATGTGAAAATATGTTCAAATATTCATTCTTGAATGTATTTCAGAATGTATTTCGAAATACATTAAATACATTTTCCGATGCATTTAACCTATATTGTGATATACATTCATTTATACATTTTAAATACATTCCGTAATATATTTTAGAAGGTATTTCAAATGTATTAAATACATTTTTTATACATTATTTGGCCAATTTCACATGTATCCTAAAAATGTATCTCAAAATATATTCGAATTTTTTCCCCGTATGAGACACACTGAAAACATTGACAGAGTCAGAGTGGCGTTAAAAAAGATATCATGAGCGATATTGATGTGAATGTGATAGGGCTGCATGGGTTTGGGCCAGCCATAAACATCAAAGGAGACGCACTCCAACAAAAAAGGCCTACTCCCGCTACTCTGCATCCAAGAGTGTGTACGTTCGGTCCGATCGACACACAGGTCCCATGCACCCACAAAGACACACATGTACATGCATATGCATACACTGGTCCTAGCTTCCCTCCCTTTACCAATCAAAGTTCCTATTTAGATCACAGGGTTCATTGCCAAAGGTTCTCATCTGGTTTTATCTATCCTGAAGTGGTGTCTTTGGAACGCACCAGCACCTTTCTCCAATCCTCTCATCTAATCCCTCATCTGCTTTATTTGGAGACTACCATGACAATAGCCCGGCATGTATCCATACTGTTTATTTTTCCCATAATCGCAAGTTCAGAGGCAGACTGATTAGGACATTCTGAAAATTCCCCAATATTCCCACTGTTGGAATGCTTGTTCTGCTAGACATATTGTGTTACTTTAATGTTATTGGCTGTGATGTCTCCAAGACAGACCTCTGTTAATTGCAGACACCACAGGAGGTGTCTGCAATTAATTGGGTGGAATGGTATCAAATATATCAAACATGGTTTCCATGTGTTTGACGCTATTCCATTTGCTCTGTTCCATCCATTATTATGAGCCGTCCTCCCCTCAGCAGCCTCCACTGGCAGACACGCTGTCAACTCATGACAAGGTTAACTAAACTGTTCCTTGGTGGGGAATTCTGTGAATTTGACCAGTTAGCATTCTATTTTATGCTATTCTGTTCTATTTAATTCTAATATATTATTATTATTATTATCTCTCTCTCTTTCTATTTCTCTTTCTCTCTCTGTGTGTGCAGTCAATGCTGATAAAGGGCTATCTGCTATTGATAGGGGGTAAAGCCTGTGAGGGGATGAGTGAGTGTACAGTATATAAAGGAGGCCCACTCAGCATAACTAGTGACACTGTATTTTACTGCCCCGCCGATACAGCTCCAGATATATAGACCATAGGAACCTTTTCATGCACACTCAAGAAAATGGAGGGTGATATTTCCACTCCTTTATGGTTCATTAACCCCTTCTTCTCTGTAATACATCGGCAGAGCAGACCTAGAGTCAGCAAATTACCACCTCACACTGGCTAGGCTTTCACTCGTTCTTTCTTTCTTTTTTGGCAAGGCTCAGATAAGGAATCGTAGCCACTGCTTTCTGACGTATGATTACCCCAACTATCAGTGGGTTTCATTCCCACATAGATAAAAGCGATTGCTAAAATGACCTTACGTACAGTACGTCTGTGTATTACTCTGCTATTGGTGGTACTAGTCTGACTGACACCAGCTCTTGAAGTCTTCCTGACTTGAGAGTCTTGAACGGCTGCTTTGATGTGTCTACACGAAACGTAGATAATGAAGGGGCTGTGCCCTCAGACTTCAAGGTGGCACCCTACGCTGGATGGATATCCCCATTTCGAATTGAATGAATCACGATCTATTGTTTTACATAGGACCGCCCCAGCCCTTCCAATTCCAGCCATATCCGAGAAACACACAAAGTAGCTAGCACAAACCTTCTGAGTTCGGACACGGTTTGCCACTAACATAATGAATAGGGTGCATAAATCACCACACACATTTTCAAAACGTTATAACAACCTTTCTACACTAAAACAAGTGACATATTAGACAACTGCAACCTGTTAAATGTTATGATCTTGTTTCTAGCAAGAAGCAACTAACGTTAGCTAGTATAGCTAATGTTAGCTAGCATTGTGTCACAGCTGTTGAAAGGAGAGGACCAAGGTGCAGCGTGGTGAGCGTACATTTTCTTTTATTAATCAAAAATGATGCCGAACAAAACAATAAACACTACAAAAACAAACCGTGAAGCTCAACAAAGTCAACTTCCCACAAAGACAGGTGGAAAAAAGGGCTACCTAAGTATGGTTCTCAATCAGAGACAACGATAGACAGCTGCCTCTGATTGAGAACCACACCCGGCCAAACACAAAGTAATAGAAAACATAGAACATAGAATACCCACCCCAACCAAACCAAAATAGAGACATAAAAATTATCTCTAAGGTCAGGGCGTGACACATTGTTCAGCCCATAGATAGCATTGTTCAGCCCATAGATAGCATTGTTCAGCCCATAGATAGCATTGTTCAGCCCATAGATAGCATTGTTCAGCCCATAGAAAGCCAGCCAACTATTACCTTTAGTTTGCTTGCTATCAACTCGAAATTGGCCAGCTAATCAAATTTATGTTTTTTTTTTTTGTATATTTTATTTTTGCATTTTCCAATTAACAACATTCAAGACAAACGTGAAAAGATATTAGACAACAATAGGACAAAGTGACAGTAACAGATGAGCGTAACAGAGAAAGTAAAAATCAAACAAATCATAATTATATATACCAACATACAATAAAAATATATATAATGAGACATTGGATCATATGGTCACCTGCCGTAGGCTACATATTATACATTACGTGTGAAACATTATATAAGGATAATATAGAATCATTCAATGTGATGTGGGGGGAGATTCTCCATATAGTCAATAAAAAGGTTGCCAAATTCTGTAAAATGTATTTAACTTATTCCTCAAGCGGTAAGTAATTTTCTCCAGTGGGATACAACTATTAACTTCTGATAGCCACATTGCAACTGGCAGGGGGGAATCCAATTTCCATTTCAAGGCGATACATTTCCACAAAAAAAGAGAGAGATAGCTGTTTCGGTCCCTACCTTATGGAGGTACTTAAAAAAGCCAGGGAAGCAACTACTTTCCAGAGTCTTTCTCTCAAGCAGTGATTACTGTAATCCACAAGAAGGGAAAAATCCACTAAAGTGCGCCTCATATAGACCAATCTCTCTCTTAACACAGATTGTAAACTGGTCACCAAGATGCTTTCTAAGAGACTGGAGTCATGTCTTCCCCTGTTGGTCAACCCAGATCAGACTGGCTTCATAATTAATAGATTGTCCTCCAATAATCTCAGAAGGTTCTTTGATATAATTCACCTTGCTAACAAAAACAAAATACCTAGTGTCGCAGTCTCCCTCGATGCTGAAAAGGCCTTTGATAGGGTGAATGCCATACCTCTTTCGCGTCTTGGAAAAGTTTGGTTTAGGTACCGTGTTTGTAAATTTGATAAAATCACTCTACAAATCTCCTAAAGCTAGGATTGCTACCAACGGGATTACTTCCTCCTCTTTCCCTCTCTATAGGGGAACAGACAAGGTTGCCCAATTAGCCCCCACCTCTTTGCCCTCGCCATCGAACCGTTGGCTGGAGCTATTAGAACGTGCCCTGACATACATGGCTTTGAGGTGGGCCCCTACCCATAAAATTATCACTCTTTGCGGACGACCTTATCTTATTTCTAACAACCCAGAACATTCCCTCTCTCACTTGCAGATCCTACTACAGTGTTATAGTTCTTTCTCTGGATATAAGGTCAATTTAGATAAAAGCGAAATCTTACCGTTGTCTGTCTTTGACCATCATACCATCAAGCACAAGTTTCCTTTTAGATGGTCGCCTATGGGCTTCACATATTTGGGCATAATGGTGGATGGTAACCTGAACAACCTCTATAAACTCAACCTGGCCAGTTTGTTGCAAAAGGTGAGGGTGACCTTTGTAAATGGATGGACTTACCTCTCACTCTACTGGGTAGAATCAATGTAATTAAAATGAATGTCCTGCCCAGATTTCTATATCTGTTTCAATCTCTCCCTATCCCTGTCCCCGCAGCATTCTTTCCTCTCTCGACAAGATGACCAGACGGTTTATCTGGCACGGCAAACACCCTAGGGTTGGCCTGGACAAACTGACCCTGGATTACAGTCAAGGGGCTTAAACCTCCCCAATTTTAGAATGTACTACTGGGCAGCACAGTCTAGGTTTCTGGCTCAGAGGTTTGATAAGGGTCCCTCTCCCTCATGGTTGAACATTGAAAAGCTTGAGGTAAATGATGACACTGGGGCAGAATTGTTTTACAAATGGGACAGAAAATCTATAAAAACCATCACAGACAACCCTTTAATCATACATTCTGTCCTGGCATGGTGCAAACTGCAAGAGCTGTTCGGACGAGGGGGATTCCTTTCCCCTAAAACCCCTTTATGGAACAATAGATTGATTCCTATGTTTTTCCAGAATAGTAACTTTAGACCATGGTCTGATAAGGGGATCACTTCTTCTGGAACATTGTTACGAGGAGGGAGTTCTTATGTCTTTTGATCAGCTGAAACAGAAATACCACTTGTCTAACAGGGACTTCTTTAGCTACCTACAACTACGAAACTTTATTAGGGTGTCTCTCAAGGGACAATGGAACCTACCTAAGATGTCACCTATTGAACAACTCTGCCACGCAGACCAACCACTGTTCAAGACCATTTCCCGTGTTTACGATGCTCTTATGTCAGGACTAACACTTCCTGGGCTAGATAAACCCCGACTTAGATGGGAAAAAGATCTGGGTATTGATCTTGATGAGGGTCTATGGAGTGACCTATGCAGGGATGGCGTTACATCCACATTGAACTCCAGATACAGACTGATCCAGTTTAATTTCCTCCATCAGCTCTTATCACCCATCTAGACTGCACAAGTTTAACCCTGATATCTCCTCCCTATGTTTTAGATGTGGCTCAGATGAAGGAACATTCCTCCATTCCACATGGCAGTGTTCAAAACTACACGGTTTCTGGCAGGGGGTATGCGATACCATATCCTCAATTCATGGGGTTGCATTCCCTTTAGACCCGGAGGTCTGTCTACTGGGCAACTTTACTAACACCAATCTTAAGCAAAGCCATGCTATAAAGCTAACAGAAATATTGCTAGCGATTGCAAG
>NC_036865.1:12660142-12902680 GCF_002910315.2 Salvelinus sp. IW2-2015
CATCTACTCCTGAGGTGCTGACTGTTGCACCCTCTACAACTACTGTGATTATTATTATCTGACCCTGCTGGTCATTATGAACGTTTGAACATCTTGGCCATGTTCTGTTATAATCTCCACCCGGCACAGCCAGAAGAGGACTGGCCACCCCTCAGAGCCTGGTTCCTCTCTAGGTTTCTTCCTAGGTTCTGGCCTTTCTAGGGAGTTTTTCCTAGCCACCGTGCTTCTACATCTGCATTGCTTGCTGTTTGGGGTTTTAGGCTGGGTTTCTGTACAGCACTTTGTGACATCGGCTGATGTAAAAAAGGGCTTTATAAAATACATTTGATTGATTGATTTATGATTGATTAAGAATTCGGATTTAATGCCTAAACTTACCTTTGACGTTTGAACAACTTCGAAATTTGACATTTGAGAAACATGGATAAACATCTAATTCTGACGTGAGACTGTGAGAGCTTATTGAGTGCATTAATAGCTAGCAAGCTAGAATGCAAGGGTGATTCACATCATTGCCCTACAATTTAAACCCCACCTTATCTCAGCTCACTGGTCACCAAGCAGCACCCACCCGTAGCACGCGCTCCAGCAGGTATATTTCACTGGTCACCCCCAAAGCCAATTCCTCATTTGGCCGCCTTTCCTTCCAGTTCTCTGCTGCCAATGACCGGAACGAATTTCAAAAATCACTGAAGCTGAGACCCATATCTCCCTAACTAACTTTAAGCTCCAGCTGTCAGAGCAGCTCACAGATCACTGCCCCTGTACATAGTCCATCTGGAAATAGCCCATCCAACTACCTCATCCCCATACTGTTATTTTTTTTTTTCCTCCTTTGCACCCCAATATCTCTACTTGCACATTCATCTTCTGCACATCTATCACTGCAGTGTTTAATTGCTAAATTGTAATTATTTCGCCACTATGACCTATTTATTGCCTTACCTCCCTTATCTTAGCTCATTTGCACACACTGTATATAGACTTTTTCTAATGTGTTATTGACTGTATATTTGTTTATTCCATGTGTAACTCTGTGTTGTTGTTTGCATCGCACTGCTTTGCTTATCTTGGCCAGGTCGCAGTTTTAAATGAGAACTTGTTCTCAACTTCCTACCTGGTTAAAATAAAGGTGAAATAAAACAACAACAAAAAAACAGAGGACATCCAAGAAGGAAAATTAATAACTTCACAGGGAAAAGGAACTGTTCAGCATATAATTAGCTAACTAGTTAATTTATAACTAAAACATAAATTTGATGGGAGCACGTGATGCCGCGGAGCTTAGCAGACGTTGACAAACCGAGCTCTTCAAAGTTATTCTATTATTACCTAAATAACAACGTTGAAACAATATTCTAACATCGGCTGATAAATCATCAAGTACTTACCTTCCCAAAGAGCCATGGACCGCCGACCGAGAGGCAAGAAGAACGACCAAAACGTCGTTGATTCCCAAGATAACGATAACGCTAGCAAGATTAGCATTAGCCCTCATATCTCAAACGACAGTTCCAGACTGTTGCTCTCGGCCTCTGGCGAGCCTGCCGACATGCTGGCTACTCTCCTCCGGGAAATTCAAGATGGTAACAAAGGTCTTTCTATGAAAATCGATAAGAGAACGGTGAACTCCATTCTTCCATTGACGACCTGAAATCCCCATGAATGATCTCCTTTTGAGAACGACTGAGGCAGAGTTGTGCATTAGCACAGTTGAAGACACCATCGCTCGACATGACCAGGTCTTATACAACTGCAAAAGGACAATGCCTACCTCAAAAAACAGGAGATCAGATGGAGAACCAGAGCAGACGGAGTAATATCCGTGTGGTTGGATTGAAAGAGGACAGCGAGGCCGTGACCCGGTCCGTTTTTTCACTCAATGGATCCCGAATGTCCTAGGCACAATCAACTTCACCAAGCCACTGGAAATCGAACGCGCCCACAGAACATCAGCGCCGAAACCCCGGCCAGATGAGCCCCCACGGGCCGTCCTGATCAGGTTCCTCCGTTTCCAAGACAGAGAGAAGGTACTGCAACTCGCAAGAGCCAAAGGGGACATAACCATTGATGGCAAGAGGGTCAGCCTTTTCCCGGATATGAGCGCGGATCTCGCAAGACGTCGCAAGCAGTTCAGACCTGCCGCCAAAGCACTGAAGGAGTAGAACATCATCGGCTACCTCATCCACCCTGCGCGGATGAAAGTTCAGTACAAGGCCGAAGCCATCTCTTCAACACACCGGAGAAGTGTACACTTTTCTCAAAGAACTGAGCAACGTCTGAGCCAGGACGGTCTCTTTGGGGCAGTTTGTTTGTTTTCTCTTATCCGGACTGAACCGCTGATATCCTCGGTCCGCTATAATTGTTTTGTACATTTTCAACTAACCGGATCTTTCCGGGGTGAGTTCTATTACATCATCAGTTGGCTTTTCATAGCCGATCACTCAGAGTTAGAGACAGCAGGTGCGGTAGAGAGAGAGTCCAAAACAGCAGGTCCGGGTCAAGGTAGCACGTCCAGTGAACAGGTCAGGGTTCCATAGCCGCAGACAGAAAAGTTGAAACTGGAGCAGCAGCATAACCAGGTGGACTGGGGACAGCAAGGAGTCATCCGGCCAGGTAGTCCTGAGGCATGGTCCTAGGGCTCAGGTCCTTAAGGTTAGGAATTAACTCTGAATGGTTAAGGTAAGGGATTCAAACATGCAACCTTTGGAACCAGAGGCAGATGCTTACGCCTGTCCACCATCCCCATCCACAACGCCCTAGCAAAACCTAAGCATACTTGAAGGTAACAGCGCTCACTGTTGCCCCTAGTGGCCGGTTTCCATGTCATCTCTCAACATTCTCAGACATGGATGGACTTTGAATACTGACTTTTATCACCGGTGACCTGCCTGACTGTGCTACTCATGTTCGCTTCTGGAAAGTTTCCACTCATGACCAACAAAACCAAAAGAAATATGAATCATCTTTCAAGTCAACCAAAAATGTCGATCTAATGCAACATGTACAGATAAAGAATACAGAATGCTATAATGCATGAAGCAAACATTGAATGACTGTGAAATGTGAAGGTGTAGACTCCATGAAGATGTATAGTGAATGTATCTTTCATCCCTCTCTGTACCCTGGTGCAGTGGAACAATTCTGGTTCAGCATTTATAGTAGCATGATTCTGGTTCTGATTCTGGAAAGCTGAACTTTTTGTTTTATGTTGTGTTTCACTTTGAAGACACTATCTATGAGTGGTGATGGTCCGTGTAAAGCAGACAGTCGACATGGGTTATACTGATGCCTTCTCAACATAGCTCCTCATGTTTAACTCTCTGATACCACTTTTGAACATCATGTGCTCATATATAGTAATCTCATCTTCTTTCACCAAAGAACGCAGTTCTCCAAGCTTGCAGAAACTCTCCAGAAAGGCAGGTTTTCATTTTGAGTGCTGAGTGTGATAAAACAGTAGGCTATAGATTGTTAATTCCCATCCTCATTCAGAATAAATGTATAATTTGTACCAATATAAAGACATTGAAGCACATTTGATTATTATGCAAGTAGTTCTTGCATAAGAAAATGTTATGTGTGTGGTTCCCATAGTTTAATCCAGTAAAAGTACTTTCTGTAGTGCCTCTTTCAGCCCTTATGCTGCCTGCTACCCAGTCCTTTATGATGCAGTACTATCACTTTATTTAGGCTACTTAATTAATGTCTTATAGGCCTATCATGCAAACATTTCATGCACTTTCAATCAATCATTCACTGGTGTGTCATCACTATATTTTCCATTCCGACATTACGTGTATCCATCGAGGTGCCATTCTATACCTTCGAAGTACACTTCTAGGTCATTGTACATACCATCTGTAGTTCATATGGACTTCATCCACAAGGATTCCGATGATTTTGGAGCTGTATAGGACTAAGGCACACATCTGTCCCGGTTTTCCCCAACCAGCTCCCCTGGAATTCCAAATTCAAGGTTGCATGCGCTCTTGTCTTCCTCTACAACCACCACTCTGAGACCCAGGCCCCTTTTCCTTGCAGATTTGGTCCTCCTTCCACCACAGCCTTTACCGACTATCAGAATTGGAGGCTGCTTTCCTAGCTTCTTGAAGACTAGAACTAGCTAGATAGCTGGTAAATTAGACATGTGCCTTCCCACATTCTGAAATTGCATTTTTGTCCCCCCCCCCCAGTTTTAATCATTGGACATGTTGATACAAAACGAGGCAACGGTGTGCTTTAGGACCATGCGGATGCCTCCTAGCGGTCCGGTAAACTGTTTGGAGTGTTAATCTGACTGGATAAAATATATATATATATATTTCTAAAACCAAAGTTGCGCCCCTGGTCGTTGCTATGTGGCAGTGTCGTCTCTCTATCTTCCTTTCAGAAAGCTCCATCAGTTTTTCTCCCTACAGTTCTAGTCAGCTAGCCTAACTTTAGCTTGGCTTGTTTACCTCTCTAGTGGAGGAAGCATGGGGGGCATTGCGCATGCAAATAGCATTCATATGAGAACCAATCAAAAGGTTGCTCAAATGTTTTGGGCTAAGCCCGAGTAACCAGACCAGTGAGTCACAGCTCTCTGTGTGGTCACGTGGGTTGTGTGTCAATCAGTTACTACCTCCTTTGGAAGCTGTTTCATAAAGCCTTTTTCTGTCTGTTAACACTGTTTGGTTTAATTTAACGGAGTAGCATGGATGGAGGGAGTTTTATGGATGGAGGACATATGCCCTGGAATACTAAGGGGATGTGTGTGTGTGTGTGTCACCTCCTTTACCCCGTCTTACCATGGTGACGTGAGTGGGACGGACGAGTGAGCAGGGTCAGTCTCTGCACAATGGTTCCATCACCCCTGAAAAAACAACAACAATCAATTAATCAATTGGCCAATCCTCAAATAATGAAATTATAGTGTCTTTTTCATGAACTGCTCCACAGACCAGCTCCTCCACACACACACCCCCATAAGCACAACAGTTTAAAAGGTCGAAACAGCACAGATGTTATAGAACTTGTGGGGAGTTTGGAGCGGCTGTATGTACAGTAGCACTTCAGAAACCCTTTGTCTCGCTCTGACAGGAGACAGCCGCAGACTCTCCATCATCAGACAGGAGACTCTCACAAGCTCACATGAACACACAGAAACAGCTTTATTTCCCCTCTTAGTTTAACCATAGGCGCTGCAAATTAACTTAAGAATACCAATTTTGCTGAGATATTGAGAACAAGTCTAAAATAAATATATACGACAATATGATTCCGGTCTTGGCACAGGTTTGAACACAATTGAGCGTTATGAGTATTGTATTCACTCAATCATATATCCCTATGGTCTATTCGTTGGTTGTGAATTATTACTATATATATCCACTGCACATTGTGCCAAAGAAAAACTATGAGGTATAAATCATGTCCTTAATGTAAACCCAAAGGACTTCCTATAAGTAATGCTGTAATGCCTAGTCAGAAGGTACAGAATCTGCTTGCTACACAAAATTGTATTATATGTTTCATGTCTGGGTCGAAATAGTAGCCTATTTGTTATCTTTCAAATACTTTAGATGAGCTTAAACTTAGCTTTATCAGTGCAATGGAAGCAATGGATTAATCCTAAAAGTGCAAACCCCATCCAGAGAAGCTAATGTTTGAAATAAAACAAATAATATTTCAACCTAGGTCTGCACTGTTAGAGCCCAGAAATACAAAAAGAACAGTACAGTATATCTAGATGGTTTAGACTCGCAGAATAATGTTTAGAAAAAAATATTCAATATGTGGCTTCTGTAGGGAGGGAGAAAAACTCTACCAACTCACTTGGATTTGAGCGAGTACTTTTAGAGAGCTGTTTTCCCTTGAGTCCCTTTACTTCCACTGCTGATAGGATAAAGAACGAGATGGGTTTCTAAACGTATTGTTAAGGATCTCCCCTTTACTTCCACTGCGATAGGATAAAGAACGAGATGGGTTTCTAAACGTATTGTTAAGGATCTCCCCTTTACTTCCACTGCTGATAGGATAAAGAACGAGATGGGTTTGGGTCAGAAGTTGGGTCAGTGGGTCAGAAGTTTACATACACTAAGTTGACCGTGCCTTTAAATAGCTTGGAAAATTCCAGAAAAGGATGTCATGGCTTTAGAAGCTTCTGATAGGCTAACTGACATAATTTGAGTCAATTGGAGGTGTACCTCTGGATGTATTTCAAGACCTACCTTCAAACTCAGTGCCTCTTTGCTTGACATCATGGGAAAATCAAAATAAATCAGCCAAGACCTCAGGAAAAAATGGTAGAGCTCCACAAGTCTGGTTCATCCTTGGGAGCAATTTCCAAATGCCTGAAGGTACCACGTTCATCTGTACAAACAATAGTACGCAAGTATAAACACCATGGGACGACGCAGCTGTCATACCGCTCAGGAAGGAGACGCGTTCTGTCTCCTAGAGATTAACGTACTTTGGTGCGAAAAGTGCAAATCAATCCCAGAACAACAGCAAAGGGCCTTGTGAAGATGTTGGAGGAAACAGGTACAAAAGTATCTATATCCACAGTAAAACGAGTCCTATATCAACATAACCTGAAAGGCCGCTCAGCAAGGAAAAGGCCACTGCTCCAAAACCGCCATAAGAAAGCCAGACTACGGTGGCAACTGCACATGGGGACAAAGATTGTACTTTTTGGAGAAATGTCCTCTGGTCTGATGAAACAAAAATAGAACTGTTTGGCCATAATGACCATCATTATGTATGGTGGGAAAGGGGGGAGGCTGGCAAGCCGAAGAACACCATCCCAACCATGAAGCACGGGGGTGGCAGCATCATGTTGTGGGGGTGCTTTGCTGCAGGAGGGACTGGTGCACTTCATAAAATAGATGGCATCATGAGGCTGGAAAATGATGTGGATATATTGAAGCAACTTCTCAAGACATCAGTCAGGAAGTTAAAGCTTAGTCGCAGATGGGTCTTCCAAATGGACAATGACCCCAAGCATACTTCCAAAGTTGTGGCAAAATGGCTTAAGGACAACAAAGTCAAGGTATTGGAGTGGCCATCACAAAGCCCTGACGTCAATCCTATAGAAAATTTGTGGGCAGAACTGAAAAAGCGTGTGCAAGCAAGGAGGCCCACAAACCCAACTTATTGTGGGAATCTTGTGGAAGGCTACCCAAAACGTTTGACCCAAGTTAAACAATTTAAAGGCAATGCTACCAAATACTAATTGAGTGTATGTAAACTTCTGACCCACAGAGAATGTGATGAAAGAAATAAAATCTGAAATAAATCATTCTCTCTGCTATTATTCTGACATTTCACATTCTTAAAATAAAGTGGTGATCCTAACTGACCTAAAACAGGGAATTCTTACTAGGATTAAATGTCAGAAATTGTGAAAAACTGAGTTTAAATATATTTGGCTAAGGTGTATGTAAACTTCCGACTTCAACTGTATGTATTTTCAATGTGTTGTTCCCCTACAATCTAACCACAAAGCTGGCCATATTTTCCCTCTCTTTCTGGCTGCCCTCCCACTGTAAGTTCAAATTCAAGTTTGTTTATTTGTCATATACACATGATATGCATGGAGTACACAGTGCAATGAAATGCTGACTTGCAGGTTAACCTCTCAACAATGCAACAGCAATAGAAAAGTAAGTAGCTAAGTGAATAAAAAGAACAATACAAATAAAAGCTAAATGAAATAATGTCAGCAAGCCAGCTAGTAGCTACGGAACTACAGAAACGAAACCCAACAAATACACGCTTGAAATAAACACTTTTCCTTATATCATGACATATCAACATCTTTAGCTTGCCCATTCACTAAATATACTGTTAAATAACCTAACAGCTTAACGATGCTGGGCGCTAACGCTAGCTTATTAGCATTAGCCAACCATATGCTGAGGGAGACTAACGTTAGCTAGTTAGTTACCACCAACCCTGCACAAACCTCATTCACTGCTGCCTGCTCGTGCTCAACCTGCAAGATTTTTAATAATAATACTTTTATTGGACCATCAAAAGGTTTGGAGCTGCACCAAAAACATCCGGGGCTGAAGCCCAATAAACCCAGGCTTAATGACGCCACTGGAGAAAGTTTGGAAGGCTGAGGGGATGTGGTTTTTCACTTGGAGAACATCTGGAGAAAGTTTGGAAGGCTGAGAGGTTGTGGTTGTTCATTTAGAGAACATTTGGAGAATTTATGGAAGGCTGAGAGGTTGTGGTTTTTCATTTGGAGAACGTTTGTCTCTTCAGTCTGAGTGGCCTTGGCCCTGGTGTGTTTTGTTAAGTAGTTGCTTAGAAATAAAACCTTGTGCTTTATCGCTCCCATCAGCAGGTAAGATATTACACTACACTTGATAAAACACAGGGATGAACTAATAGACTCTTGGCAAGGAGACAATATGTCTGTGCCTCTCACTTTCTCATCTCTTTTCTCCCTTCTCTTCTCTTCTCTTCTCTTCTCTTCTCTTCTCTTCTCTTCTCTTCTCTTCTCTTCTCTTCTCTTCTCTTCTCTTCTCTTCTCTTCTCTTCTCTTCTCTTCTCTTCTCTTCTCTTCTCTTTCTCTCCTTCTCTCTCTCTCCCTCCCCCCCTATATACTCTTCTCCTCTTTTCTCTTCTCTTCTCTCTTCCTCTGCCCAACCACACACAAACACACACACACACACACACACACACACACACACACACACACACACACACACACACACACACACACACACACACACACACACACACACACACACACACACACACACACACACGCGCACGCACACTGCAGAGGTTGTCGTCAGGGTGCTCCATGCTGCCATGTAATGCTGTTGTGTATTTATAGCAGAATGTTTGAACATATCTGCACTACCGTTACCCTAAGAAGCCTTTCTAAATCCGTTCCACATATTCACGTGTCGGTATTCAATCACTGGAATATTCAGAAAAGTGATAACTGTACATAGAAAAGTGCTTAAAATGAATTTGCTATTTCACACTGTCCTGTTCTCCATCTCCTTTTAGTATTATCTATTTTGTTTGTATTTTTAGCACTTGCCTTATTCTCCCTCCCTCCCTCCCTCTCTCTGATTGAAGGGGAATGCATGGCTGGCATCAAAAGAAAGGAGGAAATAGATAATGATACCAGGCAGTATGGTGTGGAAAACACTGACCTCTCACATAGCTGATCCGTCACACACATACACACACACAAACACGCACATGACACAGACACATTGCATATCAATATACACAAACCACATATTTTAGGCTGGGTTGCTGTACAACATTTTGTGACATCAGCTGATGTAAGAAGGGCTTTATAAATAAATTTGATGTAAATTTGACATATACCATTTACAGTATACACACACTCTCTTTTGGTCACGAACGAACACACACATACACACACACACACACACACACACACACACACACAGCTGTATTTCTGCTCCTTGACTCTAAATCTTCTCCCAGTTGGATGAGTCCGCTTAAGGGAGATTTACGGCCCAGATGAAACAGGATGGTAAAAAGTGTTTTGTGTGTGAGTGTGTGTGTGTCAGTCCATTCTATAATGTTGCTCATGGATCATTGACAAAGAGAGACTATTTGGGGCGGAAGAATTACTGACAATAAAAGGATATATTAAAGGACCTACAAGGCATGGATAGCTAGACCCTGCACTTTTTGCCTTCTCCACTTTCACCTCCACTTTCACCCTGACCAGAAGCCATCTCCCCAGCCACATCCCCCTAAACCGGGGAACCAGAGTGGCACTCCAACAGAACACACTCCTACGGTGCTAACACACTCACACTGGCTGTTCCATTCCATTAAGTTGGGTATGAGGTTTAGGGGCGTTTTGGCTTTATATGGTTTTGTCTTTGCTCTTCTGTGCGCTCATCATTACGAGAGGAGAGAGAGAGGCACTTCACCTCTCCATCGCTGTATTTGTCTCTGTCTCTGTCTCTGTCTGTCTCTGTGTCTTTCTCTGTCTCTGTCACGCTGCCTCTGTTTTTCTGTCTCTACCAGTTGCACACTAGAAAAATGCCAGAGATATGCAATTTACACACACCATACATACCAGCCACAAGCACGTTAGACACAACAAGCTAGACAAGCCGTCTTATACACACAACCCAAAAGCCAGTTACTATCCAATCATGGCAATGATTGATCCTCCTTGTGATTAGTTGGTTATCGATCGCTCTGTCCAGGGACTGATTGATGGATTGATTGGTCCAGTCATCGATGAGGTCATTAGTTACAGAGGTGTCAGTCATACTGTCAACTAATCCAAATGTAATGACCCATGGTAGGTTGTGGTAGTGGTGCGTCGGGGATAAAAGTCCACCCGCAGGCCATGACACACATTGATATTTCACAATAGAAAGGGGTTCTGTGCCAATGTGGGATGAAAAGTGGCAAACCATTGTTGATTCCACGTTGTGTTAGATTGATCTTGTGAAATGTATCATTGATCTGTATTATTGTAAAAATAGCAACGCAATAAAGTATAAAACTTTCTTCATCTACACACACACACACACACACACACACACACACACACACACACACACACACACACACACACACACACACACACACACACACACACACACCTACTCCTCTCTGAGCAGCAGCTGGGAGTGGATCTGGTGTCCATGCATGGTCTGTCTGACGGTAAAGGCCTATTAGTGTCTGCTGCTCTATCAAAGCCATATGTTCCTCCCTCTCTAGGTATACTGTAACTCAGCCTGGAGTGGACCGCCAACAGCCCTTTACTCACCCTAATATTTCACATGAATCCCATGGAAAATAAACGATGTTATAAATCACCGTCTAAGGGGAAAGGGCTGAGTTCAGCTCCAGGCGAGGGGAGAGAGGGAAGAGGGAGACAGAGGAGAGAAGGGAGACGGTAGAGGAGAAAGGGGTGAGCGAGGGGAAAGAGGGAAGAGGGATGAGGGGTGAGAGCTGTGGAGATAAGACTTACAGAGTGACACTCACCCACACACTCATAGCAGAGCGTGAGGGAAGAGCAAGTCATAAGACAAAGAGAATAACAAAATGCCTCTTGCTGACTCTTGACAAGATGAACATAGTCTTTTTAATGAAATGGAAAAATCCTGTACCAGCCATAGCCCTAGGCAGAGTGGACTTTCTTAGAGAGAAAGAGATGGAGAAGAGGGGATAAAGGGGAAAAGGCAGCAATAAAGGTGAGCAGAAGATGAAGAAAGAGGAAGAAAAGAGTTTAACACAGTATAATCATCACACACTTTCATGCTGTGTCAACTGCTAGTTCTGCAGTTTTATCCTCAGCAGTGTACCTCATCACAGTAATAAAGCTGGGGGGGGTTTCTGACAGCGCGACCTGACCTTAATTTCATGTGTATTGTGTATTATCTGTAGGGGATGTATGTGTTATCTAATGTAGTGTATGTCTGTTTCTCTCTCTGTCAGGTTCATCTTGGTGTTTGGCTGTCTGGTCCTGTCAGTGTTCTCCACAATCCCTGCCCATCAGGACCTGTCCAACCACTTTCTGCTCATCCTGGTGAGTGTAATGCCTCTTTCACATTACAAATTAGCAGTCCGTTGCGTTGCGCTGGATGTCATTCATTTCAATGGGGACCATTTCAATGGAGTGGAATCACAGCGCCCCCTTGCAGTTGAAGACTCCTTTCCAAAACGGATGCCATATACTTTGAATTTTTTCWAACTTTGTGTCGTCTTCAGTTCAGCCAGAGTCCGTCAATAGAACAGGAAGTTACCAAACCACAGAACAAGATGAAAATATGTTGTTTTTGGTAATGGCTTTATGGGATAGCYAGCAACTTGTAAACAATTACCCATTCCTACAACTGAGTACTATTTTAATAGTTATATTGAACAATACACATTGGCTACTAAGCCAATTATATTATATGACTGTTGCTTCCGGTTTTAGTTATTGTGATGGTAATGCCATTTTGTTTTTGATGAAATTAGATTGTCACTAGCTACAGTATCTTCAACCTAGTCTAGCTTTTAGCTAGCTATCTGCTCTGTAAGCTAGCTTGACTTGCTAKAAAGTTAGAGAAACAAGTTGAGTAAAAAGTAACTAAACTAAATAGGTTTTATTATCACCTAAAACAATATGTTTCTCCTGTATTGAATTAAAATCATATTTTGCAATCTACCAACGGAGTTGTGTACGGGGCATAAGGTGTGTGTGTCTGTGCTTGTACATGTGTGTGCGTGTGTGTGTATCCCTGCTGATGAGAGCACAGTGTGTGTGCCAGGCTCAGAGGATCAGACAGACTGTAGGATAATAAACACTATTCTATGGGGAACTCTGTTTTCATTTGAATCTGACTGTCAGAGACAAGGCCCCAAGCAGGATGAGCGCCTAATATCCTCTACCTACCACTACATTTCCCCTCAAGGCTGCAGGACATATAAGTAAGAAGTAAGTAAGCATTGGACAAGGAAGCCTTGTCCGAGGCTAGAATGGTCCGTAGGGACAGGACTCTGTCTCCTCTTTCTGTGTTAGGCAGCTTGATGTAAATGTACACCCCATGGACAGGACGCTAGGACTTACACATATTTTTACATATGTGCCGTTTCAGAGATGTATTTTTATAATTATTATTATTATTGTTATTATTATTATTATTATTATTATGTGTATAGCGCTTTCCAGTACAAGTAACGAAGGTTTCACATAATAAAATAAATACAATTGCTAACAAAGAAAGGAGGAAGGAGAATAAAAAAAGATAGCTCATTCAAATCATACATTAAAGCATCTTTATGGGGATTTATAAAGAGCCACTGGATCTGCAAACCTCTTCTGACGGACCTTTCCAACGTTTAGGAGCCCGAATGGCAAATGCCCAGTCTCCTTTAGTTTTCAACCTAGACTTCGGAATGGTCAACAGTTCCCTGCCAGAGGATCTCAGGCTGCGTCCTGGAGATATAGGATGGGGCTAAACCAAGCCTTAAACGTGATTAATACAATTTTGAAATTTATTCTAAAAGTGACCGGTAGCCAGTGTATAGAAGCTAAAATAGGTGTGATATGGTTACATTTCCCGTTGTCTGTTAAAAAGCCGAGCTGCAGCATTTTGAACTAACTGTAGACGATGGAGAGATTCCTGACTGAGACATGTATACAAAGAGTAACAGTAATCTAGGTGTGAGGAAATCAAAGCATGTATAACTTTCTCCAGATTTGTTACTTTTATTTCTTATTTTTTACTAATCTATTTTTTACTTAACATGTATTTTTCTTAAAACTGCGTTGTTGGTTAAGGGCTTGTAAGTAAGCATTTCACTGTAAGGTCTACACCTGTTGTATTTGGCGCATGTGACAAATACAATTTGATTTAATTTCACTGAAATAAAATACTTGACTTTAGTTATATTTCTTAGATGATAAAAGCAAGACTGGACAATCTTCTGTAAATGCAGCTCGAGGTTTAGGTCAGGGTCAAAGAAGACACTAAGGTTTCTGGCCGTAGGCTTTACATTGTTGGACAAATGACCAAGGTTATTTACAATCTGGGTTCTGGCAAGGTGAGGGCCAAATAAAACACATTTCTTATCATTGAGCTGGAGAAAATTATCAGATATCCATCATTTGATGTCAGCAAGACACTGGTGAAGGGTAGCTACGCTGGCTTCGTCACTGGGTATGCTTGGTAAATAAAGCTGCGTATCATCCACATATTAGTGAAACTGAATGTTATGATTGAGGATGATGTAACAAAGGGAAAGTATGTACAGGACTAAAAGGATGGTGCCCAGAATTGACCCGACGGACACCATAGTGAATAGGTGCTTGGGACAATACTAAACCACCTATGCTCACTGAGAAACATCTGCCATGTAGATATGACCTGAACAAGTCGAGGGCAATACCGGAGGTTCCCACCCACCTCTCTAGCCGGTCCACAAGGATGCTTTGATCAATAGTATAAAACACGGCACTCAGATCCTAAAGAACTAGAATAGAGCATTCCCCGGCATCGGCAGCCAACATTAGGTCATTGTTGACTTTAAAGCTATAAAGGAGCCAGAGGTCAGGGAGCTATTTACAATAGACAGAATCTTGGGGCCAACAGTAGGCATAACCTTTTTGAGTAGTCTAGTAGGGATCACGTCCAAGGGGCAGGAGGAGGTCTTCATGTGAGCTATAGTGTCAATGAGGGACTCAAAGGATATTTGCTCAAAGAAGCTAAAGGAAGCAGTAGACATTTACAGAGTAGTTGCCTCAAGTGTCTCCTGACCAGAAATGCTGGTATGGTGTCGGCTACTGTCAATTTGGGATCTAATTTTTACATTTTCTGTAAAGAATCTTAAAAACTGTTCGCAGAGGTCAGCGGGATGCAAGCATGTCACTGTTACATTCAAGGGTAGCTGACGTGTGTGTAGACCTGTGTCATTTTTTATCATCCACAGCAGTTAGAGCCTCTCTACTGTAGACTACATGGGGTACTGATGGATTGCAAACATATTAATTACTGGGTCTGCCTCAACTGCGCTGTGTGTGTGGTGTGTGTGTGTGTGTGTGTGTGTGGGTGTGTGTGTGGTGTGTGTGTGTGTGTGGTGTGTGTGTGTGTGTGTGTGTGTGTGTGTGTGTGTGTGTGTGTGTGTGTGTGTGTGTGTGTGTGTGTGAACTGTACATGTGTGTGTTTGAAGTGAAACAATGTAGAGAGAAAAATATATAAATAGAATACAGATAAAAAAATATAACACAAGGAATAAATACACAATGAGTAACAATAACTTGGCTATATTACACTTGGTACCAGTATCATGTCGATGTGCAGGGGTATGGGGTTGTTGAGGGAGATATACATATACAGTAGGTAGGGTAAAGTGACTTGGCAACATGATAGATTAAAAGTAACATCAGCCGTATGTATGAGTAAAAGAGATGTGATGTGATGAACATAGGTGTGTGTGTGTGTGGTGTGTGTGTGGTGTGTGTGTGTGTGTGGTGTGTTGTGTGTGTGTGTGTGTGTGTGTGTGTGTGTGTGTGTGTGTGTGTGTGTGTGTGTGTGTGTGTTGTGTGTGTGTGTGTGTGTGTGTTGTGTGTGGAACTGTACAAGTGTGTGTGCTGCAGTGAAACAACACAGACTCAAGCATACTAATCTTCCTGACTGCTCTCTTGTTATTTTGCAGCACCGCACAAATTAAAACACATGAATAATGGAGACATTTCATTTACTGCAGCTATAGCTTATCAAACTTAACAACCCGAGATGCTATATTTTGAATGGGTGATCATATTAATAAATTTTCTTTTATACTAAAATGTCTGGAATAAATACTATTTTGCAGTAATATAAACTGTCTCCCGTCGCCTCTTGACTGACAATAATGTCTATGATATCGTGTGTGTCTTGTAGGAGTTTGTGATGATCGTGGTGTTTGGGCTGGAGTACATCATCAGATATGAGCGGGCAGGCTGCTGCAGTCGCTACAGGGGCTGCAGGGACGCCTCCGCTTTGCCAGGAAACCCTTCTGTGTTAAGGTAAGTGTGTGTGGTGTGTTGTGTTGGTGTGTGTGTGTTGTGTGTGTGTGTGTGTGTGTGTGTGTGTGTGTGTGTGTGTGTGTGTGTGTGTGCCCATACCGGAAATGTAAAATAAATATATACTGTATATTCCAAAATGTATTATGGAATATATTTGAAATAACAGGTAACCGTCAAAAAAAGTAACACCAACATGAAGTGTTTTTTATTTGGGCTTTGGGCCACCTCGAGCCAGAACAGCTTCAATGCACCTTGGCATAGATTCTACAAGTGTCTGAATGTCTATTGGAGGAATGAGACACCATTTTTTCACAAGAAATTCTATAATTTGGTGTTCTGTTCATGGTGGTGGAAAACACTTTCTCAAGTGCCACAGCAGAATCACCCATAAGTGTACAATTGGTTTGAGATCTGGTGATTGAGACAGCCATGGCATATGGTTGACATAGTTTCATTCTCATCAAACCATTCAGTGACCCTTCGTGCCCTGTGGATGTGGGCATTGTCATCCTATGGAGTATAGCCATAGCTATAGCCCATGGGGTATAGCCAAAATAATACATGACCCTGAGCATGATGGGACATTAACTCAGGAACCACACCTGTGTAGAAGCACATGCTCTCAATATACTTTGTATCCCTCATATGACAAAGCCACGCCCCCAACAAGCCACACCTCCAAGTCTTCTAATAGGCTGCCACCGCTACAATATATTTTATCAAAATGCATTTTTTCTGTACTTGACACATACCAAAAGCACTAACATGCATTTACATGCATTTAAATGACTACAAAAATGACTACAAACATGATACATTATTGGTCATGTAATAACTCCATGTCTTTCATGTGCATATGACAAAAACAAACAAACTTGAGTAGTGCATTGCAACCAAGAGGCAGAACTTAACGTGTACTGGGTGGTTCCACGAAATTAGTGCCTTTTGTGTCCCTTTGATATGTTAAGTAGAAATGATGCACCAATATTCAATTTTAAAAGCCTGTTATATAAAAGGAAGTGCCCTATAATATAGACCACATGGAGATTTAATAAATATGATTTTCAATATGAATAAAGACTTGCTAAAATGCTAAAATTCTGCATTTTGACATGTCCCTCCGTGCACCCTCTAGGACTTCTAGAACCATCATTGTGAAGCCCTAGTTATTTCGTTGCTTTGACAAAGTTTCAGATTTTTTTTTTCATGTGATTAGTGATTCATTTACGTCTGTGCCTCATTTTAAGGTCAACCCTGGTTACATGAACTGAACTTTAGTTAAATATTTATTTCAAAAGAAACATTGAACATCAAATCGTAGCGTAAAAGCAGGTGAGCTGGTTCTATTCTTTTTGGTAATGTTCTGGTGTTTTGTGGTGAAAAACTGAGTGAGTCGAGCGTAACACGTCAAACCTGTTACTCATATATAGACAGGCTAGAAATGTTTTAACAATACATGTTTGGGTGTGAATTAGGTGAAATCAAGATATTTTTTTACTCATCACAATTTCAATTATATCACCGCCAAAGTTTTGGCTTGGTGGCCCCAAATATTATCTCCATTGATCAATACCTAAAGAGTCATTTAAGAAGCCTCATTAGGAAGCACTTTGGCCACCCTGTAGACTAGATGTCATAGCCATGCATTTCTGGAATATTGTCAGGCTTTACATGCATTGAGCAAAGATGCAAATGTATATGCATGCATTTCAAATACATTTTACGTGACGCTAAATCTAGTGAAATGTGTATATACATTGCATTAGGAAAGTATTCAGACCCATTGACTTTTTCCACATTTTGTTACATTACAGCCTTATTGTGATTTTTTATTTTATTTTTAATCCTCATCAATCTACACACAATACCCCATAATGAGCAAGCAAAAGCAGGTTTTTATACATTTTTGCAAATGTATATATAAAAAACAATGAAATATCACATTTACATAAGTATTCAGACCCTTCACTCAGTACTTTGATGAAGCACTTTTGGCAGCGATTACAACCTCGAATCTTAGGTATGATGCTACAAGCTTGGCACACCTGTATTTGRGGAGTTTCTCCCATTCTTCTCTGCAGATCCTCTCAAGCTCTGTCAGGTTGGACGAGGAGCGTCTCTGCACAGCTATTTTCAGGTCTCTCCAGAGATGTTCAATCGGGTTCAAGKCCRGGCTCTGGCTGGGCCACTCAAGGACTTTCAGACGAGAAGCCACTTCTGCGTTGTCTTGGCTGCTTAGGGTCGTTGTCCTGTTGGAAGGTAAACATTCGCCCCAATCTGAGGTCCTGAGCACTCTAGAGCAGGTTTTCATCAAGGATCTCCCTGTACTTTGCTCTGTTCATCTTTCCCTCGATCCTAACTAGTCTCCCAGTCCTTGCCGCTGAAAAACATCCGCACAGCATGATGCTGTCACCACAATACTTTACCTTAGGGATAGTGCCAGGTTTCCTCCAGACATGACACTTGGCATTCAGGCCAAAGAGATCAATCTTGGTTTCATCAGACCAGAGAATCTTGTTTCTCATGGTCTGAGAGTCCTTTAGGTGCCTTTTGGCAAACTCCAAGTGGGCTGACATGTGCTTTTTACTGAGGAGTGGCTTCCATCTGGCCACTCTACCATAAAGGCCTGATTGTTGGATTGCTGCAGAGATGATTGTCCTTCTGGAAGTTTCTTCCATCTCCCACACTTCTTCCATTTAAGAATAATGGAGGGCACTGTGTTCTTGAGGACGTTCAATGCTGCAAAAACATTTTTGTACCCTTCTCCAAATCTGTGCCTCGACACAATCCTGTCTCTGAGCTCTACTGACAATTATTTTGACCTCATGGCTTGGTTTTTACTCTGACATGCACTGTCAACTGTGGGACCTTATATAGACAGGTGTGTGCCTTTCCAAATCATGTCCAATCAATTGAATTTACCACAGGTGGACTCCAATCAAGTTGTAGAAGCATCTCAAGGATGATCAATGGAAACAGGATGCACCCGAGCTCAATTTTGAGTCTCATAGCAAAAGGTCTGGATACTGATGTAAATTAAGTATTTCTGTTTTTTATTTTTAATAAATTTGCTAACATTTATAAAAACCTGTTTTCATTTAGTCATTATAGGGTATTGTGTGTAGATTGACGAGGAACATTTTGAATTTAATCAATTTTAGAATAAGGTTGTAACGTAACAAAATGTGGAAAAAGTCAAGAGGTCTGAATACTTTCCGAAGGCACTGTATATTTTTGTATCGGTGTGTGTGCTGCACTGCAAAGGCCCTATCACTCCACCAAGAGATCTTCAACAAGGCTGATTTCTGATTGAAAGATAATGCACTTAAATACACAAACAGGGAGAACAGAAGCTGGCATTGAGTTCTCATAAAAGAAAGGATAAACACAGTTTCCAAAAACCTAGATCACAATCTATGTCTTCTTTCAATAGAGAAGACTAAAACCATCCAAGGTTGGTTTCAGAGTTTGAAATGTGTTTGCTGAAATGTGATTGATGTGAATTTGAGTGAAGCACAATATTATCGTGGTTTACTGTAGGAGCAATAGTGGTTTGTATGCTTCAGGATCCTGGCTGTGATGGTATGTGGGTTTGTGTAAACCCTCTTTGCCCCTCTTATTCTCACTCTCTCTCTTATAATCTTCCCTTTCTCCTCTGATCATGTGAAAGTGAATAGTAGGTACTTTAGATCCCCGTGTTGACTCCTCCAGTACACGTGTCTATTTTCTTAACCAGTCCTAGCGCTCCAGATCAACACAGTTGAGGCCTCTGGCCCTCTCTCTGGTGTTGGGCATCAACAGTCAATTTGACCCTCCCGATAATATACCATGATAAATTTGATGTATTGGAAATTATTTTCCCACCGTAGCTACTGGCTTTCTGTGGCTTTACACTACACAGTACTAATCAATTCCTAATTTTATGATTGGATCCCCTCGCCGCCAATTATGCTTGGTTTGGCCTGGTCCTCAGAGGCCGTGGTTTGTGAAGGGAAAGAAAGTTGCGCAATGCTTGTAAGGAGAATGGAGCAATAGCTTCTCTCTTTCTCTCTCTCTTCTCTCTTCTCTCTTCTTAATAAAACCCTTAATTCTGTGAGCTAACTTGTAAGAAGTAAAGAAGTACAGTCACATTTAACATGGTAAATTCATAAGCATGAATAAATATATACCATTTTTTAAATGGAGAAGGTTTCTATTGCTAGGTGACGAGTGCGAAAATTGATGAACAACTGCTAATGGTTATATTGGGCTCAATTTAGTGAGTTCAAAGACAACTTTGGTAGTATTATAAACGTTGAAACAACTGGTTTCTAGTAGGCTACAGAATTAGAGAAGGGCTGTTTCTCTGAAACCAGTAGTTTCAAGCGAGCCTGTTTCTCTCCCCAGTCAGAGGCAGCCTGCCTGTCTCACAGACTCTAACCAGCAGCAGCAACCTATTTATGTTTAGAAAACAAATGTGAAGGCCAACATTGACGGGGGATAGCACTCATCATGTTTATGCAACCTAATAATCACCCTAAGAATAATTCCAAAATCACCATTATATTTTATTTCAAATGAGAAAACCTACAAAATAAATTGGCTCACCCCTTGCAACAGTAAACTGGTYTATTTCTCCTTTATAAAAATGTTCTTCTTGATTTCAATTTGGAAGAGAAACCAGATACTGGTGTTTGTATGCACTGTTTCTTGATGAGTAAAAGGTGTCCCCGTTTCATGATAGGATGTTCCCCCATGATAAAAGGGGGCCCATGACTGAAAAAGTTTGGGAAGCACTGATCTAGCTAATGATTAGCACAAATACAGATGGGCATGCTTCAGCCTATTTATTTATAGCAAAGTCACCAGGGCTGAGTTCAGTTTGAAAAAAATTATTGCAACATTCAATTAAATGGAAACGGTGCTGTTCTGAACAACCAGTTAAAAAACAGGGAGGTGTTGGGTTGTGGGTTCAAAATGCACTGCTGCCCTTCAAATACGTCACTAATTTCTTCAAGCTAGAGGTCTTAACGGGTCCCAAAAAAACTGAGCCGTTCCAAATGGACCCGAGGACAATCAGACCTGTTCCGAAAAGGCAAGTTTAAAAATAGACGCAAACCCGTGCCAGTTCGGATCCGAGAGACCCGTTCAGATTTGAGAGTAGAAAGAGAGCGAAAAGGAAATATCTGACTGGGCACTTCCAGCACCATCAACAAATTAGCGAAATTGACCAAATGTTCCACAGTTACGTGTCCTTAAAAACTGGCGATAACAAATTACAAAAAACGACTTGTTCTGATTCGATGTGTAGCGTATTCAGAATCATGTTCCCGACACCGACATCATTTAAAAAAAATCCTTGTCAGTAGGCTTCTACTGCAGATACAGTGCATTTTGGAAAGTATTCAGACCCCTTTACTTTTTCCACATTTTGTTACGTTACAGCCTTATTCTAAAATGCATTAAATTCCATCTTTTCCTCATCAATCTACACACAATACCCGATAATGACAAATCAATTTTTGCAAATGTATATATGTATATAAAAAAAATGAAATATCACATTTACATAAGTATTCAGACCCTTTACTCAGGACTTTGTTGAAGCACCTTTGGCAGCGATTAAAGCCTCGGTTCTTCTTGGGTATGACGCTACAAGCTTGACTACAAGTTTCTCCCATTCTTCTCTGAAGATCCTCTAAAGCTCTGTCAGGTTGGATGGGGAGCTTCGCCGCACAGCTATTTTCAGGTCTCTCCAGAGATATTCGATCAGGTTCAAGTCTGGGCTTTGGCTGGGCCACTCAAGGACATTCAGAGACTTGTCCCAAAGCCACTCCTGCGTTGTCTTGACTGTGTGCTTAGGGTCTTTGTCCTGTTAGAAGGTAAACCTTCGCCCAGTCTGAGGTCCTGAGAGCTCTGGAGAAGGTTTTCATCAAGGATCTCTCTGTTCTCCCATCTCCACAGAGGAACTCTGGAGCTCTTGTCAGAGTTACAATTGGATTCTTGTTCACGTACCTGACTAAAGCCCTTCTTCCACAACTGCTAAGTTTGGCTGGGCGGCCAGCTCTAGGAAGATTCCAAACTTCTTCCATTTAAAAATGATGGACGCCACTGTGTTCTTGGGGACCTTCAATGCCTCGACACAATCCTGTAATGGAACTCTTTTCCCCAATGTCATGGTATCCAATTGATAGTTACAGTCTTGTCTCATCGCTGCAACTCCCGTACGGACTCGGGAGAGGCGAAGTTTGAGGACCATGCGTCCTTTGAAACACAACCCAACCAAGCCGCACTGCTTCTTGACACAATGCCCACTTAACCAGGAAGCCAGCCGCACCAAAGTGTTGGAGGAAAACACTGTACACCTGGTGACCGTGTCAGCGTGCACAGCGTCCCCCCGCCACAGGAGTCGCTAGTGTGCGATGGGACAAGGACATCCCTGCCAGCCAAACCCTCCCCTAACCCAGACGGCGCTGGGCCAATTGTGCGCCTCCCCAAGGGTCTCCCGGTTGCGGCCGGCTGCGACAGAGCTTGGACTCGAACCCAGAATCTCTAGTGGTACAGATAGCTCTGCGATGCAGTGCCTTAGACCACTGCGCCACTCGGGAGGCCCCCTGTATTGGAACTCTTCGTACAAGTCCTTCAACCTCATGGCTTGGTTTTTGCTCTGACATGCACTGTCAACTGTGGGACCTTATATAGACAGGTGTTTCCAAATCATGTCCAATCAATTGAATTTACCACAGATGGACTCCAATCAAGTTGAAGAAACATCTCAAGAATGGTCAATGGAAACAGGATGCACCTGTGCTCAATTTCGAGTCTCATAGCAAAGGGTCTGATTACTTATGTAAAAATAGCATATATATATACAGTTGAAGTCGGAAGTTTACATACACTTAGGTTGGAGTCATTAAAACTCGTTTTACAACCACTCCACAAATTTCTTGTTAACAAACTGTAGTTTTGGCAAGTCGGTTAGGACATCTACTTTGTGCATGACACAAATAATTTTCCCAACAATTGTTTACAATTGTTTATTCACTGTATCACAATTCCAGTGGGTCAAAAGTTTACATACGCGAAGTTGACTGTGCCTTTAAACAGCTTGGAAAATTCCAGAAAATTATGTCATGGCTTTAGAAGCCTCTGATAAGCTAATTGAGCATAACTTTGAGTCAATCTGGAGGTGTACCTTGGATGTATTCAAGGCCTACCTTCAAACTCAGTGCCTCTTTGCTTGACATCATGGGAAAATCAAAAAGAAATCAGCCAGGCCTCAGAAAAAAGATGGTAGATCTCCACAAGTCTGGTTCATCCTTGGGAGCAATTTCCAAACGCCTGAAGGTACCCACGTTCATCTGTACAAACAATAGTACGCAAGTATAACACCACGGGACCACGCAGCCATCATATTCGCTCAGGAAGGAGACGCGTTCTTGTCTCCTGGAGATGAACATACTTTGGTTCGAAAAGTGCAATCACAAAGGACCTGTTGAGAGTGCTGGAGGAAACAGGTACAAAAAGTATCTATATCCACAGTAAAACGAGTCCTATATCGACATAACCTGAAAGGCTGCCCAGCAAGGAAGAAGCCACTGCTCCAAAAACCGCCATAAAAAAAGCTGGACTAATGTTTGCAACTGCACATGGGGGAAAAGATAATACTTTTTGGAGAAATGTCCTCTGGTCTGATGAAACAAAAATAGAACTGGTTGGCCATAAGGCTTGCAAGCCAAAGAACACCCTCCCAACCGTGAAGCACGGGGGTGGCAGCATCATGTTGTGGGGGTGCTTTGCTGCAGGAGGGACTGGTGCACTCACACAATAGATGGCATCATGATGATGGAAATTTGATGGATATATTGAAGCAACAATCTCAAGACATCAGTCAGGAAGTTAAAGCTTGGTCGCAAATGGTGTCTTCCAAATGGACAATGACCCAAGCATACTTCCAAGTTGTGCAAAATGGCTTAGGGACAACAAAGTCAAGGTATTGGAGTGGCCATCACAAAGCCCTGACCTCAATCCTATAGAACATTTGTGGGCAGAAACTGAAGAAGCGTGTGCAAGCAAGGAGGCCCACAAACCTGACTCGGGTACACCAGTTCTGTCAGGAGGAATGGGCCAAAATTCACCCAACTTATTGTGGGAATCTTGTGGAAGGCTACCTAAAACGTTTGACCCAAGTTAAACAATTTAAAGAAATGCTACCGAATACTATTGAGTGTATGTAAACTTCTGACCCACTGGGAATGTGATGAAAGAAATAAAATATGAAATAAATCATTCTCTCTGGTGTTATTCTGACATTTCACATTCTTAAAATAAAGTGGCGATCCTAACTGACCTAAAACAGGGAATGTTTACTAGGATTAAATGTCAGGAATTGTGAAAAACAGAGTTTAAATGTATTTGGCTAAGGTGTATGTAAACTTTCGACTTCAACATATATATATGTATATATATATATATATATATATATAATAGTATATATATATATATATATATATTATATATATATATATATATATACTAATGAGCAGGGAACAAGTATTTGATACACTGCGATTTTGCAGGTTTTCCTACTTCAAAGCATGTAGAGGTCTGTAATTTTTATCATAGGTACACTTCAACTATGAGAGACGGAATCTAAAACAAAAATCCAGAATCACATTTTGTATGATTTTTAGTAATTAATTTGCATTTTATTGCATGACATAAGTTTTTGATACATAGAAAAGGCAGAACTTAATATTTGGTACAGAACTTCTGTTTGCAATTACAGAGATCATACCGTTTCCTGTAGTTCTTGACTAGGTTTGCACACACTGCAGCAGGGATTTTGGCCCACTCCTCCCTACAGATCTTCTCCAGATCCTCAGGTTTCGGGGCTGTCGCTGGGCAATACGGACTTTCAGCTCCCTCCAAAGATTTTCTATTGGGTTCAGGTCTGGAGACTGGCTAGGCACTCCAGGACCTTGAGATGCTTCTTACGGAGCCACTCCTTAGTTTGCCATGGCTGTGTGCTTCGTGTCGTTGTCATGCTGGAAGACCCAGCCACGACCCATCTTCAATGCTCTTACTGAGGGAAGGAGGTTGTTGGCCAAGATCTCGCGATACATGGCCCCATCATCTCTCCACCTCAATACGGTGCAGTCGTCCTGTCCCCTTTGCAGAAAAGCATCCCCAAGAATGATGTTTCCCCTCCATGCTTCACGGTTGGGATGGTGTTCTTGGGGTTGTACTCCATATTTCTTCTTCCTCAAACACGGCGAGTGGAGTTAGACCAAAAAGCTCTATTTTTGTCTCATCAGACCACATGACCTTCTCCCATTCCTCCTCTGGATCATCCAGATGGTCATTGGCAAACTTCAGACGGGCCTGGACATGCACTGGCTTAAGCAGGGGGACCTTGCGTGCGCTGCCAGGATTTTAATCCATGACGGCGTATGTGTTACTAATGGTTTTTCTTTGAAACTGTGGTCCAGCTCTCTTCAGGCATTGAGCAAGGTCCTGCCGTGTAGTTCTGGGCTGATCCTCACCTTCCTCATGATATTGATGCCCCACGAGGTGAAATCTGCATGGAGCCCAGACCGAGGGTGATTGACCGTCATTTGAACTTCTTCCATTTTCTAATAATTGCGCCAACAGTTGTTTCCTTCTACCAAGCTGCTTGCCTATTGTCCTGTAGCACATCCCAGCCTTGTGCAGGTCTACTAATTTATACCCTGATGTCCTTACACAGCTCTCTGGTCTTGGCCATTGTGGAGAGGTTGGAATCTGTTTGATTGAGTGTGTGGACAGGTGTCTTTTTATAACAGTAACGAGTTCAAACAGGTGCAGTTAATACAGGAGTGGTGAGAACAGGAGGGCTTCTAAAGAAAAACTAACAGGTTCTGTGAGAGCCGGAATTCTTACTGGTTGGTAGGTGATCAAATACTTATGTCATGCAATAAAATGCAAATTAATTATTTAAAAATCATACAATGTGATTTTCTGGATTTTTGTTTTAGATTCCGTCTCTCATAGTTGAAAGTGTACCTATGATAAAAATGACAGACTCTACATGCTTTGTAAGTAGGAAAACCTGCAAAATCGGCAGTGTATCAAATACTTGTTCTCCCCACTGTATATATATACATTTGCTAACATTTCTAAAAGCCAGTTTTTTCTTTCTCATTGTTGGCTATTGCGTGTACATTGATGTTGAAATTAAAACTATTTAATACATTTTAGAACAAGGCTGTAACGTAACAAAATGTGGAAAAGGGGAAGGGGTCTGAATACTTTACGAAAGCACGGTATACAGAGCACAGAAAGAGGCCAAGTTTTACATTTTCGATCTGAATATTTTTTTTWATAAAGATAAGCTTTATATTGTTAGATTAAAGGAGTAACTCTGGTAGTCCTAAAACATTGTTCCTCACCTCAAGTTCAACTGTCAGAGCCAGTTGGAGTGCCAGTGCGCACTGCCTTCATAGGCTTGCAGTAGCTCAGCCTAATAATAACAAAAGTTTCCCTTTATTAGGGGATATCATAAGGAAGGCACGTCATTGTTTATACAGAAAATACAAACAGGTTATTATATTGCAGCATTAAATTAAGTTTTGCATCTCGACGTCTTAGTTTTTTCCTCTTAATGGTTTGAGTGTGAGTAGATATAGGCCTACTGGTAATTTCTATTATATTGCGGCAAACACAACATTACAATTGGAACTTAATTTGGCCAAAGAAAATGGCAGAGTGAAACAATACTTGTTGCATATTTAAAGAACTGGTTTAAACCTTCACAAGTGTGAAGCAATTACCAAGAAAAGCGGGTGCTTAATCAACAAATGGCAGCAATAGGCTAATGACAAAGGGCACAAAATTAAAAAGGCAGCTCAAACTTACTTTAGCCAACGAAAATGTCTTAACAAAATGAAACAAAACACTTTTTCTTTTTTAGATTGATAAATAGCCATACAATAATAACAATGATATACAATAACAATAATAATAATTTWAAAAAATYGAATAAACATGATCAATTCTAAAATTGCATCAAACCTGGATAGCGAGTTGCATCACACAGTACATTTACCTGTGCCAACGTTCTTTTCATCTTTGTCCACGGCAGTATTGTCCCCTTGTCGGCATCTTTTCACTATACTCTTTCTCGTCTAACTTTTGTTTTCCTTCAATGAAAAGGCCTCCTTCTTCATAATCAATAGTAGCCTGGACCAATGCTCCTCTCTCTCTCTCTCTCTCTCTCTCTCTCTCTCTCTCTCTCTCTCTCTCTCTCTCTCTCTCTCTCTCTCTCTCTCTGTCTGAGATACATACCTGAACAGAACCTATAATTACCAAGGAAGAGTACAAGATCAGTGAATATAATAAAAATACAAGAGAGCTCTCTCTCTCTCTCTCTCTCTCTCTCTCTCTCTCTCTCTCTCTCTCTCTCTCTCTCCTCTAAAGCAAGCGCATGTGAGGTGAGCAGCCGGAACCAGTTTTAGCGGGACATAAGCAATACGTTTTAATGAGTTGCAATTAGCTGACACAGATTGAAAGCTCTAGCAATTCTAATCACCTCACACATTAAATTAACAGAGGACAGGTCTAATCGGGTTCAGTCGGTAAATACATTTTATTTGCACATACTCAAGACCCGTGCCAATTATATCAGACACGAGACACGTGCCAATTATATCAGAACCGACCAAGATCGGAGACAAAACTTAAAATGTAGGACCCGCTCGGGTCCCGGGTCGGATCTCGGAATTTCCTGTCTGTTGGATCCGTGAAGACATCTACTTCAAGCCACATCCTGCCACACCCACCAAAGTGAGCAAACGTAGGCTATCTCAAAGTCTGTTCAAGAACAATGAAGAAYGTTTTGGGGAAATGTGTTGTTCAGTACAAGCTGTTACGCAACGTAGCAAATGTTCAATCAAACCCAAGAACAGACTTTCTCACCGTCACTCTACAAACAAATTGCCAAACGTGGTTACTTTCTGAACTGTTAGAGTTAGACTAACAGTCTAACAGAAATACAGAAATTATTGGCAGGCTATTTCAGTTGTGGTTGGGATATAATGACAAAATTATCAGGAACTTTTGGGATGTATTTTCCCTTCATTTCACAGCTATTTTTTTTATTTTTTTATCTCATGAGGGATATGCCCCCGGAACCCCATAGAAGGGTGTTGACCCCGGAAGCCATTGACCCTGACCCCCCCCAATATGCAACACAAAGTTACGTCTTTGTGTGATAGTATCACGTGTGTCATTCATACACACTGCAATACATTATTGGTAGGCTCTAATTGAAGTTTTCAAGACTGTAAATACTACTATAGTATTGAAGTTGGTTTTGGTGACTTTTCCCCATTCCCATGTATCTGTCATTGTCTCTTTCCAGACATCATTGTACTCATAGCTTCCATTGCTGTGGTGTCAGCGGGTAGCCAAGGTAACATCTTTGCCACCTCAGCATTGAGGAGCCTTCGCTTCCTGCAGATCCTGCGAATGGTGCGCATGGACCGCAGAGGGGGCACCTGGAAACTACTGGGATCTGTTGTCTACGCGCACAGTAAGGTACAACCATGTTTGTAGTCTAATTCGGCATGGACAACAGTCTATGTACTCTGTTTTCCTACAAAAAATAGGAGGCTGAGCTCCCTAGTGTCTGGTTCCTCTCAAGGTTTCTTGCTAGTGAAAGTTTCCTTCACTGTCACCTCAACTTGATCTTTAGGGATTTAGGACCTGGTTGACACAACAAATACAGTGAGATTGGATGTATTTGTTGACACAAATAATACATTGATTTCCTATAGGAGTTGGTGACAGCTTGGTACATTGGGTTCCTGGTGCTTATCTTCTCTTCGTTCCTGGTCTATCTTGTGGAGAAGGAGTTCAACAAAGACTTTGCCACCTATGCTGATGCTCTGTGGTGGGGCACAGTGAGTCTACACGCACACACATGCACACACACTGGCCCATGCATACACCACACAAACACACGTGCACACTCCTCACATACACACAATAATTTGTAGTTTGACCAAGATGTTTCTATGTAGCCCATATTGATATTCACAGGACTGAAGTTTAATCAGCAGATACAAGAAAACAACCTAACCAGCCCATCTCTGAAAGACAAACAGAAAGAGTAGCTTTAATATCATTACTGGACTTGCCCACCAGTCTATAATATGACCTTAAGATATATATTTTTTTACAACAAAATCAAAAAATGTAAATGGCACATTATAGAAGGGTCCAGACATGCGATTTCACTTGTTTTAGAGAAACGTACACCCAACCAAGGACTCCTTTCACCATCCTGGTTGTGCGGTACAGGGGCTCTGAAAAAACATGAACAACGGCTCCAAAAACACCCAAATACGTCCTTTTAGAAATGGAAAAGCTCTCAGTATAGTGATGCAGGTCTTTATAGGTTGTACACATGAAATTGTGTGAATCTGAACTTTATCCGCAACATTATATTGCATTGTGTTGTGACTTGAGAGATACCGGGTCTGTCCTTTCTACATGTAACTGCCAAAATAAAGGAAACACTTGAGTAAGTGAGGGATACAAAGTATATTGAAAGCAGGTGCTTCCACACAGGAAGTTCCAGACACTTGTAGAATCTATGCCAAGGCTCATTGAAGCTGTTCTGGCGGCTCATGGGGACCCAACACCCTATTAAGACACTTTATGTTGGTGTTTCTTTTATTTTGGCAGTTACCTGTAGCAACAGGCTTCACGGAGAATGGAACAGCTGGATATGGGGAAACGGCCTCACAAAATGGAATAACGTTGCGGATACATTTCGGAATGACACAATTTCATGTATACAACAGCTAAAGACCTGCATCACTATACTGAGAGCGTTTCCATTTCTAAAAKAACGTATTTGGTTGTTTTTCAAGCATTCGTGCATGTTTTTTCAAAGACCCCRTTTTTAGAGACCACATACTGCACAACGAGGATGAGGAAATTAATGGTTGGGGTAAGTTTCCCAAAACAAGTGAAATCGCATTTTTTTAAATCTGGACCCTTAACATGACATTTACATAAAAAAATGCAAATTTGGTTGTAAAAAGCTAACTTATCCTTTAATGACCATGTGGCATAACAGAGCTACAAGGTCATGCTTGGCTGGTCTTCAAACACCTCCCGTTCCCTTTCCCAGGCACCACTTACCAGACTTTATACAATGTCGACACAAACAATGAATGCCCACTGCTTCAGACCTGCTAAAATTACCCAATTGATGAATGTACTTTACAGTGTCTGTCAGGGGAGACTGGGTTATTAGATGTGCAAGGGGAGACAGGGACAGGGAGAGAAAGGAGGTCACTGAAATACACAACACACAAAAGTGCAGTGTTATTCAAACCTAGTCCAGGAGGGCTCTATAGGGTGGATCTTTCTATTCAGGAAGGAAWTGACTGAATTGAAAATGGAATTTACCTAAATAAAGGGGTAAATAATTTACCTCTGTGCATCTTGTGGGGCTGTGGGAGTTACAGTGTAACTATTGTATTGTGACTTCTGAACTCTGTGATGATGATGTGTGTGTCTAGATCACGCTGACAACCATCGGCTACGGAGACAAGACTCCTCAGACGTGGACGGGTCGTCTGATCTCAGCTGGCTTTGCTCTGATGGGGATCTCCTTCTTCGCCCTGCCTGCCGTGAGACACAGACAACCACACAGACACACACACACACACAGTTTGAAGTTCATTCACCAAACGTGGTGTCAAGACCCCCAGATTCAGTCCATCGTGTGTATGTGTGTGTGTACAGGGTATCCTGGGCTCAGGCTTTGCCCTGAAGGTACAGGAGCAGCACAGACAAAAACACTTTGAGAAGAGGAGGAACCCCGCAGCCAGCCTCATCCAGGTACACAACACACACTAACAAGTTTATCACCAGACATGCTATAACTGTTCCATTGGAGGCTGGTGAGGGGAGGAAGGCTGATAATGGTGGAAGGATTGGAGTGAATGGAATGGTATCAAACACATGAAAAACCAGGTATTTGATGTGTTTGATATCATTCCATTAGTTTTGTTCTAAACATTACTATGATCCCGTCTTCCCCATTTACAGTGCCACCTGCTACCACTGAACTGTTCTCTGTGGTGTGTGTGTGTGTGTGTGTGTGTGGTGTGTGTGTGTGTGTGTGTGTGTGTGTGTGTGTGTGTGTGTGTGTGTGTGTTGTTGTGTGTGTGTGTGTGTGTGTGTGTGTGTGTGTGAAAGTGAACATGCCCACGTGTCTTTGTATCAGAGTGTGTGTGTTTATATACAGTACCAATCAATAATAATAGTGAAGACATCAAAACTATGAAAGAACACATATGGAATCATGAAGTAACCAAAAAAGTGTTAAACAAATTAAAATACATTTTATATTTGAGATTCTTCAAAGTAGCCACCCTTTGCCTTGATGACAGCTTTATAAAATAGGGCTATCTTCTGTACACCACTCCTACCTTGTCACAACTCAACTGATTGGCTCAAATGCATAAAGAAGGAAAGAAATTCCACAAATGAACTTTTAACAAGGCACACATGTTAATTGAAATGCATTCCAGGTGACGACCTCATGAAGCTGGTTGAGAGAATGCCAAGAGTGTGCAAAGCTCCCATCAAGGCAAAGGCTGGTTACTTTGAAGAATCTCAAATATCAAATATTGTTTGATTTGTTTAACACTTTTTTGGTTACCACATGTTTCCATATGTGTTATGTAATAGTTTTGATGTCTTCACTATTATTCTCCAATGTAGAAAATAGTCAAAATAAAGAAAAACCCTTGAATGAGTAGCTGTGTCCAAACTTCTGACTGGTACTGTATGTGTATGCGTGAGTGTAGAAACATGCACGTGTGTGTACAGTATGTGTGTGTGTTCGTGCGTGTGTTTGTGTGTAGTCGATACCTAATCGTGGCTGAGACTCTTTGTACTCTCTCMGGTCCAAAGGAAATACAGAGGTGATATTTATGAGCTGTTTCCACTAGAGCCCAGGGTGGATTTCCCTCTACGCAATAGCTCATCCTATCAGACAAGACCTGGACTATTACAATACCCCATCAACGCAACATACACAATGAACTCAAAAACAAACACAAAACACACACAGATCTTGTTTTTCAAGAGATTTTAACATCAAGCAGAAAAAACCCGATTAGGCTACTCGTTTGATTCATGTATTCAATTTAGCTCCCCTTTTCCACCGCTTTAAGGCCCGCAAACAAGCAACTCCATTTGCTCTATTCATCATTTCTGTATAGTATGGCTGAGTTGATAAGGACCTCAACACTTCTTCATCTGACCAGATATCTTCTCTCGACAGATGGACTTACATCTGCAGTCGGCAGGAATGTGTTATCTCTGTTGTTTGTTAGCTCCTGGTATTTCGCTTTGTATATACACTGAGTGTACAAAACATTAGGAACACCTTCCCCCCTTTTGCCCTCAAAACAGCCTCAAAGCATGGACCAATATGGCAAAAGCGTTCTACAGAGATGCTGGCCCATGTTGACTCCAATGCTTCCCACAGTTGTGTCAAGTTTGCTGGATGTTCTTTGGGTGGTGGACCATTCTTGATACACACAGGAAACTGTTGACCGTGAAACATCCAGCAGCAATGCAGTTCTCAACACAAACTGGTGCGTCTACCGTACCCCCGTTCAAAGGCACTTAAATGTCTTGCCCATTCAGCCTCTGAGTGGCACACATACACAATCCATGTCTCAATTGTGTCAAGGCTTAAAAATCCTCTGTTAAACTGTCCCCTCCCATTCATCGACACTGATTGAAGTTAGATTTAACAAGTGACATCAATAAGGGATCATAGCTTTTACCTGGATTCACCAGGTGAATCCATGTGGAAAAGCAGGTGTTCTTAATGTTTTGTACACTCTTTGTATGTGTGTCTRTCTGTGTATGTGTTGTGCACCTCTATCCGTGTGTGTATGATTACGTGTACCCTATCTCCTCACCATGTTGCCATTGCTCCCGTCTATGTATGTCTCTCTATGCGTGTCACCTCATATCCCAGGCTGCTTGGCGTCTCTACTCCACCGACGGTGCCCGTACCTACCTCAGTGCCACGTGGCAGCACTACCAGGGCGCCCACTCCCCCTTCAGGCATGTATCCCCCCCTCCCCATGATGCCGTGACACCACCGGTTTTACTAATCACTCTCTTTGTTTTATTTCTCTTTCTTTCTTTCTTACCCCAATCCCCCTTCCTCCCTCCTCCGTTCCCACTGGCCTTGTTGTATTTGTTATTATCCCCCCGTTCTCCCTCCCTCCCCTCTCTCTCTCTCTCTCTCTCTGTATTTTTCTTTTGTATTCTGTTGACTCTGCACGTAGTGTGTCTGGCGTAGTTATGCTGCTGATGAGAACTCGGTTTCCATAGCTACATGGAAGCCTCATTTGAAGGCGTTGCATACCTGCAGTCCTGCAAAGTAGGTAACAACTAAAGTACGGCTGCTGCTCTGCTCTCTTCCTATTTGGTCTCTGTGCTCCTCTAGTTTTTTCCACAATTTCCTGCTCTACTTTTTTAGCGGTTGGTCTCTTGTGGATATTTCTCCCTAATTGAGTTTTAATCAGCTCGTCAACTCCTTTTGACATTCCTTCCTATAGTTATTTTGCTGTTATTATAATTTGATACTTGTATGGTTACAATATTTTCATATGGACTTTCTTTTTTAAGGCTGTCATCAGTCATCAAATATTCCAATATTTCCAGGCGCCCACACACAAAGAACCAACTCACAAATACTTTACTTTCAATTAATTAATTTAAACATTGAAAGTAAAACAAAGTGTACAAACATGAACATTTTCCAGCTTATGTTGTCCAGGAATGACATCCATGTCTTCTCTGGAGATTTTAGGGTGTGTTTAAGGACACATGAGAGGATCCTGGAAATATTCACAGGATGACCTGCTTTATCGCTCGCTCTTTCTCACACAAACATACACATACATACCCTATAGGTCTACATCCAGTGTGGGCGCAAACACAAACATCTGCTTTTTCAATCACAAATACACACACACCCCACTGGGCACAGAAGTCAGTTCAACGTCTAGCTTTGAATTCCCTTTGGTTGAGTTGTCAACTAATGTGAATTCAACGTGAAATAAACACAAAATATCTCCAATATCCACATTAATTCAATGTCATCACATATCCTTTTTGGGATGAAATGACGTGCAAACAACATTGATTCTACCAGTTTTTGCCCAGGGACACACACCTTTCTATCTTCTATCTCTGTCTGCCGGTGCTTTCCGAGCCCAGTTGAGTGGCACAGCTATTGCTTGCATGTATGCCTGCTGCAATGTTCTGTAAACTAGTTGACAAAATTGGTCTTGCACAAGGCTTTGWCTGTAGTGGTTCGTGTTCTTCATGGCTGACGGTTTGTCTTCTGACATCATGTCTCGCATGCGATACACACAGGGAGGACGTTACAGTATGAAGCTGGCTGACTTCTTCATCTCTCTGTCCCTGTGTGTGGTGTAGGGAGACCCTGTAGACTCTGTCATTAACGACTGATATCTCTTCCCTTGTCTCTCTCCTCTCTTCTCACTAACACCTAAAGGAAAGAACAGGGTGAGACGATTAGCAGGTTTGTAGCTCTCGCCTCTACACACATCACGCAATGGTTCATTCAAAGACATTCACTCTAAAAAGAAGACCTATGCTGGTTGATAAACGTGTTGAAACTGAACCCTTGTTTTCAAATTGTTTTGAAAGTCACTGTTTGACCAGAGCACTCACCTGGTGTCGTAGGTCAGAATCAGTCCCTGGTCAGAGGGGAACAACAGTGCTATGAAAGTCGCCGTCCTGGTTTGAGAAAAGGCTCTCTAGTGTAGCAGCCTCTGTCTCTCAGAGCACCATGGTCTCTCTTGGCTCCTGGCTTTCCAAGCCACCATGACTGGAGTACCACTTTTCTCTGTCTCTGCCGTGTTTGAGAGAGTGTGTGTGTGTGTGTGTGTTTCTACGATATGTGTGTGTTATGTGCAAACCAGCGTCTGTACCGTGTCTGCACCATGACGCGCGTTTTCCATTCCAAGGGTATTTATTTAACTTGTCAAACACCAGTCTCGGTCGGCAGGCCGAGAGACAAGGAGAGGAGGAGGGAGAGACAGAGAGATCTGTGACTTTAAGTATGATTTCAGGTTATTGTTTTTACAATACAGGGCTACTTTAGCAACGGTGGATTTCTCGTGTCATGCCAGTGCAGCTAAATTTGGACTTTATGTTGAGAGACATATGCACAGCACATGCGCAGGCACACACACCAACACTACACACACACAACACACACACACACACACACACACACACACACACACACACACACACACACACACACACACACACACACACACACACACACACACACACACACACACACACACCACACACACACACACACACACACCACACACACACACACACACACACACACACACACACACCAAACTGTCATTCCCTGCTAATCCTCCAAGCTGTTAGAAAGTCATGAGTGTTTCTATGCTTTCATTGGCTCTCAAGTAACTTGTGTTGTGGTTTAGTCAATTAGGCGAGAGCTTTTGAAATCATAATTATAGCCCAGCTTTTCATACCCTAAATGTATACTATACAATTAGTTGTATAATAGGATTTTTCCTCAGCATCGCTCACATCAACGGTTGAGAACTTAGGTAATGTTGTAATTGCTTTACAGTAGCAAATTAGTTGGGTAAAACTGACTTATTTACTCAACAGGCACTAAAAAACTAAACACTGTGTGTGTGTGTGTGTGTGTGTGTGTGTGTGTGTGTGTTTGTGTGTGTGTGTGTGTGTGTGTGTGTGTGTGGTGTGTGTGTGTTGTGTGTGTGTGTGTTGTGTGTGTTGTGTGGTGTGGTCTGTTTATATGTGTGAGACATGAGAATTGGGGTGTGTCTGCTTATTCTGCTCTTTTCACAACTTCTGACTTCTGACTATCTAGAATGTAAAGACACAACCACCATAAATGACTCTCATGGTTTGTATTGCAACTCCTACAGCTAAAGGTGTGTGAGCTACTGTATATAATCAGACCATAGAATGCGAGATATACTGTATAATCGGCAGTTTATAGTTCTGACCACAGGAGGTTGGTGGAACATTAATTGGGGAGAACGGGCTGGTGGTAATGACTGGAGCAGAATCAGTGGAATGGTATCCAATACATTAAACACATGGTTTCCAGGTGTTTGATGCCATTCCATTTTCTCCGTTCAGGCCATTATTATGAACTGTTCTCCTCTCAGCAACCTCCACTGCTTCTGACGGTATTGACCGTACAGATGTCTCTCGTCCCTCCCTTCCCCACTCCTTGGTGTTTTAACCCCTTCCTCCTCTATCTGTCTTCCTCCCTACCTCCCTAGTAAGGGTCATAGTAATAGGAGGCGCTTCAGAAGGTATTACGCATGGAAATTTAGGAAGTACCCACTACCCAGCATCCTCTCCTCCCTGGTCACATGATCTCTGGGAATGCTKACTAACTGCCAGGTGCATGGAGGATGATGAGAGAACCCCAAAACTGCCACCTACCCCCTCCCCATTAAATAATTGTATTAGCCCTTTGCTTGTCTAATGGGACTGCTGCCTGTTACATGTTGCCTGTTGGTTTCGACCTCCACCTCCCTTGGACCACCTTATCAGACACAACCCCCAAATAACTGTATCCCGGTCCCCTTATATAGCGGAAGTAGTTCTGTGTGTAGAAATCAGAACTCTTAACAAAGTCTTTCATCGCCATAAAATCTACAGTCCATCTAGACCTCCATTTGTCTGCTGAGGTCTCTTGGCTTGGCTGCATGGTGCCACTGCATGTCCTCATAAAAAATGGTCACCACCACCCCGACTGACCTTTGACCCTACTCATCCCACACGGCATTGATGCATCTTCCTTTACCTAGGCGTGGGGAAGGTCCCTGTTATCATGAATAACTTCCTAATGGTTACTGGAGCGCAATATTCCCTCCTGAAGTTTCCACAGAAACTGGGAGTTTGCTCACTGATCATTGGTGCCTGAAGAATCAAGCCTGACCATTGGGCCTGCTGTCACGCCATCTGATTGGTTCACAGCGTTGCATGCTTCTCTTGTTGTCACGGCAGGGGTTAGGGTGTGTCTCAGGTAGAGGCTGTCTGCATCTCCCACCCATCTATAAAGCTACAGTATGTCTAAGCACAGGCTCACTGGCACAATACAGGTCTAAGTGTCCTAGAGATACTGAGATACTAGCTTACAGAATAAGTAGGAAGAGTGCTTCTATGCATCGGTATAAATTGTAAATCTTGCGGTGTTCCTTGGTTATTGTCTTTGTCTTGGAACACTGATCAGGGTCATACTACTGCCTTTGACCTCTACAACGGTAGTCCCCAAGAGCTACTATAGAGGTCCTGGAGAGCTACAAGGTGTTTACCCTCTTAGAAAAAAAGGGTTCTTCGTTTGTCCCCATAGGAAACCCCTTTTTGGTTCCAGGTATAGCAAGGGTTCTACTTAGATCCTTTTAGTGGTGAAATAGTTCCACATACAGTGCCATCGGAAAGTATTCAGACCCCTTCAATTTCCCACGTTTTGTTACGTTACAGCCTTGTTCTAAAATGTATTAAAKAAATGTTTTTCCTCATCAATCTACACACAATACCCCATAATGACAAAGCAACATTTTTGCAAATGTATTTAAAAATAATAAACAKAAATACCTTATTTCCATAGGTATTCAAACCCTTTGCTATGACATTCGAAATTGAGCTCAGGTGCATCCTGTTTCCATTGATCATCATTGAGATGTTTCTACAACATGATTGGAGACCACCTGTGGTAAATTCAAATGATTGGACATGATTTGGAAAGGCACACACCTGTCTATATAAGGTCCCAAAGTTGACAGTGCATGTCAGAGCAAAAGCCAAGCCATGAGTTAGAAGGAATTGTCTGTAGAGCTCCAAGACAGGATTGTGTCGAGGCCCAGATCTAGGGAAGGGTACCAAAAAATATCTGCAGCATTGAAGGTCCCCAAGAACACAGTTGCCTCCATCATTCTTAAATGGAAGAAGTTTGGAACCATCAAGACTCTTCCTAGATCTGGCCACTCGGCAAAACTGAGCAATCGTTGGGAGATGGGCCTTGGTCAGGGAGGTGACCAAGAACCGATGTTCACTCTGATAGAGCTCCAGAGTTCCTGTGGAGATGAGAGAACCTTCCAGAAGTACAACCATCTCTGCAGCACTCCACCACTCAGGCCTTTCTGGTAGAGTGACCAGACGGAAGCCACTCCTCAGTAAAAGGCATATGACAGCCCACTTGGAATTTGCCAAAAGGCACCTAAAGACTCTCAGACCAGGAGAAACAAGATCTGATGAAACCAAGATTGAATAATTTGGCCTTAATGCCAAGCGTCACATCTCGAGGAAACCTGGCACCATCCCTACGGTGAAGCATGGTGGTGGCAGCATCATGCTGTGGTGATGTTTTTCAGCAGCAGGGACTGGGAGACTAGTCAGGCTTGAGGTAACGATGAAAATATCCTTGATGAAAACCTGCTCAGGACCTCAGATTGGGTCGAAGGTTCACCTTCCAACAGGACAACGACCCTAAGCACATAGCCAAGACTACACAGGAGTGGCTTCGGGACAAGTTTCTGAATGTCCTTGTGTGGCCCAGCCAATGCCGGACTTGAACCCAATCAAAAATCTATGGAGAGACCTGAAAATAGTTGTGCAGCGACGCTCCTCATCCAACCTGAAACCTGCTTCAACAAACTACTGAGTAAAGGGTCTGAATACTTATGTAAATGTAATATTTTCGGTTTCAATTTTTAAATAAATTTACAAGAATAAAAAATAAAAACTGGTTTTGTGTTGTCATTATGGGGTACTGTGTGTAGATTGATTGTAACATTACAACCTTATTCTAAGGCTGTAACATAACAAAATTTGGAAAAAGTCAAAGGGTCTGAACTTTCCAAAGGCACTGTTTAACCTTGTATTAGTGGTGGGTTCCACTAGAAACCAAAGATTGCTTTTCAGAGGGTTCTCATATGGAGACAATTGAATAACCCTTTATGGTTCTAGGTAGTAACTTCTTTTCAAAGAGTTTAGGCTTTTGTTTCTGCCCAGCTGATTCAGCTCCTTCAGTGCTGGGCTGGCGTTAGCTGATTAAACTCAACTCTGCGATTTACGATAGAGTTGAGCGTCGACTAGGTTGGGCGGATTGGAGCTCCGACATCACATAACATTTTAATCATAAACTGATTTCAGAACCCAAAGAATAGCTTGCARTTACACACAACATTGTTCGTAAATCGTGGAGTTTAGTCGGCTAGGCTGGAGCAAAAGCCTGCACACCCTATATCTCCTCGGGACCAGGGACCACTGTCTTAGAGAGTAGATGGGGTACTCTTAGTGTATTGTGGATGAGGTAAGCATGTTTGTAATGTTTGAGAAAAGGACAATACACTGCACTACACTGTGACTACACTCTGTCTGCACACATTTGTCTCTCTCATGGGGAATGCATACTAAGAGGCTTTTGTTCACTCTCTCTCGCTCTCTCCCTCTTCCTCTCTGTCTTTCTGTCTCTCTCTTTAGTACTAAGTTGAGCTTTAAGGAGCGGGTACGKATGGCAAGCCCTCGCGGCCAGAGCATGAAGAGCCGCCAGACRTCCATCAACAAYGATCGRCGCTGTTCCCCAGGCAACAATGTGGCGGGCGCTGACACGGGCAGCAGCCCTGCCAAGGTGCAGAAGAGCTGGAGCTTCAATGACCGCACCCGCTTTAGACCCTCCTTACGCCTTAAGAGCCAATCACGCACCGGGACCTGTCTCTTATACACATCTAGATGTGTATAAGAGACAGGTCTACGCCTTAAGAGCCAATCACGCACCGCGCCCTCCGAAGGTGAGTGGAGAGGATGTGTGCCTCTGTGTGTGTGTGTGTGTGTGTGTGGGGGGGGGGGTTACGTGAATGTGTGTGCATGCGTGCGTACGTACGTGTGTATACGGTATGCACTTTTTTTCCCACAAGGGTAGATTAATGAGTCAAGACTTACAATCCACAGAAGTTGCAATATCCTCCAACATGACAGGTGGAGTTCCAGTCCACTGCCATATACCAAACATTACGAACACCTTCCTAATATTTAGTTGCACCCCCGACTTTTGCCTTCAGAACAGCCTCAATTCGTCGGAGCATGAACTCTACAAGGTGCCGAAAGTGTGCTGGCCCATGTTGACTCCAATGCCTCCAACAGTTGTGTCAGGTTGACTGGTTATCCTTCCACATAGACAATCAATTGTCTTTAACCTGTCTCCTCCCCTTCATCTACACTGATTGAAGTTAGATTTAACAAGTGACGTCAAGAAGGCATCATAGCTTTCAGCTGGATTCACCTGGTCAGTCTGTCATGAAAACAGCAGGTGTTCTTAATGTTTTGTATACTCCGTATATGTCTGTCTGTGTATGTGTTTTGCACCTCTATCTGTGTGTGTATAATTACGTGTACCCCATCTCTTCACCATGTTGCAATTTCTGTCTGTGTCTGTCTGCACGTGTCACCTTGTACCCCGGGCTGCTTGGCGTCTCTACTCCACCGACGGTGCCCCCGTACCTATTTGGCACCCCAAGTTTTCTGAGCAAAAAATTATCATATTTGTTTTGTAACTTTTTTTTCAATTTTCATTGTTGGACATAAAAGACTAACAACACCAGGAAATCAGCTCCAATTGATTTTAATTGATGAAATCTGTTCCCAATTATTCCCACGCATAATAGAGAGATAAGTGATTGTATACAAATGTAAGCAAGGTTGGAAATTATCATGTTTTAGTCAAACATATCTGTTTGGCCTTCTTGAGGTCAATTTGCAGTCTACAAATTATTTTTAATTATGTTCCAGCCCCCTGACTATTTAAGTGGATTTAACAAATGACATCAAAAAGGGATCGTCGCTTTCACCTGGATCCACTTGGTCAGTCTATGTCATGGAAAGAGCAGGTGTTCTTAATGTTTTGTATAATCAGTGTATTAACCTCTACTGTAACAGAGAATTCAAGCTGTATGTAACCTTCTAATAGAGGGGGGAAGTGCTTGGCTGAGCAGTTCCCTGTTTCTGTCACCCCGCCTCTCCCCTGTATATCTATGCTCTTTATCTGTGCTCTTCAGGACACGTATCCTATTAAAAATGAATATGACCTGAGAAACTCTGAGTACTCTCATATTGTTGGCTAGATGATGTATGCATCCTCCGCCCATCACGCATACAAGCTGAGTGGACAATTATTGACCATTCCTAGAGATCCAATTTTCATTTGAGGAGAAAATGGAAAGCTACAAACTTATTTTGAAATATTATATTGTGGAGTTTCAGCTTGGAGCTGAAGTCTGTAAGGAAGGAAGAATTATTTGGACACCTTTAATTTAGAATGCGTTCTCTTTTGTAATTATGACCGGGGGAAGAGATGCGACGGTGAGGGGTTTAAAGAGCCAATTGGAAGCTGACTAGTGGGCTATGGCAGTATAAGAGACAAGTACATTTGACACCACCCCTCTTTCTGTATCTCAGTGGACACAGGAATGGGGAATGATGACACGTTCGACGACAGGGGATGCCACTGTGATGTCACCATGGAGGACATATCAGCTCCACTGAAGGCTGTCATCAGAGCCGTCAGGTGAGTGCTGTTCTCTCTGCTACCACGGCAAGCAATACCGATGCACCAAGTCTGCAAACAACAGAACGCTGAACAGCTTCTTCCCCCAAGCCATAACACTGCTAAATAGTTAATTAAACAGTTCATCAAATAGCTACCCGGACTATCTGCATTGACCCTTGTTGCACTAACTTCTTTGACTCATCACATATGCTGCTGCTACTGTTTACTATCTGTCACTTTATTCCTAATTATATGTACATATCTACCTCAATTACCTCGTACCCCTGCCCATTGACTCTGTACTGGTACTCCTTGTATATAGCAGTGGAGGCTGATAAGTGGAGGAAGGCTCATAATAATGGGTGGAACAGCATTTTACTTTTCTATTACTTCTCTATTTTCTTTCTCTCTGCATTGTTGATAAGGGCCCATAAGTAAGAATTGAATTGTTAGTCCACACCTGTTGTTTATGATTTATCTATATCTCTATACAAATCTCTATGTAGACTTGTGTTTTCTTACACAATCCTTTGTAAAAAATGTTCTTTCTATTTTGTTCAGGACATGGCTGTTGTAAACAGTGTACATAGCGAATGCATACACTACAACAATCGTAAACATAGACATATATTGTAAGAATATATATCTGAGCCTTCCAGGTTCTTAGATACAGATCCAGAGCATGGACCTCCTCTATGTTGTTCTAGCCCGATCGTTCACATACTCTCACAGGGCAAGACCTGTGGATACTACAGTACTGTGGTTGTCTGCCTGACCAGGGAGGTGTTTTCGCTGTCAGTCCACAGCCTACTGCTGTGAGGCTCTGTGGTGCTTCAGGGGATTCTGTTTACCCAGTGAGAGGTCAGGGAGTACAGTTTTGGGGGCTGTGTTTTTTGTTACAGCTGTCCAGTTACTCACTCTCGCACCAGCAACGTGTCTCTGTTTACTAATGTGGCCACCCTAATGGTACTGTCTCTCCCTCTCCTCCCCCATCTCCCTCACTCACCACCTCTCACTCTCTTTTTTACTACCTCATCTCTCTCTTTCTCTCTCCCTAACTCCCTCCCACTCTCCATTTTCCTTTACCTCCCCCTCTCCCTCACCTCTCTCTGACGGTGTCAGAAGATGTCCTATTTTGATTGGCTGCCAACACCCCAATTCCCAACACCAGGTTGTTGCTCCAGAGGACCCCCTCTCCCCTGGCCCAGCCTGCCCGCTCAGCAGGCCCCCTCAATGGGCAACGGGAGTGGAGACATGCCCCTGGCTTTCCCAGGGTGTCAGGTTGACACCCTCTCAGTCAGAACTATTATTGCAGCAGCTCATCTGTCATGATGGTTTCCATTTATACAGTGAGGATAATGAGCAACTGGAGCAATTCTGAAGCCATCAGGGGGTCAGAATGAACCAACTGTAGATCCCCTTACCTGCATCAATATTATTTACCCAGCAGTAGTTGTACTTGTACAGTACATTAAGGTTGAGGGATAATACAATTCTAGCGTGGATTGGTTTCAAAATAGCTCTGTCAGGTTTTGTTGACATGAGCTAAGGTTTCATCATGTTCTTGTGAAAATATCAGAGTAATATTTTTTTAACTGATGCTCCGAAAATAAAAGGTAAAGGCCAGGGGTTGGAACCAAAATTATTTTCCAGTCGTTTAGTTCTGAACAGAACCATCCGTTCCACTATTCTGACCAGCCAAATAATGTTCTGAACCGGTTCAAACCCCCCAAAATACCTGTTTATATCATTCCTTTCTGTTCCTTTTTAAACCTCTGAAATCATCSTTTTTTTTTTACATTTAGCTCAACATTAAATTACTTAATGAATTATGCAGTGCAGATAGGGCAGCTTGCTATGGAGCAGGCAAGCTGTAGCTCAGTGAGTTGTTTGTATTCGTGATGGAAAGACAAGTGTAGAGCACGAGATGCATCTAACATTTTGCAGGTTGGGAGAGAGTGAAAGAGGAGGCTTGGCTTGAAGAGCTGGGCATTTTGTGATGACATGCATTATCTGAATTAGGCCCACAGAATTATACCTACGCAGGAGCAGCTTCTATGGAAGAACTTTGAATGTCTTTGAACTTCAGAGTTGGATTAACGTTGGACCAGAGAAGCTAGCTAGCTAACAAGCTTGTGTGTGCAGAGTGGCACACAAATTAAAAACACATCTTACCTTTATGTAGTTAATAATCCAATGTGAAATGTGATAACTATAGTATCCCTAACTAAATGTAATTCTTTTCCGGGTTTTCGGTTTTGTTCACCGAACCAGTTCCAACACCTGGTGAATAAGTTTTTAAACAAATTAGAATGGAAATGAAAAGGAGAAGAACCATCGAAACGAAAGGTGAACAATGGGAGTTCTTGACTTAAATTTTTTTTTTAATAATAATAATAATTATATATATATATATATATATATATATATATATATATATATATATATATAATGTAAATGTGATGGAACTTACAATGTATGATATTAATCAATTTTTAAAATAATAAAGATAGCCTAATTTAAAAAAAAAAGCAACAACAGTTGTCTCTACCTTCTTGCCCTTTGTGCTGTTGTCTGTGCCCAATAATGTTTGTACCATGTTTTGTGTTGCTACCATGTTGTTGTCATGTTGTGTTGCTACCATGCTGTGTTGACATGTGTTGCTGACATGCTGTTGTTGTCTTAGGTCTCTCTTTATGTAGTGTTGTGTTTGTCTCTCTTGTCTTGATGTGTGTTTTGTCCTATATTTATATTTCATTTTTAATCCCACCCCCTGGTCCCGCAGGAGGCCTTTTGCCTTTTGGTAGGCCATCATTGTAAATAAGAATTTGTTCTTAACTGACTTAACTTAGTTAAACTGTTCTTAACTTAGTTAAATAAAGGTTAAATAAAATAAAATAAAAAGTTACAAAAACAAGAAGTGATGAAAATAACTGATTGTATCTCAAGATTGATAAAATAAACTGATAAATATGTTTTTTAAAGCTGATCTTGTTTAAAAACAAATTTAAATACAAAAATAAAGGCTACAATAACAACTGTCAGCTTCTTGCCAACATACAGGGTTATGCATAGTTAAGCTCTTGTTACCCTCTAGTGGCTGACTAAGAGATGACAAGTAGAACATTGACGGATCTCTGTGTGATTCCCCCTACTTTTCCACTCAGGATCATGAAGTTTCATGTAGCAAAGAAGAAGTTTAAGGAGACTCTGCGTCCATACGATGTGAAGGATGTGATAGAGCAGTACTCTGCAGGACACCTGGATATGCTCTGCAGAATCAAGAGTCTACAGACTAGGTGAGATGCACAGACATACACTCTTAGAAAAAAAGGAGCTATCCAGAACCTAAAAGGGTTCTTCAGCTGTGCCCATAGGAGAACCCTTTGAAGAACCCTTTTGGTTCCAGGTAGAACMCTTTTGGGTTTCATTTAGAACCCTTTCCACAGATGGTTCTACATGGAACCCAAAAGGGTTCTACGTGGAAACAAAAAGTGTTCTCCCGGGAACCAAAAATGGATCTCCTATGGGGACAGCCGAGGAACCCTTTTGGAACCCTTTTTTCGAGATGCACACAATACACACACAAGCAGACACGCAGACACTGAAACACACACACTCACACACTTTCTATATACGTATGTTCACCTTCTCCACTTCTCATTAACGTGTGTGTTTGCGTGTGTGTATTATATCTGACCCTCCTATGTACTCTCCCTCCCAGGCTGAGCCCCCCCCCCCCCCCCCCCCCGCCCGCACTACACTTATATTACAGCCAGGCCAGGAGGAAGCGCATGCCAGGGACGAAGTCTGACTCAGGGTTAGACAACCCCCCACCCCCTCCCGCCTAACATAGGCCAAATTGTAGACATCTCATGCATCTCTATGTGTGACTCTTGCATTGCGTTATTGTCTGAGACTAACCAACCATAACATTTCAGGAGTTTGGATTGTTGTCTTTGGTTACATCAGTGATATAATCCTGTTAGACATTGCATTACATTGTGTACTTTTACTGATTAATAGAGTGGAATCTACTAGTGGATTCTAGTAGTTAGTCTGTTTTGGAGAATGTAATTGTGGCGGGTACGTGCTGCCTGTAGTTGTCCTTTTTAGCTACGCTTCAAGAGTCTGAGTGTGTGTGCGTGCGTGTGCGTGTGTGTGTTGTATCTGACCCCCATGTCTCTCTCATACAGACTGGACACTGGAGTGGGCCACACCCTGAGCAGCAAACCCAGGAACATGTCCTCCCCCTCCCTGCACTTATATTACAGCCAGGCTAGGAGGAAGTCCGCCCCAGGGATGAGGTCCCCAGGGTTAGACAACCCCCCTCCCACACCAACCCCTAATAACATAAACCCCCAAGCCACTACCCCCAACTCCACCCTGTCCCCAATCCCTCACACAGAAGACAGAGTTTGAAAGGAGATGGTGCTATGTCAATGTGTCCATCAGGGAGCACAAAGCCTGTGTTTCTAGATCCACAGAGACAGGATAGGTTTAAAGGTGAAATGGTGATGGCTCAACCTGCAGGCTTCCAATGGGACTAGAAGAGTTTCTACCATATTGCTTACACTATCCAGTTACTTTTAGATCTTTTGATTTCGTTCACCATAGTTCTGTATATTGACTAGAAAGGAGACACTGAAGCAACCCAGTTGTAGGAGCTTTGGACTCCCTGATGACATATGCTTTCTAACCAATGGACGCATTCAACTAGTAGATGTTACATGTGTAACATCTCACCAAGCGTGTGGTAGAAGAAAAGCTGTTATGAATGTGTGGTCTGTTTCAAATCTTTTGCATGTTGCTGTGCTTCGGGGACATAGATTGACAGCTGCTGCTGTATCTTTACTAACAGAATTTTCCTCCTTCAAAGGATTGGCTAATGACTAAGGATTTTGTCAACCAGAGTAGGCTGGTTGGATGAGCTATAGGAGGGCGGGCTCATTGTAATAGCTGGAATGGAATAGTATCAAACACATCAAACATATGTAAACTACATGTTCGACTCTGTTCCATGAATTCCATTCCAGCCATTACAATGAGCCTATCCTCCTATAGCTCCTCCCACCAGTCTCCTCTGCTCTCTACGTGGATATTTTGTGAACACAGAGAATGGCTGTAGTTACTAGTTGGTGCAGATTGTTGTTTTTTATCATGCACTTGTTAAAGGAATTAGATTCCTATGTGTTCGTTAACCAATTCAATTATAACAAAGCAAACACTCTGTCCGTTTCTAAGAATTTGTAAGATTCTTATTTGCATAAAATAGACAAAGACCAGTGTCCAAATGAATCAATAACTTTATTCCCGAGAGAGCTCTACTCAAAATACCATGTACATTAGTTTATATATCACACATAGCGTCATAGCGTCCTAAATGTCCCTCCTTCTCTCCGACAAGAACAAAGCTGATTTAAAAGTCCATTCCAACACACTAACGCACATACATTACACACTATATCTGGATTATCTCCTGAAGTCTCACCACAGTTTATTACCACTTAGCTGACAGTTCCAGTCCCCCCCCAGATACGGAAAACCTGGAGGAGCTTTCGCTGTCTTGTCTTATCTCCACAGAGTCATAGCTGGGTCAGTTCAAACATAGGTTAATGATCAACTTAGTTTTCTTTAGGCACACTGTAGATTGCATTGTAGTTGATTTAAACTGTAGTTTAGAAACAATGTATGATTGTGTTTTAACTATAGCCTGCCCTCACAAAAACACACATGTCAAATTTGCAGTTTTTACATGTGAATGTGTGTTTAATTTCACATGTGAAACTGCAGATTAGATTTTTACATGTGATTGTTTTTGCACATTTTAACTTGAAATTCCACATGTGAGAGTGAAAATCAAATTTTCAGTTTCACACATGTAAGAAAACTCCACATGTGAAAATCTCACTTTCACATGTGAAATAATGTTATTCTCCTGATTTGAAAAATGTTTGTTATCATGTTGTAGTAGCAATGTTTCCACCGGTGTAATTAGGGTGACCACATTTAAAAAGCCCAAATGTGGGACAAGGGCATGGTTATGCGGGACATTTGCGGAACAGTGGACAGAATAATTTTTTGCTAATGGTTAATGGATCACTTTCAAATGCTACATTCATTTTTGGATATATAAATTAATTAAATGTACCCATTGATTTTTGTTTTATATAACTTGTAAATAAATGTCTCATGTTGTAGCCCACCAGAACCCAAAATATAAGCTTGTTTCACTCCAATGTTTGTAAACAAAGTACATTTTTTAATTAATACGGCCAGGGGTTGGAAAAAATACGGCCAGGGGTGTTAAAAAACACCATATAGCCTAAAAACATGGTTAAAACTATAATTTTGATATCATGGATGGTCAATATCAAGCAAAACTACAGAAGTAGAAGAGACAATTATAAGTATTGCAAACAGAAATAATGATATCGAAAGAAAAACATAAACCCTAAAGTATTGATAGCAAAACAAAATATTGCATGGAAACCACTTCTTGCAGTTTTCCATATCTTTGGTGATGTAACCCTGGCCTTTGCTTTCGCTGCCTTGTTTACAGTTGCAAGTTTTGGCACATTCATTCCAGCAACATAGCACCCTGCATCCCCCTGTTGGTTTGCCTTGGAAGCTAAGCAGGGTCGGCCCTGACCGGTCCCCGGATGGGAGCAGGGCCAGCGCCAAAAGGAATCAGTTGGAGGGACCTTTGATTTCCTTAGGCGGTCATGTTTTTCCAGGGACCTCCTATGTGTGCACACGCTTGCACGTTCATAATTGTTTTAATGAGTGTTAAAGTAAAGACCATAGGCAGCTTGTGAGGTTCAAGTTTGAGGAAGCTTACAATTTCTTCTACCATTTCTACCGATCTGCGTGCCAGTTATGATTATATTTATGTGTGCATTTTCGTGGAACAGTTTCATTTAAATAATAACGTTTTCGTTTCTCAAAATCATTGTCACCTGGTTAATCATAAAAAGTTAAACGATAAAAATCTAAAAGTTAAAGAAGCTGTCACTAGCGAACTAGCAATATTATATCTATCAACTAGCCTATTCCGGGCCCTCTGAGTTTTCCGCACCAGTGAGCTCCTGACAGACCGCTGTATTTCAATGAAGTTTCCACTAGATATATGGAATCATCAGATCATGACATTTTGCTCTTTCTCGAAAATAAAGGAGAGCCGCACACTCTAGGAGCTCAGATGCAAAAATGTAATGTCCAACGTTTCGACAGCCAAGCTGTCTTCATCAGGGTATGATCAAACACTGCCGTATGACTCGTTTATATAGTGTCAAAAGACACAGGTGTCTGTAATCATGACCAAGTGTGGCCTAATATCATTGATTAATTATCAAATATTAAAATAGCATACAAAGAACAGCATACAAAAAACAAATGGATAGCATACGATCATAGATTCATTTTAGACTACACAAATGGACAAAACACAAATGGAAAAGTCACAATAATCACAAGAATGGCTTCAGATCAAAGTCTACGTTGAGACCGAAGGGAGCAAGGGTCTTTAAATTAAAGATCCAGGCAGCCTCTCGTTTTAACAATAAATTATCAAGGTCACCCCCTCTCCTAGGGAGGGTGACATGTTCGATGCCAATATAACGCAGAGAAGAAATCGAGTGGTTTGCTTCTAAAAAGTGGGCCGCAACTGGGTAAGTCAAGTTTTTGCATCTAATGGTGCTACGATGCTCTGAGATACGCACTTTTAATTCGAGCTTTGTTTTACCCACATCATTTTTTACCACAAGGACAAGTTATAAGATAAATAACTGCCTTAGTGGAGCACGTGATAACACCTTTGATTGGGATCTGTTTCCCTGTTTGTGGGTGTTTGAAGGATCTACATTTACAAGTGCCATTGCATTGAGCACAGCCATTACACTTGTAGTTTCCATCCAGTAGGGGTGCAAATAGAGGTTGTTCAGGAATATCTTGGGGTGGTAAATCAGAGTGTACCAATTGGTCTCTGAGATTTCTGCCCCGCGAGAATACGACCAAGGGAAGGTCAGAAAACCACCTCCTCCTTTATTTTCAAGTTTTCCACTCCGCTAGCCAGCACCTCGCCTAATAGGTGTGCGTTTCTTTTTCTTCTAGATTTTGCTCTTTCTCACCTAGGCTTGGTGATCATCCAGGCCGGGAGTTTTGGAAATATTTTTCATATACTGAGGAACTATCATTAGCAATGGATGTTAAAAAAACATACTTCTGTGTGAGGTGAAGAAAAAATGACTAAGCTCCGCTTATTAGGGGTGGACGTGATGAATTATGACAATCAGAAATGCAGCAGGCCAAGGAGGCCTACTTCTTTGTGCTCAGGTGCACGTGCTCACTCAACATTATCAGGAAAGAGAMAACCAGACACGTGCTCATTGCTCACATGGAGCACTCCAAACAAAATACAAAATATATATATATTTGTTTTTACAAAACTAGTAATGGTTATGAAATAAAACAAAATGTGTTTCTCACAAATGGAGCAGGTTGTGAACTCCGAGAATGACTGTAGCATAAGTAAAACATGCATTAGCAGAAATTCATGTAACCAAATGATGGGGGATTAACTGTACATTTTCACGACCTACTGGTGACACAAGTTATTGGGAATTGATCAAACAAATAAACAATCAAAGGAAAAACAATTCACACAATAAAACAACGAATGTGCCAGAATTGGCGGGAGACAGCTGAGTGCATTCTGGATAGAGATGCGCCATATCTTTGCCACACACCACTCCACTTCTTCATGCAACATTTTCAATTATACTCAAGACACATTATCTTCACATATATTTTAGATGTGTATCACTGACAGCCACAACTCAATCAGCTAGACCTATTGCCACGCGCGTTAACCAAATTGCGGGCTTCCCAAATAGGCATAGGCCTAAACGATTGTGATTTGAAACAATACAGAGCTATTTATAAAATAAAGAAATAAAATAAGCTAATGATCCTCTGTGGCTAAGTCATGCTCCCTGGTGAATAATTTTTTATAATTGTATTTAGACAGGAGTAATTATCGCCTATTATGGCGAAATATCCATTTATTTTAGGGGACTCCAGCATCCTAACAACTTTCCTTTCCAATTYGCAAGAGGCTGAACCCAGAGATCCGTATATAATGACGAGATGCACATGTCTCCACCCTAACAATGGAAGTTTTTGTTCCAAAGGCGTAAGGCAGGCGAAAACCTTAGGTCTGCATATTATGCCCATAGAAACACATTGGGCTTATTCTGGACAAATTTTGGCGAGAGTGAGCCCTCTCGCTTCGCCTCTTCCTCTCTGATAAATCTATGTCACTGGAGAAAGCATGCGAGCTAGTGAAACAGCGCCCCTCTATATGTAGCCCATGTACAATATTTGATTCTGTCTGGCCAGAAATAGTATGACATGCCTTATTCATTTGGTCCAGACAGCATCAGATACTTGGTCTAGAAATACTGAGACAGAGAGGCACTGTTTCGCTGGCTCTGATGCTTTAAATTAGATTGTCTTTCTGTCGCGGTGCGTCTCGGTCAAATAACATTTGATTTGGATGTGCTAGGAGGTGCGGACCTGAATGGGTGACCAGATGTAGCTGAAGAGGGAAGATTTACGAGTGAAAGAAATGCCACATGTGGGGAATTATTTTTGTCAAGAAAGGAAAAAGTACGTGTGAAACTTCACACGTAAAACCACCTGTCTGACCCATGTGAAAATATAATGTACCAACTGGCTATCAAAGTCCACTATTTAATTCAATGAAATGTGTGTATCATAGGGTGGATCAGATACTGGGTAAGGGCCAGATCTCCATGGACAAAAGGATCAGGGACAAGCTTCACCCTGATGGGGACACACTGGAGGACATGAGTATGCTGGGACGTGTGTGTAAAGTGCAGAGACAGGTGAGCGTTTGAGCCAATTATACTGAACAAAAATATAAACGCAACTTGTAAAGTGTTGGTCCTATGTTTCATGAGCTGAAATAAAATATCYCAGAAATTAGTGAGCATTTCTCTTTTGCAAAGATAATCCATGAACCTGACAGGTGTGGCATATCAAGAAGCTGATAAAACAGCACGATCATTACATAGGTGCACCATGTGCTTGGGACAATAATAGGCCACTCTAAAATGTGCAGTTTTGTCACACAGCACAATGCCACAGATGTCAAGTTTTGAGGGAGAGTGCAATTGGCATGCTGACTGCAGGAATGTCCAAAAGAGCTGTTTCCAGAGAATGTAATGTTCATTTCACTACCATAAGCCGTCTCCAACGTTGTGTTTGAGAATTTGTCAGTATGTCCAACTGACATCACAACCGCAGACCACATGTAACCACCCCAGCTCAGGGCCTCCACATCCAGCTTCTTCACCTGTGGGATCATCTGAGACCAGCCACCCAGACAGCTGATGAAACTGTGGGTTTACACAACGGAAGAATTTCTGCACAAACTGTCAGAAATCGTCTTAGGGAAGCTCATCTGCATGATCGTGGTCCTCACCAGGGTCTTGACCGGACTGCAGTTCGGCGTCGTAACTGACTTCAGTGGACAAATGCTCACTTTCGATGGCCAGTCAAAAGTTTGGACACACCTACTCATTCCAGCAGGTTTCTGTATTTTTACTATTTTCTACATTGTAGAATAATAGTGAAGACATCAGAACTATGAAATAGCACACATGGAATCATGTAGTAGCCAAAAAAGTGTGAAACAAATCAAAATATATTTTAGATTTTAGATTCTTCAAAGTAGCCACCCTTTGCCTTGATGACAGCTTTGCACACTCTTGGCATTCTCTCAACCAGCTTCACCTGGAATGCTTTTCCATCAGTATTGAAGGAGTTCCCACATATGCTGAGAACTTGTTGGCTGCTTTTCCTTCACTCTCATCCCAAACCATCTCAATTGGGTTTAGGTTGGGTGATTGTGGAGGCCAGGTCATCTGATACAGCACTCCATCACTCTCCTTCTTGGTCAAATAGCCCYGTTGGGTCATTGTCCTGTTGAAAAACAAATGATAGTCCCACTATGAGCAAACCAGATGGGATTGCTACAGAATCAAATCAAATCAAAGTTTATTTGTCACGTGCGCCGAATACAACAGGTGTAGTAGACCTTACAGTGAAATGCTTACTTACAGGCTCTAACCAATAGTGCGAATAAAAGGTGTGTGTGTGTGTGTGTGTGTGTGTGTGTGTGTGTGTGTGTGTGTGTGTGTGTGTGTGTGTGTGTGTGTGTGTGTGTTGTGTGTGTGTGTGTGTGTGTGTGTGTGTGTGTGTGTGTGTGTGTGTGTGGATCTGTTTATATGTGTGAGAGTTGGGGTGTGTCTGCTTATTCTGCTCTTTTCACAACTTCTGACTTCTGACTATCTAGAATGTAAAGACACAACCACCATAAATGACTCTCATGGTTTGTATTGCAACTCCTACAGCTAAAGGTGTGTGAGCTACTGTATATAATCAGACCATAGAATGCGAGATATACTGTATATCGGCAGTTATAGTTCTGACCACAGAGGTTTGGGGGTAAGTAAAGAAATAAAAACAACAGTAAAAATACATTTGAAAATAAGAGTAGCAAGGCTATATACAGACAGCGTTAGTTAGGCTTATTGAGGTAGTTTGTACATGTAGGTATGGTTAAAGTGACTATCATATATGATGAACAGAGAGTAGCAGTGGCGTAAAAGGAGGGGTTGGCGGGAGGTGGGACACAATGCAGATAGCCCAGTTAGCCAATGTGTCGGGAGCACTGGTTGGTCAGGCCAATTAGGTAGTATGTACATGGATGTATGGTTAAAGTGACTATGCATATAAGATATAACAGAGAGTAGCAGCAGTGTAAAAGAGGGGTTGGGGGGGGGCACACAAATGTAAATAGCCGGGTAACATTGGTTACTGTTCAGAAGTCTTATGGTTTGGGGGTAAAAACTGTTGAGAAGCTTTTTGTCGCTAGACTTGGCACTCCGGTACGCTTGCCATGCGGTAGTAGAGAGAACTCTATGCTGGGGTGCTGGGGTCTTTGACAATTTTTAGGGCCTTCCTCTGACACCGCCTGGTGTAGAGGTCCTGGATGGCAGGCAGCTTGCCCCAGTAATGTATTGGGCCGTACGCACTACCTCTGAATTGCCTTGCGGTCAGAGCCGAGCAATTGCCGTACCAGTCAATGATGCAACCGTCAGGTGCTCTCGATGTTGCAGCTGTAGAACCTTTTGAGGATCTCAGGACCCATGCCAAATCTTTTTAGTTTCCTGAGGGGGAATAGGCTTTGTCGTGCTGTGGTAGTCATGCTGGTTAAGTGTGCCTTGAATTCTAAATAAATCACAGACAGTGTAACCAGCAAAGCAACCCCACACCATCACACCACCTCCATGCTTCATCCATTCACCTACTCTGCATCTCACAAAGACATGGTTGCTCGTGTTTCTTGGCCCAAGCAAGTCTCTTCTTCTTATTGGTGTCCTTTAGCAGTTGTTTCTTTGCAGAAATTCGACCATGAAGACCTGATTCACGCAGTCTCCTCTGATAATGTTGATGTTGAGAGGTGTCTGTTACTTGAACTCTGTGAAACATTTATTTGGGCTTCAATTTCTGAGGCTCGTAACTCTAATGAACTTATCCTCTGCGGCAGTGGTAACTCTGGTTCTTCCTTTCCTGAGTCGGTCCTCATGAGAGCCAGTTTCATGATAGCGCTTGATGGTTCTTGCGACTGCACTTGGAGAAACTTTCAAAGTTATTGAAATGTTCCGGACTGACTGACCTTCAAAGTAAAGTAATGATGGACTGTCGTTTCTCTTTGCTTATTTGAGCTGTACTTGTCATAATATGGACTTGGTATTTTACCAAATAGGGCTATATTCTCTATACCACCCCTACCTTGTCACAACACAACTGATTGGCTCAAACGCATTAAGAAGGAAAGAAATTCCACAAATTAACTTTTAACACTTCTTAAAGTGTTTGCAAAGTGCCAAGTGTTTGCAAAGCTGTCATCAAGGCGAAGGGTGGCTACTTTGAAGAATCTCAAATATAAAGTATATTTTGATTTGTTTTTTGGTTAGTACATGAATCCATATGTGTTATTTCATAGTTTGGATGTCTTCACTGTTATTCTACAATGTAGAAAATAGTAAAGATAAAGAAAAAACCTGGAATGAGTAGGTGTGTCAACTTTTGACTGGTACTGTATGTATATGTGATGGGATGTATAGACATTATGGACAGTATGTGGATAGAATATGTAGTATATCTGTAGAATATGTATATAGAATAGTATACATACAGCAATAGTTGAATAGAATGGCCTTGACTAGACTACAGTATATACTGTACATATGGCAGACAGCATGTATGGCTTCGTGTGGGCAAGCGGTTTGCTGATGTCAACATCGTGAACAGAGTTCCCCATGATGGCGGTGGGGTTATGGTATGGGCAAGCATAAGCTACGGACAACAAACACAATTGCATTTTATCGATGGCAATTTGAATGCACAGAGATACCGTGACGAAATCCTGAGGCGCATTGTCGTGCCAATCATCCGCCGCCATCACCTAATTTTTCTGCATGACAATGCACTGCACCATGTTKCAAGGGTCTGTACATAATTCCTGGAAGTTGAAAATGTCCCAGTTCCTCCATGGCCTGCATACTCACCAGACAAGTCTCCCATTGAGCATGTTTGGGATGCTCTGGATTGACTTGTACGACTGCTTGTTCCAGTTCCCGCCAATATCAAGCAATTTCGCACAGCCATTGAAGAGTGGGACAACATTCCACAGGCCACAATCAACAGCCTGATCAACTCTATTCGAAGTAGATGTGTAGCGCTGCATGAGGCAAATGGTGGTCACACCAGATGCTGACTGGATTTCTGATCCACGTCCCTACCTTTTTTTAAGGTATCTGTGACCAACAGATGCRTATCTGTATTCCAAGTCATGTGAAATCCTTAGATTAGGACCTAATTAATTTATTTCAATTGATTAATTTCCTTATATGAACTGTAACTCAGTCAAATCTTTGAAATTGTTGCTTGTTGCGTTTATATTTTTGTTCAGTGTCTATAGTGTGTGTTTGTCACTTGCACAGTGAACCCTTGTTGCTTTTAACTGTCACCCCCCCTCCCCCCCAGGTGACGTCCATAGAGTCAAAGCTGGACTCTCTGCTGGATGTGTACAGGCAGGTGTTACAAAATGGTTCGTCTGCCCTCACCCTCTCCTCCCTGCCCCTTTTCGAGTTGGAGCACCAGACATCCGACTACCAGAGCTCCATCCTCAGCAAGGACCTGTCCTCTGGCTCCCCCCTGGGAGGGGAGTGTGTAAGAGGGCATCCAGGTGAGGGGGGTGGGGGTATGTCCCGGTCAACAACAGGTGACCATCTCTCCAGGGGCCTCCAGCTCATACTGGCCCCCAGCGAGCTCACCCTCAACACCTGCCCCCCCTCCTACCCTGCCTCCACCGCATCCCTCACACCCTTGCCCTTCCTGCCCCCTGATAGCACCTACCCGCTCCTCGCCACCCCCAGTAGTTTCCCCAGGCGAGCTCATTTCCCTAACCTCCTGCCCCCTCCACCATCCGCTGGTGCCGCCACCCTCCAGCTGCCCACCACTGGCCCCCAGCACAGGCGACCCCTCTGCCCCACCCCGGATGCTCCTCGAAGGGGTAGGCTGGAGGAGAGCTCAGGACCCTCTGTGATGGTGGGCTCCAGGGTGGACGATGGAGAGGAGGACAGAGAGAGGGAACATGCCCAGAGCAGGGTGCAGCTGAGGGGGAAGCCCCACTTGAGGGAAGAGGGCCCCTGGAGGAGGCACTTGAGCCTGGAGGTGGACCCCTTGCTGCTGTTCTCCTCTGGATGTGAGGGGGTACCCTCTGAGCGGGGACAGGGACAGGGGCTGGGGAAGTCCTGGTCAGCACACAACCTTACCCAGCCATCTGCAGACAACCCCCCCAACCTGTCCTCCCCCCTCGGCAACCGTAGCAGTTCCAGTGATGGCTCCCATGGCAACCCCGACGTTAGCAACTGGCGTGAGAAAGACCTTTTCATCACTGTCTGTGACCTGGAGCCGCAGATGGACCAGTTTGATTTCCTGTCCCAGGAGAGTGGCTTCCTGTCCCATCCCACAGCAGACGGTACTGGCTGCTTGGACCTCTTGCTGACTGAAGATGGGGGGTCCTCAAGCAGTTTGATCAGACCCCACATCCCCACAATGGACAGTGCAGAGTCCCTCAACCAGCCTCCCCATGTACGACTAAAATAACTGTTCCATAGGAGTGAATAAAATAACCCCTTCCCCCCAACACACACATTACTAATACGACCATCCAGCATAGAGGATTCACTGGACAAAAAAAAAAAAAGATTTGAAACTGTTGATTATAACTCTGTTTTTAAGATGTTTGAGATGTCAACAAAAGATGTCCTCTCGTGCATATCATTGCATGGACTATTTCCTAAAACAGCAACAAGCTGAGAAACTAACAGGGGAAGGGGAGATCGAACAAAAGAGAGGTTGGTCAGATAGTGGTACTGTTTGATCTCTCGACTATGCATGACCACCGCATGTCTAAACCGCACTTTAGGGTCGAGAGCATTCAAGCCCCCGAGCCTCTTCGATAGCCTTGGAACCACAGATATGATGGCTGAGTCCAACCTCATAAGCCCACATCTCACCTGTTTACCTGCATGTTCCATTCATGTATCTTCCAAACCCTTGAGAGGCAATTTGGAGCAGTCAGCTATTATTACCCAAGTATACCTAACACGCTCACCATTTAGTAATAGATAATACAATAATTAATTTGATATTAACATAAGAAGATAACCCTAATGAAGTATATTTGTCAATTATTTTCCTAATAAATTGTACAATCTTGTGAGGCCATTTGATTTTCAACAAATCCAATTTGCTGATTGCGTGCTCCAGTAGGATTCATTGTTTTTGACTTTTAAAGGCATTTAGTGAAAGACAAACAGCAGCCAAATAAGATCAGTTATGACTGTGATACAGTAGATAGTGAAACAAGGCTGTGGTACACTGCAGTTGTAGGTCACAATAAACACTACAGAATGCAGGGTTTCTTGTCTTACAGCTCATGTGTACCACTGCCTTGTGGTACACAGGCAGCAGCACTGTTTGACTGCCACTCAGCCTGAACACAGATGCCTGCTCTTGAATGAGAATATGCACAGAATTGTGTCAGCCATTTTGATTTCCTCTATTTTGCACCTTTTTGTTCTTGAAGAAGAGACAGACACAACAGTCTTAAATGTCTTCTGTGGAGTTAATGATGACAGCTTCCATTCAACACATTTGTTTTTATGGTGCATAAGTGCACTTGGCTTAGCTGATTAACAATTACACTGTAGAATGCAATATGTACAGATAACTGCCAAAATAAAGAAAACACTTGAGTAAATTAGGGATTCAACGTATATTGAAAGCAGGCACTTTCACACAGGTGTGGAAAGTGCGCACATGAAAAAATACTATAGTATACTCTGGTATAAATACTATAGTATTCACTGTAGTGTTTTTGCAGACTTCACTGTAGTATTTACTGTTAACTATAGTGTAAATACTGTAGTAAAAGGAAAACTGTAGTATATACTATAGTAATTAATGTAGTGTTTTTGCGGATTGTAATATACTGTAGTATTTACTGTAGTGTTTTTGCTGACATTACTGTAGTATTTACTATAGTGTTATTGTATTATAATCTTTGACATAGAAGTGAAGGCTTCATCCTTCAAGAAACCTTCTGGAGAACTAATAAAAGAGCACATTTTGCATAACCTGTAGGTAGATAGGACTGGGGTCTGAACGGATAGTTCAGAGCTTCTGCTCTTTTCCATAGCCTGTAAGGAACACAATATATGGTCTATACTTGGCATGTAGGTTTCTCACTTATGGGTGAACAAATTGCGATATCGAGTAGGGAAATGGTCAGGGTATACTGTAGTACTGGGTATACTGTAGTATTTACTATAGTTTAAAAAAAAATGTGTTTTTGCAGACATTACTGTAGTATTTACTGCTGTTTTTTTGTCGGGATAATACTGTAGTATTTACTATAGTATTCTACACTATACTACAACATTCTATAGTAAGTGCTACACATGATCGAGGGATACTACATTGTGTAGTATAATATTCTTATAATATTCATTATTTTCTATAGTAAGTACTGTAGTATTCTATAGTAAACTGTAGTATATTTTCGTGTGTGTGTGTCTCTCTCAATCAACAGATCTCAACCCAATTAACCCTTATGGGGGATTCTGAAACGCGAGGCCTGAGACAGCGTTTTCCACCACCATCAACAAAACACCAAATTATAGTGTTCCAGACATTAGAATCTATTCCAAGGTACATTGAAGCTGTTCTGGCAGCTCATGGTGGCCCAATGCCCTATTAAGACACTTTATGTTGGTGTTTCCTTTATTTTGGCAGTTACCTGTATATCATTTATGTTAATACAGTATGTGACCTGCAAAATCTACATAGCTGTGTGTTAAAATGGGATATTATATGACTATGGCCGCAGTGTTTGAGCGGAGTTGGTACGATAAATGCGCAACTGAAAGCACAATCGTTTGGAGGCTTTGGAACCTGCATATGTAACTGGTGGTTTTATGCTCTGTAATGAAATGTTTTTCAGATACATAATCAAAACAATGTGACAGACAGGAGGTACTTGTAGAGTTCAGCTCCATTGGAAGAAGGCTGAGTATCGAATCCACTTAGTTAACTATGGAGTATGGAGTCTTCCTTTGAAGAAATGTCATGCTTGGTCTGCAGACTGAAGTTATATAAAATTGACTGGTTAATTAATGGTTAATTTCCCTTAGTTTATTCTGTAAATGCTTAACAGTGCCTTTCTTGCATTTTAATATGATTATATCTATTTTTTCTCCACTGGGCTGCATGTGTAGCTCAGTGCCTAGCTACGTAGAATAACTCATACAGGTGTAAGCTCAGTTTCTGAAACTTGGATAACACACTTTTAATGGCTGCAAATCTACTACAGTACATGTTCTATATCACTTGTACTGTCATTTATTATCCAAAACAAGCCTAAAAGGGCAATTCCACCACTTTTCAACCTTATTTTCATTATCTCCAGCACAATTACAGTGTCTTCATATGTGAAAACAGCGCATTTGTAGAAAAAATATATAAAGTAAAAAAGTTCTACGTGAACATCAAAAAATAAACATTTATTTAACAGTGATTCCCTAACACTATGAGACTTGTGGGGATGTGGGGAGCAAGAAAATACCCTCCCTCTGGCTAGAAACTCATTGCAGGTTTTGAAAATCACAGTTTTCTTTACTTTTAATACTTTGGAGGATATATTGGCATTTACAACACCAGTGCCAATATATCCTCCAAACACCGGGCATTATTACTTAAACAGAGTACGCATTCAAGAAGTGCTCTCAGTCCTCCGTTTCACATACTTTGATTTTGGCTCATACTCTGACCCTCCCATGCTCCAATTTGCGTGCTCGGAGCACAGTTGTATGCATTTTGAGAAACACCCTGAGTGTACAAAACATTAGGAACACCTGTTCTTTCCATGACATAGACTGACCAGGTGGATCCAGGTGAAAGCTATGATCCCTTATTGATGTCACCTCTTAAATATATTTAAATCAGTGTAAATGAAGGGGAGAAGACAGGATAATTGTAAAGAGTGATTTTTAAGCCTTCAGTCAATTGAGACATGGATTGTGTATGTGTACCATTCAGAGGGTGAATCGGCAAGACAAAAGATTTAAGTGCCTTTGAACGGGGTATGGTAGTAGGTGGCAGGCGCACCGGTTTGAGTGTGCCAAGAACTGCAATGCTGCAGGGTTTTTTACGCTCAACAGTTTCCTGTGTGTATCAAGAATGGTCCACCACCCAATAGACATCCAGTCAACTTGACACAACTGTGGGAAGCATTGGAGTCAACACGGGCCAGCATCATGTGGGACGATTTCGACACCGTGTAGAGTCCATGCCCCTACCAATTGAGGCTGTTCTGAAGGCAAAGGGGGGTGGAACTCAATATTAGGAAGGTGTTTCTAATGTTTTGTACACTCCGTGTATGTAGATACTGTTTTGGTGCTGGAGATAATGAATACGGCAGAATTGCCCTTGAAAATACATGGTTGATAATGTTAACATTCCTAATTATTTCAAATTAATGTATTAAAGTGCACATAACAGAGGTTACAAGATCTCTGTGGAGGAGAAATACAAAATGAATTGTAATATTATACATCAATAAACTACAAACATGAAAGTATTTTTTGGTCTGGATGTCTTGAATGAAATACTGTATAACCACACCAAGTTGCACTATAAAAAGAGGCTTAGGGCTAGGATTGCAAAACTACTGGTAGTTTACAAAAGTTATTTCCGGTAATGTTAGTAATTAACAGGTAATCTATGGCAATCTATGGTAATTCTGGTAATTTACACTTGATTAACTTTAAAAAAAAATGTATTCATATAAAGTATTAATTTGTTATATCTCTGTCCATATTGTCCATGGGTTTCTAGATGATAGACCATAAGGTTAATGAGGAATCAAATCAAATACATTTTTATTTGTCACATGCGCCAAATACAGCAAGTGTAGACTTTACCGTGAAATGCTCATTTACCATCCCCTTCCCAACAATGCAGATAAAAAGTAAGACAATTAACAAATAGATAACTCTGCATCTCTTCCAACGATTTACTTTTTCACAACTGCCACCAGTTTGGCGTGACATTGACATTGACATAGTTAAATAAATAAATAGGATATTTCATGTTGAAACTCTCATATTAAACACCAATGGTATTCACTAAGTTGATGAGTTGTATTCAGGATAATGTTTACAGTTTTGTCATTCTATTTTTGATTTTAAAATAATCTTATTTTATTATTTTGTAAGGGTCCAGAGATAATTAATGACACCTGTGATAATCTGAATTACTCAAAAAGCCACTAGATGTCATGTGATGAAAATTCCATAAAATCCTTTAAAGTTACACACATTCTGGTAGTTTACTGGTAAACTTAGAAAGTTACCAGTAATATAACCTCCCTTTCCAACCCTACATAGGGCACTCAACTCACATAGGCCAGATCTTTCTGCAGCCTACAGAAAGCTGTGCAGCCAAGTACGGGCTGTCTGATAAGTACTTTGGACAGAGCTGTCACTTTAACTATACTGAACAAAAATAGAAACGCAACATGTAAAGTGTTGGTCCCATTTCTCATGAGCTGAAATAAAACAGGTGTACCTTGTGCCGAGGACAATAAATGGCAACTCTAAAATATGCAGTTTTGTCACACAGCACAATGCCAAAGATGTCAAGTTTTGAGGGAGCGTGCAATTAGCATGTTGACTGCAAGAATGTCCAACAGAGCTGTTGCCAGAGAAATTTCTCTACCATAAGCCATTGTTTTTGAGAATTTGTCAGTACATCCAAACGGCCTCACAACCACAGACAGCTTGTAACCACGCCTGTCCAGGACCTCCACATCGATTTTTTTCACCAGCGGGATCGTCTGAGGAGGGGGAGGAAGGGTGCTGAGGAGTATTTCTGTCTGTAATAAAGCTCTTTTGTGGGGAAAAACTAATTCTGATTGGCTGGGCTGGCTCCCCAGTGGGTGGCCTATGCCCTCCCAGGCCATTAAGACCTAATTCATTTATTTCAATTGACTGATTTCCTTCTATGAAGTGTAACTCAGTAAAATCTTTGAAATTGTAACATGTCACGTTTATTTATTTGTTCAATATAGATAATAGCCTACAAGAGAGGAGAGGCAGAGCCATAGGAAGAATCTCAATTGCATTTCTTTGATTCCTCGCTTCCTCTCTCCTCGCTTCCTTCTCAAAACCCATTGGATTAGAAGGTCAAAGGTGGGTAATGGAGGGTGATTCTCCTATATACACCAGTCAATATACATCACCATCTTTGATACTACAGCCTATGCCCTACTATGCTAAGATGTCTGTGTAAGAGGAAGCTCTAAGTCTGGTTCATGTTGCTTTCATAACCAAGTGTAAAGGTGGTAATTACCAGTTGTGAAGTCGTAAATACCAGTTGGATGCATTCATGAGCTATGAACTTGTTGAGAAACACTGACTGGCTAAAAAACAAGCTGTGTCATCCATGAACTAAAAGTACAGCTATCATGCTTGTAAACGAACTAGGTAGGTGACGTCAAAGATCAGCATGTGGGAGAAGTCGGAGCTCAGGGATGATAAATAAGTTTTCCACTAGTAATTACGAGTTTGAGGGGGGTTCAAGTAAATTTTTCCCAATCATATGTGGTAAATAACACCTTCCCACTTTGTTATAAATGCAGCACTACGCCTAACTTGAAGTCCTCAAAGGGCTGCGTTCAGCACGAAAAAAAACTAGTGGAATGTTCAATTAAACGGAAACAGAATTGTACTGAACGACCAGTTGAAAAACAGGGAGGGGTTGGTTTGTGGGTTCAAAATACACTGCTGCCCTTTAAATACGTCACTCATTGCTTCAAGCCACACCCACCTGCCGATTTTTTTATTATTTTTTTATTTAACCTTTCTTTAACACCTGCCGAACATGCTATTATTGAGGTAATTTCCTTAGTAGGTGACGTCAGAGGTCAGTATGTGGGAGAAGTTGGAGCTCAGGGATGATAGAAGAGTTTCCCCACTAGTAATTACGAGTTGGAGGGGTGTTCAGTGGATTAGTGATGGGCATTCAGGCTCTTTTCACTGACCCGGTTCCTTCGGTTCAGCTCACCAAAAGGAGCCGGGTCTTTTGGCTCCCAAACGGCTCTATTTTTTCAAGTCAAACAGTTTGTGATAGTTTGACTATGATTGGTGTTAAAACAATTCTAATTAAATTATTAAATGAAATCATACTCTACCTTTACCACAATGTATTTAAAAATGCATTGGTTTGTTATGAAAAATAATGCTATTAAACGTTTGCATTTAAAGTGTAACTTTTTAATGTATATAAACAAAGTGCATATAAATCTAACCATTCAAAACGAATAGAGTCTGAACAGCATAATAGAATATTGCACCATATCAAAGAAAAATAAATAACAATTTGCAAAACTGCAACATCCCACAAATTGAAATAAATGTAAAAAATGAAGGATGCTATTACACATGTGCATTTGAAGTATCACTTTTTTAACGAATATAAACAAAGTGCATATAAATGTAACAATTCAAAACGAATACAATCTGAACAACATAATAATATAATTTTGCACCATATCAAAGAAAAATAAATAACAATGTGCAAAACTGCAGCATTCCACTTAAAACATTAAACTGGTCCCTCTTTTCTCTCTCTTCTTTATTGCCATGTTATAACCAGCAGCACACAGCAATGCTGACCATATTTTGCTTTTATGAGAGATTTGCATTCAGAAATGCAAGCTGCCTCACTTTTGAGGGGCTAATGCGGTTTCTTCTCTCAGTAATTATTTGTTCCGTTTTCAAGAAGACCCTCTCAGACAGAACGGATGTGGCCACTATGCAGTCTCCCTGTCATGACTTCAGTAAACCGTGGGTAGACAGAGGCCTTGTTCTTCCACCGGCTCAGAAGATATTTCAGAACAAATGTGTGTGCGCTTGAGCATTTAGGCCTATATTATTTTTTMTTTTTTTCGTTCTTTGAAGTATTTAATTCTATTCATTTAAATATTTTGATTATTCATATCCTATTTTTTTAAATGTATTTATAAATAGATTCGGCTCTTCTTAAATGCATGCCGGCTCCCAACGTTACCTACAACTCGTTCGCTAACGACCCATCACTACCGTGGATCGTTTTCCAATTGAATGTGGTAAATATCACCTTCCCACTTGTTTATGAAAGTAGCATAATCTCAGCCAGGGAGGAAGACAAAAACACGCAAAAAACAATCCTAAAAAATTAGGATAGATTTTCATCCACCCCACTGAACTGCAAACAGCTGATTGTGTGAAAAATAGAAAGGTCACATAAAGGTCACAAAACCGGATGTTAGGGAACACAATTGGCATCAGATCAGATGATGTCAAATTAGTTAGCCAGTTAACGTTCTTTCTCGTTTGTAATGTCAGACTGGGAGGAGGAAAACGATGTACCTACGCCTGCTATTACAGCACCACCCACAGATTGGAAGTCTTCGTGGAAAGGGAGTGCGAAGGAAAATGTGTGTTTTGGGGTGGGAAATGCAGGTGGTTTCAGAGCGCCAAGAGGGAGAGGGGATCCCAACGGTTCGCATTGTCAAAATTGGAGGGACAGCTATGGTTGCAACAACGACCGCGTGTTCTCCAGAAGTGGAGATCGTTATGCCTGTAGAGGTGAACGCGGAGGTCGTGGCGCAGACGGATCGGCTTCAACTCCGCCCGTCACTTTCACGGTGGAAAATACCTCAATTGGAAGGGTTATAGGTAGGTCACCAACAACAACATTCCTCACAACAAAGATGCTATGCAAATGCTAGCTAGTTAGCGAAATGTGTGAATTAGTTAGCTAGTCAGGAAAGTTAGCTTGGCAAGTCTTGCATGTGCACTAGTTCATGTTACGCTTAATTCAACAGGTCGCGGAGGAGCTAAAATACGTGAACTTGAAGAAACAAGTGGTGCACGAATCAAGGCAAGTAGCCAATTTGTAACTTGCTAGCCAATAGTAGAAAGTCGCAATGTATAGGTAGAATGTAGCCAACTTTAGCTAGTTAGTTATCTAACAAAAATAATTGAGGCAAAGTGACTGACACCAACATGATCAAATCAAATTGTAACGTTATTTGTCACATGCCCCGAATACAACAGGTGTAGGTAGACCCCTTACCGTGAAATGCTTACATAGGAGCCATTAACCAACAATGCAGTAAAATAGAGTTAAGAAAATATTTTATAAATGGACTAAAGTAAAAAAAAAAGAAGAAAGATATTCTAATAAATCTAAAAGTAACACAATAACGTTACATGTACATAACAATAACGAGGCTATATACAGGGGGTACCGAGTCAATGTGCGGGGTACAGTGGTTAGGTCTGAAATGTGCTAACTAGCTCTTTTGGAAAGAATGTGGTTGTTTGCTTTTTCTGGCTATCAAACCTAACCCCATGAAAGTTATTATTGCATTAGCATCGAATAGCCCCCGCGATATGCCACATTTCAGGCAAGTTAGGAACCAATTTACACAGACAGTTAGAAAGCAAAGGCCAACTTTTTCAARCAGAAATTTGCATCCTGTAGCACTAACTCCAAAAAGTTCTGGGACACTAAAGTCCATGGAGAATAAGAGAACCTCCTCCCAGCTGCCCACTACACTGAGGCTATTTATAAATCCATGATAATTGAGAATTTCAATAAGCATTTTTCTATGGCTGGCCATGCTTTCCACCTGGCTACCCCTACCCTGGTCAACAGCCCTGTACCGCCCCCACAGCAACTTGCCCAAGCCTCCCCCATTTCTCTTTCACCCAAATCCTGATAGTTGATCTGAAAGAGCTGCAAAATCTGGACCCCTACAAATCAGCCGGGCTAGACATTCTGGACCCTCTCTTTCTAAAATTATCCGCTGAAATTGTTGCAACCCCTATTTATTAGCCTGTACAACCTCTTTCGTATGGTCTGAGATCCCCAAAGATTGGACAGCTGCCTCATTCATCCCCCTCTTCAAAGGGGGAGACACTCTAGACCCAAACTGCTACAGACCTATATCTATCCTAACCTGCCTTTCTAAGGTCTTCGAAAGCCAAGTTAACAAACAGATAACCGACCATTTCGAAACCCACCGTACCTTTTCTGCTATGCAATCTGCTTTCAGAGCTGGTCATGTGTGCACCTCAGCCACGCTCAAGGTACTAAACGATATCATAACCGCCATCGAAAAGAGACAATACTGTGCAGCTGTATTCATCGACCTGGCCAAGGCTTTCGACTCTGTCAACCACCACATTCTTAACGGCAAACTCAACAGCCTTAATTTCTCAAATGACTGCCTCGCCTGGTTCACCAACTACTTCTCAGATAGAGTTCAGTGTGTCAAATCGGAGGGCCTGTTGTCCGGACCTCTGGCAGTTTCTATGGGGGTGCCACAGGGTTCAATTCTCGGGCCGACTCTTTTCTCTGTATACATCAATGATGTCGCTCTTGCTGCTGGTGATTCTCTGATCCACCTCTGCGCAGACGACACCATACTGTATACGTCTGGCCCTTCTTTGGACACTGTGTTAACTAACCTCCAAACGAGCTTCAATGCCATACAACTCTCCTTCCGTGGCCTCCAACTGCTCTTAAATGCAAGTAAAACTAAATGCATGCTCTTCAACTGATCGTTGCCCACACCTGCCTGCCCATCCAGCATCACTACTCTGGACGGCTCTGACTTAGAATATGTGGACAACTACAATACCTAGGTGTCTGGTTAGACTGTAAACTCTCCTTCCAGACTCACATTAAGCATCTCCAATCCAAAATTAAATCTAGAATCAGCTTCCTATTTCGCAACAAAGCATCATTCACTCATGCAGCCAAACATACCCTCATAAAACTGACTATCCTACCAATCCTTGACTTCGGCGATGTCATTTACAAAATAGCCTCCAACACTCTACTCAACAAATTGGATGCAGTCTATCACAGTGCCATCCGTTTTGTCACCAAAGCCCCATATACTACCCACCACTGCGACCTGTATGCTCTCGTTGGCTGGCCCTCGCTTCATATTCGTCGCCAAACCCACTGGCTCCAGGTCATCTATAAGTCTTTACTAGGTAAAGCCTTGCCTTATCTCAGTTCACTGGTCACCATAGCAGCACCCACCCGTAGCACGCGCTCCAGCAGGTATCTCACTGGTCACCCCCAAAGCCAATTCCTCCTTGGCCGCCTTTCCTTCCAGTTCTCTGCTGCCAATGACTGGATCGAAACTGCAAAAATCACTGAAGCTGGAGACACATCTCCCTCTAACTTTAAGCACCAGCTGTCAGATCAGCTCACAGATCACTGCAACTGTACATAGCCCATCTGTAAATAGCCCATCCAACCACCTCATCCCCTATACTGTTATTTATTTTGCTCTTTTGCACCCCAGTATCTACTTGCACACTTATCTTTTGCACATCTATCACTGCAGTGTTTAATTACTATATTGTCATTATTTCGCCACTATGGCCTATTTATTGCCTTACCTACCTTATCCTACCTCGTTTGTGCACACTGTATATCGACTTTTTTCTATTGTATTATTGACTGCATGTTTGTTTATTCTATGTGTAACTGTTTGTGTCGCTTTGCTTTATCTTGGCCAGGTCGCAGTTGTAAATGAGAACTTGTTCTCAACTAGCCTACCTGGTTAAATAAAGGTTAAATAAAAAATTACTGAAACTCTGTTACCTTGATGAATGAACAATGTTAGTGAAAAGCTGTGAACAACAGTGCGTCATTAGCTAATAGCTAGCTCGTATAATAACGTTAGCTAGTAACTAGTTCATATGTAATATGAATGCATTTACCTGCCGAAACTCAATTGGCAATGCTAATTATTCATCAATATGTTTGCTTTTCCTAAATGGGTTTGCATTTTTGTGACAAAATTGAAATGTAAAAAAATATATAGCATTTTAATAATTGAGTATGCATAATGCCTGCCAATTTCAGAAATGTCATGGTACTGTCCAGTACAACACTGACACATTTTAAAAACTAAATGTAAATGCTTAAATGACATAATTTCTCATGTTTTACATTTCCTCATGACATGAATTGTGACAAAAAGTACATGAATTCTCAATTGCAATAGAAATAATTTTCTATACTCTGTGATTTAACTGTCATTCAAATGATCAATGAAATTCAATAAACCAATTGCAATGCTTAATTTGGCTTTTTTATTTCCCAATTGCTCCTTAGTGTTAATTTTTTTGATGTGTTAGACCTGTCAATCAAACAGTGGGTGGAGTTTTGGTAAGCAGAAGAGGTTGTCTTGCTAGCTATGCTCAGACAAATACCGGCGCTCTTAATTTCGTAAACTATTTCTGGATCAGAGGAAGCGGTGAAGCTGTACTATATACTGAATAATCTTTGCTATGCTGTCTATGACAGCCAGTGAGCAAGGAGTTCGCAGGGGGAGACAGACTGGGCATGGTGCTTGCTACTAGCAACGATGGCTAGTATATGTAGTTAGCGATCTAGGTTAGAAACAGTGCCATTGGAAAGTATTCAGACCCCTTGACTTTTTCCACATTTTGTTGCATTACAGCCTTATTCTAAAATGATTGCTGAGGCTTTTTAAAATGTTTTATCCCCAATCTACACACAGTACCCCATAATGACAAAGCAAAACAGATTTTTTTGAAAACTAATTTACATAAGTATTCAGACCCTTTGCTATGAGAGAGACACAAAATTGAGGTCAGGTGCATCCTGTTTCCTTTGATCATCCTTGAAGTTTCTACAACTTGATTTGGAGTCCACCTGTGATTAAATTCAATTGATTGGAAATGATTTGGAAAGGCACACACCTGTCTATATAAGGTCCCGCAGTTGACAGTGCATGTTAGAGCAAAAATGAAGCCATGAGGTCGAAGGAATTGTCAGTGGCGCGCCGAGACAGTATTGTGTCGAGGGCACAGATCTGGGGAAGTGTACCAAAACAATTCTGCAGCATTGAAGGTCCCCAAGAACAGTGGCCTCCGTCATTCTTAAATGGAAGAAGTTTGGAACCACCAAGACTCTACCTAGAGTTGGCTGCCCGGCCAAACTGAGCATTCTGGGGAGAAGGGCCTTGGTCAGGGAGGTGACCAAGAGCCTGATGGTCACTCTGACAGAGCTCTAGAGTTCCTCTGTGGTGATGGTTGTCCTTCTGGAAGGTTCTCCCATCTCTGCAGCACTCCACCAATCAGGCCTTTATGCTAGAGTGGCCAGACGGAAGCCACTCCTCAGTAAAAGGCACATGACAGCCCACTTGGAGTTTGCCAAAAGGCACCTAAAGACTCTGACCATGAGAAACCAAGATTTAACGCTTTGGCCTGAATGCCAAGTGTCACGTCTGGAGGAAACCTGGCACCATCCCTACGGTGAAGCATGGTGGTGGCAGCATCATGCTGTAGGGATGTTTTTCAGCGGCAGCGACTGGGAGACTAGTCAGGATCAAGGCAAAGATGAACGGCGCAAAGTTCTATTTTTAAGTACACAGATCTTTGTTGAAAACCTGCTCTAGAGCGCCCAGGACCTCAGACTGGGGTGAAGGTTCACCTTCCATCAGGACAATGACCCTAAGCACATAGCCAAGAAATGCAAGAGTGGCGTCTTTGAATGTCCTTGAGTGGGCCAGCCAGAGCCCAGACTTGACCCGATCAAACATCTCTGGAAATACCTGAAAATAGCTGTGCAGTGACGCTCCCCATCCAACCTGAAAGAGCTTGAGAGGATCTGCAGAGAGAAGAATGAGAGAAACTTCCCAAATACAGGTGTGGCGAGCTTGTAGCGTCATACCCAAGAAGAATCGAGGCTGTAACCGCTGCCAAAGGTGCTTCAGCAAAGTACTGAGTAAAGGGTCTGAATACGTATGTAAATTTGATTAAAAAAATACAAATTCGAATAAAAAAAAATCAAACTTTTTGCTTTGTCATTGAGGTATTGTGTGTAGATTGATGATGACGGGAGGGGGCTGCGTCTGCTGGAGGAGCTGCTGGGGTTGCTTGTACACAGCAATGACATCATAGTTTCCTGAGGGTTGAAATACGAAATAGATTAGTTGAAAGGCACACTGTCAGGTCTGGGGTAAATGAGCTAAAATGCTTTTCTTCCAAGTATTGCTTTTGTTGCCTTCATATCAGACCACAGGAACTCTGACTGGTTCCAGTCCATGTCATATATTATATAGATCTATCTTCCCCCTTACTGAGTCTGTGGTACTGTCCCCTGTGGTATAAAATTAAATACTGTAACGTTCAAATGAAAGCTTGACTTGTAAAATGTCACATACAAGAACTGTGGGGGAGGATCATGGGACTACAATATGAATATAATTATTTTTATTCTACTGTGGACACTATGCCGCAGAGTAGCCCTTTTTTTATATTGAGGGAGTTTAATTAATCAGGAACTGGGTTCACAGGGCTATGTGACATGAATGGGCGAAAGCTGTGATGGAGGAGCGCCCTGCTCAAATAGAACAGTAATCTGCGCTGCCAGGTTATGTTGTCAACAAGACGGCATGATTCATCATTCAGAAAACATATGTATTTTCCATAAAGTATATGTTAGAATTTTACTAGTTTTACTTGGGAAGGCAGATAAAGTACATATTAGTTTTTTTTACGAAGAGCATACACTTTGCATGTGAACACTGAATCCTAAATCGTTACTCCATGTTCTTCACATACTTAATTTTGTTTTGAGCCGACTTCTCTGTGGGCTTTAAACGGAGCACCCTGCTCTTACCCGGGAGGCAGCCCGGTTTTCAAAACAATCACTTTTCACCCGGTGCAATCTCCGGCCAGCTTAATTGAATCCCCTCATTGTTATATCACTGTAGCTCTCAGCTACAGGAATGGGCGTATAGGTGGTTAAGCAAGTACATGAGGGCTACATCTCAATTCTCCACCTTTCTCTTATGGTGTGCACTTGCAAACTCCATCATGGAAGTGTGCAAGTGCACACTTCGGGAGAATCGGGACAATTCTGCAACATGTCCAAATCATTTGAGGACTGCATATGACAAAGGGTGCTCTTCACACGGTCTGTTCAGTGTGTGACAGTGTCTGAGTTACACAATCACTGTCAAGTAATGACTTGGAAACATACAGTACACAGTATCCACCTCTATGCTTAGTCTCGGCCTCTTATCTATCCAAGTAGTTAATTGTACCTAATTTGGGATACTTACTTGTATATGTCCTACATGTGTGCAGTGAAGATGCCCTCCAGTGTTGTCCACCACTCCTCTCCTGCAGCCACATCTGGAACTCCGACACAGTGAGAGAGCTGGGCAAAAAAGCAAAACAAAATGTTCTATCGTACGTGTGACGTTACACTATAGTTTCACATGCTTTCAGATAATCCCTTTGTTTTTGAATAGCAACATACCATTAGTGATCYCCTCTAGAGTAACTTTAGTGCAACAGCTTGCTAGCTATCTGGAAGGAGAATAAATAACCTTGCTAGCTAGTCATACAGCTACTTGTTCGAATGCACCTACTAAATGTGAAAGTACAAGACAAAAAAGCCACTTGCTGTACCTAAAGGTGTTCCACAATGGTGTCTTGTTGTGAAGCTAGACAGTGTCAGTGGGCTAGCTAGTTAACGTTAGCCAGTAACGGTAGCCAGTAATGTCTCTTCATAGCCAGCAAGCTACTATGTGGACACGTGCTCGTCGAACATCTCATTCTAAAATCATGGGCATTAATATGGAGTTGGTCCCCCCCCTTTGCTGCTATAACAGCCTACACTCTTCTGGGAATTTCTATTTACTAGATGTTGGAGCATTGCTGCGGGTGCTTGCTTCCATTCAGCCACAAGCTCCAATTCATCCCAAAAGTGTTTGATGGAGTTGAGGTCAGGACTCTGTGCAGGCCAGGCAAGGTCTTCCCCACCGATCTCACCAAACTATTTCTGTATGGATGTCGCTTTGTGCACGGGGCATTGTCATGCTGAAACAGGAAAGGTCTTTCGCCAAACTGTTGCCACAAAGTTAGAATCACAGAATCGTCAAGAATGTCAAAACAGCCCCAGATCATTAGTCCTCCTCCACCAAACTTTACAGTTGGGACTATGCATTCGGGTAGGTAGCGTTATCCTGGCATCCGCCAAACCCAGATTCGTCCGTCGGACTGCCAGATGGTCAAGTGTGATTCATCACTCCAGAGAACGTGTTTCCACAGTCCAATGGCGGCGAGCTGTTCGGCCATGAAAACCAATTTCATGAAGCTCCCGACGAACCGTTCTTGTGCTAACGTTGCTTCCAGAGGCAGTTTGGAACTCTGTAAGTGAGTGTTGCAACCGAGGACAGTAGATTTTTACGTGCTTCGCACTTGGAGGTCTCGTTCTGTGAGCTTGTGTGGCCTTTCAACTTCACAATAACAGCACTTAAAGTTGACCGGGGCACCTCTAGCATGGCAGAAATCTGACAAACTGACTTTTTGGAAAGTTGGAATACTATGACAGTACCATGTTGAAAGTCACTGAGTCCTGCAATAAGGCCATTCTACTGCCAATGTTTGTCTAAGGAGATTGCATGGCTGTGTTCGGTTTTAAATACCTTTCAGCAACAGGCGTGGCTGTTATAGCCAAATCCACTAATTTAAAGGGGTGTCCACATACTTTTGTTTACATATATTAGCTAGCCACTAGTAGCTATCTGTGTCCCCTCCACTGAGCTTTATTGTTCCCTACCGCAAATTTCTCGTTCTTCTGTTGGGTCTCTCCTTGGCTGTTGTTGTCGGAACAGCCTAAAACTCCACCACATCGATACAGCTTCTACCGAAAATGACTTGCTAGCAGGCATAGGCAGCCTCTCTTCCTTACCGAAAACCCGTGCACAGTGATTGACAATCAACACAGGTCAAACAATAATGCAAATGAGGAAACTAAATGGCGAAATGAAGCATTACGATTAATTTATTTTGAGTCTTAAACCCCACAGATGGAAAGGCAGTGTCAATTGAGAATTATTATTTTTGTCACAAGGAAATGAAATGGCAAATTGTTTTGTAAAGATTTGCCATTTTAAGCATTTAGATGTTTAAGTGTCAGTGTTGTACTGGATAGTACCATGGACGTAAAATATCAAACACACTTTGCTATTTTTCAAATTGGCAGACATTATGCATACCAGTCATGAAAATGATAATGCAATATATTTGTTATGCATTTTGTGACAATTCAAATTGAAATGCAATCTGTTTAGGTAAAGGAATTGTAAAAATGATATTGATTTATATTTTGCACATTTGCATTTCAAATTGAGTTTCGGAAGCTAAATGCTTGCATATTATAATTAGCTAGCTCTAAGAGTATGGGCTACCATTAGGCTAGACAACTAATCTCAACTCCATGATTTACGATAGAGTTGAGCGGCCACTATTGTGGGCGGACTGGAGCTCTGACGACACATAATGAAGTTTTTAACAATGTCATTTTTAAATGCGGGCTTTTTTTTGKGTTCTGAAATCCATAAAAAAAAATATATATCTTAATTTTATGACCCCAGAGCTCCAGTCCGCAACATTCAAATCAATGGAGGCCAGAAAAGTGGTAAAAATCTGGAAAATTATATTGTGTCAGCTAGGCTGAATTCTGTGCCAGAATTAAGGCTACTGGCTATCTGACAGGCTCACTAACCTGTTGAACTCGTCATCTTTCTTCACGAATCCGCAGGACATAAAACAATCGAGGTAAGATTGATATCGATTTTCAGACATGACATTTCCTTTTTTACTGTACGCTTTTTATATTCATTTGATTTGAAATGTCCTGTTTTACGCTTATTTCTGAGAGAAATATTTGAATCTCTGTGAAATGTCAATGGGGCACTGAGCTTAAACCAAGCTGTTTATTTTCAAACCCTTTTACACTTAATTCAGCTCGTGTCGTGCTAATTTTGCGAACTGCTGAAACAACTTTGAAGACAGTTCAAAGACACATTTTCTACACTGCACCTAATCAATTGCCCTCCCCCTGTAGAGTTAACCTCCCTGCATGTGTTTGTGTTGTAGATCAGCAAGGGGGACTATGAGGGTGAGGTGCAAATCTTTGGGAGCAGCAAGGTTCAGCAGAAGGCCCGAGAGATGATCGAGGAGTTGGTAGCCGGAGACAATGGCCCTGGGGGATTCCGCAGAGGTAAAACACACTTAAACCAATAGGAAAGGGAGAGAGCACTGAGTGTGGTACTGTAAACTGCAGATTGGACGGCGGTACATTCATGCTGCAAACAGCCCGTTCCATCTAATCCCAAAGATGCTATATTGGATTGAGGTCTGGGAACTGCTCATGCCACTCAAGTAAACTTAACTCTCATGTTCCAGGCATTGTTTTTCCACTCCTCAATTGTCCAGTGTTGGTGATTTCATGCCCATTGGAGCCGCTTCTTCTTGTTCTTAGTTGTAAGAGTGGGAACCCAGTGTGGTCGTTTGCTGCAATAGCCCATCCTTGACGAGGATCAACGAGTTGTGCCTTCTGAGATGCCATTCTGCACACCATTGTTATACTGCGCTGTTATTTGCCTGCCTGTTGGCTTGCACTATTCTTTCCATTCACCTTCGACCTCTCATCAACAAGCTGTTTTCGCCCACAGGAATGTCGCTTACTAGATGTTTTTTGTTAGTCGCACCGTTCTCGGTAAACCCTAGACACTGTCGTATGTGTGTGAAAAGGCCAGAAGGACGTTAGTTTGAGATACTAGATCCGGTGAGCCTGTTACCTACGATCATACTACGCTCAGTCGCTTAGGTCACTTGTTTTGCCCCTTCTAACGTTCAATCAAACAGTAACTGGATGCCAGTCTGCCTGCTTTATATGGCCAGCCACGTAACTCACTGTCTGTAGGAGCGATCCATTTTTGTGAATGGGGTGGTGTACCTAATAAACTGGCCGGTGAGTATGTGTTCTTGAAGGACCTCTTCAACTATAGCTTTTTGCATATACTTTGATCTTGTCTTAAAGGCCACTTTTCAACTTTTAATTCGACCTCATTCGCTATCTCCAGCACCAAACCAGTGTCTACATATTTGAAAACAGCGTGTTAAAAATAAAGACATATATATATATATATATATATATGTGTATATACACACACACACACACACACAGAGTACGAGTCAAATGTTTGTCCACCTACTCATTCAAGGGTTTTTCTTTTCTTTTTACTATTTTTGACATTGTAGAAGGATAATGAAGGAAGACATCAAAACTAATAAATAACACATGGAATCATGTAGTAACCAAAAAAAGTGTTAAAAAAAATGAAAATATATTTTCTATTCTTCAAAGTAGCCACCCTTTGCCTTGATGACAGCTTTGCACACTCTCGGCATTCTCTCAACCAGTTTCACCTGGAATGCTTTTCCAACAGTCTTGAAGGTGYTCCCACATATGCTGAACACTTGTTGGCTGCTTTTCCTTCACTCTGCGGTCCAATTGGCTTGAGGTTGGGTGATTGTGGAGGCCATGTCATCTGATGCAGCACTCGCATCACTCCTTGGAAAAATAACCCTTACACAGCCTGGAGGTGTGTTGGGTCATTGTCCTGTTGAAAAACAAATGATGGTCCCACTAAGCGCAAACCAGATGGGATGGCGTATCGCTGTGGTAGCCATGCTGGTTAAGTGTGCCTTGAATTCTAAATAAATCAGTCCTCAGCAAAGCACCATCACACCACCACCTCCATGCTTCACGGTGGGAACCACACATGCGGAGATCATCCGTTCACCTACTCTGCGTCTCACAAAGACACGACGGTTGGAATCAAAAAATCTCAAATTTAGACTCATCAGACCAAAGGACAGATTTCCACCGGTCTAATGTCCATTGCTAGTGTTTCTTGGCCCAAGCAAGTCTCTTCTTATTATTGGTGTCCTTTTAGTAGTGTTTTCTTTGCAGCAATTCGACCATGAAGGGCTGATTTCACGCATTTCTCCACTGAACAGTTGGTTTTGAGATGTCGTTTTCTAGAACTCTGTAGCATTTATTTGGTCTGCAATTTCTGAGGCTGGTAACTCTAATGAACTTATCCTCTGCAGCAGAGGTAACTCTGGGTCTTCCTTTCCTATGGTGGTCCTCATGAGAAGCTAGTTTCATCAGAGTGCTTGATGGTTTTTGCGACTGCAATTGAAAGTTTCAAAGTCCTTGAACGTCTTAAAATAATGATGGACTGTTTCTCTTTGCTTATTTGAGCTGTTCTTGCCATAATATGGACTTGGTCTTTTACCAAATAGCCCTATCTTCTGTATACCAACCCTACCTTATCATAACACAAGTGATGGGCTCAAACACAACCTCTACAGGATTGGTGGGTCCCCCTCGGGATGGTTGAGCTAACGTAGGCTAATGCGATTAGCATGAGATAGTAAGTAAYGAGAATTTCCCAGGACATAGACATCTGATATTGTCAGAAAGCTTAAATTGTTGGCAATTTAACTGCAATGTCCAATTTACAGTACATTTACATTTACATTTAAGTCATTTAGCAGACGCTCTTATCCAGAGCGACTTACAAATTGGTGCATTCACCTTATGATATCCAGTGGAACAACCACTTTACAATAGTGCATCTAACTCTTTTAAGGGGGAGGGGGGGGTTAGGAGATTACTTTATCCTATCCTAGGTATTCCTTAAAGAGGTGGGGTTTCAGGTGTCTCCGGAAGGTGGTGATTGACTCCGCTGACCTGGCGTCGTGAGGGAGTTTGTTCCACCATTGGGGTGCCAGAGCAGCGAACAGTTTTGACTGGGCTGAGCGGGAAGCTATTATAGCTATTATATTATACAGTAGCTATTATAGTGAAATAATACCGTGCAATGTTTTTGAGGAGCGTGCAGTTATGAACTTAAAGTTATTAATAAACCATTTGGGCAGTGGTTCATTGGATCAGTCTAAAACTTTGCACATACAATGCAGTCATCTAGTGGGCAAAATCAAAATTTCGCATGGGCTGGAATAATACATATGGCATTTCAAAGATGATGGTACAAAAAAAATACAAAACAAYGCATGTTTTTTTCTTTGTATTATCTTTCACCAGATCTAATGTATTGTATTCTCCTACATTCATTTCACATTTCCACAAATGTAAGTGTTTCCTTTCAAATGGTATCAAGAATATGCATTAAGAATATGCATTAGGTTAATTAAAAAGGAAAGAAATTACACAAATGAACTTTTAACAAGGCACACCTGTTAATTGAAATGCATTCCAGGTGACTACCTCATGAAGCTGGTTGAGAGAATGCCAAGACTGTGCAAAGCTGTCATCTGGTACTGTATCTTTTTTTAATGTAATGCCTTTTGTGACCGAACACTAGCACTTTACTTTTTACCCCCTACTAGCACTCTTTGCTGATTAACTTCTTTATTGAGGAGAAATGTCATGTGGTTGTCTCACCTAGCAATCTTAAGATGCACTAACTGTAAGTCGCTCTGGATAAGAGCGKCTGCTAAAAGACTAAAATGTAAAAACATAAACATATGGTAAGATTAAAAGTAACAAAACGGTGATCTTCAAAACCTGCAGCMATTTTTCTAGCCAGAGGGTGGGTATTTTCTTGTTCCCTACATTACAGTGAATTTCATAGTGTTTGAAAATCACTGTTTAAAATGTTTTAACTTTTGATGTCATCGGGTAGAACTTTTTTAACTTAATATTTTATATTACAAAATGTGGAAATGTTATTGTGCTGGAGATAATGAAAATGAGGTTAAAAAGTGGTGGAATTGCCCTGTCACGTTTTTAATTTCACTAACATCACATCTTTTGCTGTATCAAGTCAGTGTTCTTACAGTATAGAGTTCTCTGAAGCGTTTCATTGTCTGCTTTCAATGAAGGCTTTCCCTGCTATAACGGCCTCCTGTATTTTCCGGTGAACGATACTACTAGTTCTTCAGACTGAGTTTGTCTTTGTGTATTGCATTCTCTCTCAGAACCTGGGTGTGATGGAGGATTTGGGGTTAGAGGTGGAAGATTTGGGGGTGCTGGTGGCGGAGGCAGGAGCAGCTCCATCTGGTCAGCTGCAGCCCTGCAGGCGTCTGTGGAGGACAATCCTCCACAGGCCATCGACTGGGTCTCCATGAGGGCCAACCGGCACAAATACGAGGAGTTGAAGTGGCAGGGTGAGTGAGGGAGATGCACGCACGCACGCACAACACACACCGGGACTCTGTCACTGTTGATTGACAACTGTTCCTACACTTGATTCTCCTGTGTTTTTACATGACAGTATTCTGATTGATCGAGTTCTTAGTGGCTGAATAGAACGTTTTGATTTGGGATCCCTGCAGATCTCCCACCTCTGAAGAAGGATTTCTACTTTGAGTCAGAGATTGTAGCCAGTCGGTGTGAAGAGGAAGTAAAGGCATGGAGGTAAGTTGGGGACGTGGGCTTAATTTTGTCTCAATGGAGGTATATTTCTTGTCCAGCAGAGGATGCTGTTTATCTATCCACTTTCTGAGTTCAATTTTATTTTATTTTTTCTGCTCAGTAAAATGTTATCAACTCTTCTCAGTAGTCTTTGGTTTTGTACCAACCTACATGAAAGCAAAGTAACTATATTCCTGACTAATTCCACCCTCTCTTCCCGTAGGAAAGCGAATAACGATATCTTTGTGGATGACCTGAAGGAGGGAGAAGGGGAGAAGCGTTCCTTTCCCAACCCTGTGGTCACGTTCGACGAAGCCTTCCTGCGCTATCCTGGGATCATGGAGAATATTGTCAGAGTCGGCTTCGCCAAGCCAACTCCTATCCAGGTCCTTATTCAATCAGAGTCCAACCTCCCTTCCAAAACCTTAGTGTTGTTTGTATACAATCTTTGACCGTCTCTGAGCAAAGACTTGAGTGATTTTCACTGACCAATTTAGATGAGCAATACACTCCAAATTGAACTGACCAATATAGATGAGCAATACACTCCAAATTGAACTGACCAATATAGTGCACTCACTCCATGCCCTTCAAGTTGGAGCATGATGGGAGCGGTTCAACTAGCTAACATATGGAATTGACTTAAGATGTTGATACCATGCATCATTTCGCCATTATATTGTAGTACCCCTTTAGTTATCAAAATAAATATTTAGTTTCAAAATATTGAATATGACCTTTACTACTATAGCCCATAGAAACGCATTGAATAACACATTCATAAATGGCAAAAAGACAGTCAGTTAAAAAGGTTTTGAAGTGTCTGTCCTATATCTAGGAGATATAAGACATTAGTGTTTTTTGGGACATATTTAACCCCAACAAAATGTTGGCTACATTACAGTTGATGATTTACAATAACTTAATGGGTACATTACAGTTGATGATTTACAATAACTTAATGGGTACATTACAGTTGATTTCCTGCAAAATATAGAAATGAAAAGCACTATGGATTAAGAGAATTAGAAAATAATACTTCCCAATTCTCTACTTTCTCAAAGTGTTTACTTGTTCACTTTCCTTCACTGATTGAATTAAAAGGAAATGGCTGGTATTAGAAATATGTTGGAAACTCTATCCCATGCCTCCACCAATCCAATATGTTTACATTTGTGGGAAATAGTGAACGTGTACATAATTCAGTAGACATTTTGGCGCTGGCAAAAAAAAGGCATTTCGTTATACTTGTTCACTTGACATTGAAACTTTAAATGTGAAAGATGTTATTGGGAAACGCCCTTTTGAAGCTCACTGAACAACATTTTTTCAGAGGTCTATGCCTGCTATTTGATGACTCATAGCTTACTGTTGTCTGTAGTTATTTTCAGTATGCATGCACTGAGTTTCTGTTACGCTTCTGTCATTCACACGGTCTTTATTGTGAGAAAATATTTAGTTTTCTCTAACAATAAATCCACTACTGTGATGCCACATTTGATACTTAGTACCATACACAGTTGCACTATAACTCCCATGTTGTCAGTGTCATTCCCATGACAGTTGTCCCCCTGTCCCAGTCTCAAGCCTGGCCCATGTCGCTGAAAGGAGATGACCTGATCGCGATCGCCCAGACAGGCACAGGGAAGACACTGGCCTATCTCCTACCTGGCTTCATTCACATGGATGGCCAGCCTGTGTAAGTTTTTACCACCGTACTGGTATTTCTTCCAGCCATGCGTCTTTCACACAATTGCTCATTCCAAGATTGACCCCTACCCCTAATGGTCATGTGTAGTTCAGAAATAATGGGATAGGCATTCTTTACATTTTGTGGGTGTGTGGCATTTTTTACATTTGTGCCTGTATGGTTTACACAGAAAACGTGATAAGCAGGACGGCCCTGGTATGCTTGTTCTGACTCCCACTAGAGAGCTGGCTCTGCAGATTGAGTCAGAGTGCAACAAGTACAGCTACAAGGGCTTCAAATGGTACCATACGTGCTCCTAACACTGTATAGAATTATCATACTAGGGCTTTAACAAGCACCACATATATTCTACTGTACTAACACCATAATACACACTAGCTTATTGAGGTACCATACCTATATTACTAACGCTACTTATGAAACCACAAGGGCTTCAAGAGATCGCATCTATACTATGACCTACAGGTGAGATGTCTGCATGTAGAGCTACCCCCTCTGTGTTGTCTCTGTGTAGTGTGTGTGTCTATGGAGGTGGAGACCGCAGGGCCCAGATCAAAGCGATCTCAGCTGGAGTAGACATTGTGATCGCCACGCCTGGCCGGCTTAACGACCTGCAGATGAACGAGCTGATCAACCTGCGTTCCATCACCTACCTGGTGTGTGTATGTGTGGGGGCAGTGGTGAGAATGTGTATGCGCACGACTGTATTTGTGCGTGGCTTTGTATATTGCTGGTAGCGTTTGAGCATGTGTGTAACTGTTTTATTTTGTGTTAGGTGCTGGATGAGGCAGACAGGATGCTTGACATGGGCTTTGAGCCTCAAATCATGAAAATTCTTCTGGACGTCCGTCCGGACAGGCAGACTATGATGACCAGGTAAAAGGACCCTATGATGCGAACACCCCGTTACTTCAGACGGACTACAACTGTATCAACGTTCAGTTCCACAGTGTATGTAGCTCATCTGTTTTGTAAGAGTTAAATGCCTACCATTCTTTTGTTGATCTTTGCCCATCTTAATGTCTTGTCTCTTCTCCGATTGGCTGATTCAGTGCCACCTGGCCCACGGGAGTGAGGCGATTGGCCAAGACGTACCTGAAGAACCCCATGATGGTGTATGTGGGAACTCTGGACCTGGCTGTGAGTGGAGCTAATGCTTCTGCTGCTCATTCCAAATAAATAAGAAATGAATGGGATGTGTTAAGACCTAGGCCGGGATTCAATCTGATCAAGAGTTATATGTATTGTGGCTTTTAAAGGCAATTTCCGATTTAAGTGCACATGCTGCGTTTACCGTGAATGGGATCTCTGCGAACGCGGGAACATTTTTAAAGCCGCAATGCCTATAACCCACAATTGGATTGATTGCAAGCCCTGGCTTATTCCGAGGTGCTTAAGTCGGAGGTGCTAAAGGAGCTCCTTAAACTTGACACAAAAAAGCCATCTGGGTCAGATGGTTTAGACCCTATCTTCTTTAAGGTTGCTGCCCCTATCATCGCAAAGCCTATCTCTGACCTTTTTAACATGTCTCTCCTTTCTGGGTAGGTTCCCATTGCTTGGAAGGCAGCCTCAGTTCGTCCTTTATTTAAAGGTGGAGATCAAGCTGATCCTAACAGTTATAGGCCTATTTCTATTTTGCCCTGTTTACAAAAGTGTTGGATAAACTTGTCAATAATCAACTGACTGGTTTTCTTGATGTCTATAGTATTCTCTCGGGCTTGCAATCTGGTTTCCGCTCAGGTTATGGATGTGTCACTGCAACCTTAAAGGTCCTCAATGAGGAGTATTGGTGTCTCTGATGGGTCTTTGGCCTGGTTTGCTAACTACCTCAGAGTACAGTGTATAAAGTCAGAAAATCTGCTGTCTCAGCCAGTGCCTGTCACCAAGGGTGTACCCCAAGGCTCGATCCTAGGCACCACGTTCTTCTCAATTTACATCAACAACATAGCTGAGGCAGTAAGAAGCTCTCTCATCCATTTATATACAGATGATAGTCTTATACTCAGCTGGCCCCTCCCCAAATTGTGTTAAACACTCTACAACAAAGCTTTCTTCGTGTCCAACATGCTCTCTCTGCCCTTAACCTTGTTCTGAACGCCTCCAAAACAGATGTCATGTGGTTTGGTAAGAAGAATGCTCCTCTTCTGTGTTATTACTACCTCTGAGGGTTTAGAGCTTGAGGTAGTCACCGCATATAAGTACATGGGAGTATGGCTAGACGGTGTACTGTCCTTCTCTCAGCACATATCAAAGCTGCAGGCTAAAGTTAAATCTAGACTTGGTTTCCTCTATCGTAATCGCTCCACTTTCACCCAAGCTGCCAAACTATCCCTGATTCAGATGACCATCCCACCCATGCTAGATTACGGAGACATAATTTATAGATCGGCAGGTAAGGGTGCTCTCGAGCGGCTAGATGTTCTTTACCATTCGGCCATCAGATTTGCCACTGCACTCTATACTCCTCTGTAAACTGGTCATCTGTATACCCGTCGCAAGACCCACTGGTTGATGCTTATTTATAAAACCCTCTTAGGCCTCACTCCCCCCCTATCTGAGATCTACTGCAGCCCTCATTCTCCACATACAACACCCGTTCTGCCAGTCACATTCTGTTAAAGGTCCCCAAAGCACACATCCCTGGGTCGCTCCTCTTTTCAGTTTGCTGCAGCTAGCAACTGGAACGAGCTGCAACAAACACTCAAATTGGACAGTTTTATCTCAATCGCTTCATTCAAAGACTCAATCATGGACACTCTTACTGACAGTTGTGGCTGCTTTGTATGATGTATTGTCGTCTCTACCTTCTTGACCTTTGTGCTTTTGACTTTGCCCAATGTTTGTACCATGTTTTTGTGTTGCTACCATGTTGTTGTCATGTGTCACTACCATGCTGTGTTGTCTTAGGTCTCTTTATGTAGTGTTGTATCTCTCGTTGTGATGTGTGTGTTGTCCTATATTTATATTGTTTTTATTTTTTAAATCCCAGGCCCCCGTCCCCGCAGGAGGCCTTTTGCCTTTTGGTAGGCCGTCATTGTAAATAAGAATTTGTTCTTAACTGACTTGCCTAGTTAAATAAAAAATATTAACAGCACTCATGTTTGTCCCTGCCCAACCTAATAATCTGTAGGTTTCTCTCTACTCTCTCAGGCTGTGAACACAGTGGAGCAGACTGTTCTCTTTTGTCAAGACGAGGAGAAGAAGGCCTATCTCTTTAACTTCGTCCACAACATGGAGCCTGAGGACAAAGTGCTCATCTTCGTAGGCAAGAAGATAATGTGAGTGTTGCCCTGCACCCCTCTGTTCTCTCCTTGTTATATGTCCAATGTCAGCAAGACATTGATGGGCAGCGAGACATTGAGAAAACTAGAGATAATCTCTAGTCCGATTCTAGAGGCACTTCATGTATATTTGACAGAATTACGTAGGTATAAGATTGGATAGGTGTAAAAAAAAAAAAATCAGGAAAGAAATCCCTGGCAAAAATCGAAGTAAACACTTTGTTTTCAGAGGATTTTAAAATGACCTAATTACTTTTATCAAAATTTTAAGTGCTTTATATGATGTGTGTTATTTTTCATACAGTTCTTTAGAAGAATAATTGCATGTCAAATGTCTGGCACCCCTGCAGTTAACCTTTAAAACATATGTCCCCCTTAGAATATAGTTGAATAGCCTTGGTGTAATGGATATTGTAGTAGCTCCACCTTGCTTCTGATAGGTTAAGTGGACTTTTCACAAGGGCGAAAAGAGGTAAGAGTTCTACCCATCGCATATGTGGGTCCCAAAAAAATGTTTACAGGGCTGGGTCCTAAAATAATGACGTTTACACGGCTCGGTCACAAAATAAATGTGTAAAATGATCAAAACTATTTCAGTTAGTTATGCAAGACATTTTATAGATGAAACAATAAGTAGACTATTGCTTTTAAATGTGCATGGTTTTTCTCCTGTGACGAAACACAACTGAGTCGGGGGATGTGGCATATTTCTAAACTCTTCTGCGGTAGGATACACGTGAGTATCCTCAATGAAAGGTGGCTATAGGCGGGGAGGACACTTCTGTTTGCCTACTAATGAAATGACACACTCCTCGAACACTTACTGGTTTCCGGGTCTCGGAGGAGAAGACTAAGGATGCTTTTTTTTGCCCAAACGAGAGAACCTGTATGACTCAACTGTGAATGCAGCAGCCCACACTGGTTTGATTTAGACAACCTACCCCTCCAGGCTGTTTCGTACAGACTGAGCACTGTTTTGAGGTGTGGCTTTTATTTGCGCTTCCAGGAAAACTAAACACACGCTATGTTTTAGTTATGTTTTCCTGGCACCACACTGCCAGGTCGGTGACCTCCTACCTGTAAAGCTTTGTCACTGACTGTAAGGCAGGGCTCCATTGTGCAACCATTTAGTCGCATTATGCGACACTTTGATTTGGCTGTGCGAGTTCGATTTTTAATTGTTCTCACAGGTGCAAGCTGCAAATTCTAGCTGGACACTTCTGTCAAAACATTTGTTCTATTTGGGGGGTGGCTAAAACCATAATTTGGTCAAACTGTAAGCTAAAGTGCATTAATATCCTGATTCCTGCATGAAGGTGTCTGCCCTAACCCAAAATGCAAACATGGGGAAACCCAGTTTTGAAAGCAGCTACTGTTGTAATGGTTGGAGAGAGGAGGATCTCATCTTTATGTAGGTATTCCATTTATTTCTCATATCTCAATTTTTTTTACTGAAGTACAGTGCTTTCTTAAAGTATTCCCACCTTTTTGACTTTCCACATTTTGTTACTGTCTGAATTTAAAATGGAGATAATTTCTTTTGTCACTGGCCTACACACAATGTCAGTGGAATTATGTTTTTTGACATTTTTTACAAAATGTTATGGCAAGCCTAAAGTTCAGGAGTAAAAATTGGCTTAAATCACACAATAACTTGCATGTACACACTGTGTGCAATAATTGTGTTTAACATGATTTTTGAATGACTACCTCATCTCTATACCCCACACCTACAGTGCATTTGCAAAGTATTCAGACTCCTTCACTTTTCCACATTTTGTTACAGCCTTATTTTAAATGTATTACAAAAACTTTTAAAAAATGAAATCGTGGATAGATGGGCCTTGGTCAGGGAAGTGACCAAGAACCCGTTGGTCACTCTGACAGGGCGCCAGTGTTCCTCTGTGGATATGGGCACTCTGCAGCACTCTACCAATCAGGCCTTTTATGGTAGTGGCCAGATGGAAGCCACTCTTCAGTAAAAGGCACATGACATCCCGCTTGGAATTTGCCAAAAGACACCTAAAGGACTCTCAGACCGTGAGAAACAAGATTCTCTGGTCTGATGAAACCAAGATTGATCTCTTTGGCCTGAATGCCAAGTGTCACGTCTTTAGGAAACCTGGGACCATCCCTACGGTGAAGCATGGTGCTGTGAGGATGTTTTTTGGGACTAGTTTCAATGTCCTTGAGTGGCCCAGCCAGAGCCCGAACTTGAACCTGATTTTGAACATCTCTAGAGACACCTGAAAATAGCTGTGCAGCGACGCTCCCCATCCAACCTGAGCTTGAGGATCTGCAGAGAAGAATTGGAGAAATGCTCCAAATAGGGTAGATGCTGATCTTCTCTCCCTGGTACTGCAGTCTCCCAATCTCTCCCGCCAGGTGAAGAATTTATTTAGCCTCGAAGCCATTTTATCATACACCAGTTTTCATTTTATCATAGGTCTGATGTGATGAGCAATGTTGACCACCACTCTAGTTTCTTACCTCCCAAAGAGGAACAAGAATGTGGTCCTCCTGAGCACACTGCACTAAACAGCTGAGATCAGTGATTGTGAGGACAGGAAGCCAGCTATCATCCTGGACTACAACCACAACAAAGGAGGCGTGGACAACCTGGACAAGGTGATTGGAACTTACAGTTGCAGGAGGATGACTGGCCCCTGGTCATCTTCCATAACATAATTGATGTGTCCTCCATACAATGCCTTTGTGATATGAACAAGATCAACCCTACCTGGATGCCTGATAAGTGGGAACAAGAGGAGCGTGTTCCTGGAGCAGCTGGGAAAGGCACATGTAACCCCACACATTCAAAGAAGGGAGCGCCTCCCCCGCACAGCAGCCTCTGCAGCGATTGTGAAAGCTGTCCAGGTGGCTGAATCTTGTCCCGATCCACCTGAGGCTGGGTCAGGCAAGAGGAGGAGATGCCAATTCTGCCCCCCGAAGAAGGACTGTAAAACAAATGCTATGTGCTGCACATGTGAAATACTTCTGCAAAGTCCATGCACCATGGTTGGCACAGTTAGAAAAAAACTGTTAGAAAAAAACAGACATGCCATTATCACAGTGCCATCCGTCTTGTTACTAAAGCACCTTATACGACCCACCACTGCGACCTGTATGCCCTAGTCGGCTGGCCCTCGCTACATGTTCGTCGTCAGACCCACTGGCTCCAGGTCATCTACAAGGCTATGCTAGGTAAAGTGCCGCCTTATCTCAGTTCACTGGTCACGATGGCTACACCCACCCGTAGCACACGCTCCAGCAGGTGTATCTCACTGATCATCCCTAAAGCCAAAACCTCATTTGGACGCCTTTCCTTCCAGTTCTCTGCTGCCTGCGACTGGAACGAATTGCAAAAATCTCTGAAGTTGGAGACTTTTATCTCCCTCAACAACTTTAAACATCGGCTATCTGAGCAGCTAACCGATCGCTGCAGCTGTACATAGTCCATCTGTAAACTACCCACCCAATTTACCTACCTCACCCCCCATACTGCTTTTATTTCTTTTATTTTCTGCTCTTTTGCACACCAGTATCTCTACTTGCACATGATCATCTGATTTATCACTCCAGTGTTAATCTGCTAAATTGTAATTATTCGATTTATTGCCTACCTCCTCATGCCTTTTGCACACATTGTATATAGATTCTCTTTTTTTCTACCATGTTATTGACTTGTTTATTGTTTACTCCATGTGTAACTCTGTGTTGTTGTCTGTTCACACTGCTATGCTTTATCTTGGCCAGGTCGCAGTTGCAAATGAGAACTTGTTCTCAACTAGCCTACCTGGTTAAATAAAGGTGAAACAAAAAAGAAGAAAAAAAGGGGTCTTTTCATAGTCCCCAAATCCAGAACAATATCAAGAAAACGTACAGTATTATATAGAGTCCTTATTGCATGGAACATCCATCTCATATTGCTCAAATAAACAGAAAACCTGGTTTCAAAAAACAGATTAAGAAACACCTCGCGGCACAACGCCTCTCCCTTATTTGACATGGATAGTTTGTGTGTATGCATTGATATGTAGGCTACGTGTGCCTTTAAAAATGTATGTCCTTGAGCTGTTCTTGTCTAATGATGATCTGTATTATGTCATTCTGTATTATGTTTTGTGTGGACCCCAGGAAGAGTAGCTGCTGCTTTTGCAACAGCTAATGGGGATCCTAATAAAATACCAAATACCATGCACACACACTTGCATACTGTCCTACATGTGCTAATTAGAGTTGATTTATGTTCTTCACATCTTATTTTATTATTGTTGTTTATACACCTTGTGGGTGGGGGCAATGGTTCAAAAAATGGGAGAAGACTAGTGTTTTGTAGTTGAGTTCAGCATTCTACAGTATAAAGAATATATCACTACGTTGCCAGAGAAGTTGAAGACATTGTTTCCCTTCAATAAAATGCATTCAAAACTACTTTCTGCACATTTCTGCTACTTTCTTAGGCTATATAAGAACTATCTCTTGCAAAAAAATGTTTACACCTATGCAGTACCTTTATCAATAATAATAAACCTCTACTTTAGTAAAGRAAACAATTATGACAGGTGTGTTGTAATAAAAACGAGTGGTGTCCACTGATTAAATGCAGTCTTTCTGCATTGTGAAGAGGGAAAACCCACATATTCACAAAGTTTGTGATGAATGACCTGTTGTTTCTTCATGCAAAATAGATTTGGGGTTTAAAATTCAATTAAGCGGCCTTATTTTAGGGGTTTCGTGAAGGCGGGTAATTTTTTACCCTTAGGACAAGGGGAGTATACAGAATGTTAAGACTACACAAGGGTTAATCAATCACCAAGTACTAGAAGGTTTTCTGATTTCTTACCAAAAGGTGTGACGACCTGTCCAGTGACATGTGTCTGCGGGGCCTGGCAGTACAGAGTCTTCATGGGGACCGGGAACAGTGTGACCGCGAGGAGGCGCTCAAGGACTTCAAAGAAAGTAGGTTGATAAGTAATCCCTAACCACTGATCTGAGGTCAGTGGTCCTCTGGAGCKCAGTTGATGGAGTATGGCTCATGCAACGCCAAGATAGTGAGTTCGATTACTGGGACCACCGATATGTAAAAAATTATACACACATGACTGTAAGTCACTGGATAGAACCGTCTGCTAAATCGCATATACAGTTGAAGTCGGAAGTTTACATACACCTTAGCCAAATACATTTAAACTCAGTTTTTCACAATTCCTGACATTTAATCTGAGTAAAAATGCCCTGTTTTAGGTCAGTTAGGATCACCACTTTTATTTTAAGAATGTGAAATGTCAGAATAATATAATTATTTCAGTTTTATTTCTTCATCACATTCCCAGTGGTCAGAAGTTATACATACACTCAGTTAATATTTGTAGCATTGCCTTTAAATTATTTAACTTGGGTGAAACGTTTTGGGTAGCCTTCCACAATAAGTTGGGTGAATTTTGCCTATTCCTCCTGACAGAGCTGTGTAACTGAGTCAGGTTTGTAGGTCTCCTTGCTCACACACGCTTTTTCAGTTCTGCCCACAAATGTTCTATGGGATTGAGGTCAGCTGGTTGTGATGGCCACTCCAATACCTTGACTTTGTTGTCCTTAAGCCATTTTGCTTGCTTCAATATATCCACATAATTTCCTTCTCATGATGCTGTCTATTTTGTGAAGTGCACAGCCCTCCTGCAGCAAAGCACCCCACAACATGATGCTGCCCACCCCCGTGCTTCACGGTTGGATTGTGTTCTTCGGCTTGCAAGCCTCCCCTTCTTCCCCAAACAAAATCAATGGTCATTATGGCCAAAAAGTTATATTTTTTGTCTCATCAGACCAGAGGACATTTCTCCAAAAGTATGATCTTGTCCCCATGTGCAGTTGCAAACCCTAGTCTGGCTTTTTTTATGGCGGTTTTGGAGCAGTGGCTTCTTCCTTGCTGAGCGGCCTTTCAGGTTATGTCGATATAGGACTCGTTTTACTGTGGATATCGATACTTTTGTACCTGTTTCCTCCAGCATCTTCACTAGGTCCTTTGCTGYTGTTCTGGGATTGATTTGCACTTTTCGCACCAAAGTACGTTCATCTGTAGGAGACAGAACGCGTCTCCTTCCTGAGCGGTATGACTGCTGCGTGGTCCCATGGTGTTTATACTTGTTCTTGTACTTGTTTTACTCGTTTATACTGCGTACTATTGTTTATATAGATGAACAAGGTACCTTCAGGCATTTGGTAATTGCTCCCAAGGATGAACCAGATTTGTGGAGGTCTACAATCTTTTGTCTGAGGTCTTGGCTGATTTCTTTTGATTTTCCCATGATGTCAAGCAAAGAGGCACTGAGTTTGAAGGTAGGCCTTGAAATACATCCACAGGTACACCTCAAATATTGTCAATTAGCCTATCAGAAACTTCTAAAGTCATGACATAATTTTCTGTAATTTTTCAAGCTGTTTAACGGCACAGTCAACTTAGTGTATGTAAACTTCTGACCCACTGGAATTGTGATACAGTGAATTATAAGTGAAATAATCTCTGTAAACAATTGTTGGAAAAATTACTTGTCATGCATAAGGTAGATGTCCTAACTGACTTGCCAGAACTATAGTTTGTTAACAAGTAATTTGTGGAGTGTTTGAAAAATGAGTTTTAATGTATATTTAAAGCTGGGGTAGCCAACCCTCCTGGAGAGCTACTGGGGTTGCAGGCTTTCGCCTCAACCCCGTTGTAACACACCTGATTTCACTATTCAAGGTTCTGGTGTGCAGCTAATTAGTAGAATCGGGTGTGCTAGAGTAGGGTCGGCTCCTGTAGGAGATTAGCTCTCCAGGAGGTGGATTAAGTAATGTGTCCTCCTGGAGAAGTCAGGCATGTAGAGTGCATCATATTAACTAGTCATCTCAAATCAAATGTTATTTGTCACATACACATGGTTAGCAGATGTGAATGCGAGTGTAGCGAAATGCTTGTGCTTTGTGTTCTGACCATGCAGTAATATCTAACAAGTAATCTAACAATTTGGCAACAACTACCTTATACACACAAGTGTAAAGGAATGAATAAGAATATGTATACATATTCATATACATAAAAAATATATGAATGAGTTATGGCCGAACGGCATAGGCAAGATGCAGTAGATGATATAGAGTACAGTATATGAGATGAGTAATGTAGGGTATGTAAACATTATATAAAGTGGCATTGTTTAGAGGGGCTAGTGCTACATTTATTACATAMATTTTTCCATTATTAAAGTGGCTAGAGTCGGTATGTTGGCAGCAGCCACCCAATGTTAGTGATGGCTATTTAACAGTCTGATGGCCTTGAGATAGAAGCTGTTTTTCAGTCCCTGCTTTGATGCACCTGTACTGACCTCGCCTTCTGGATGATAGCGGGGTGAACAGGCAGTGGCTCAGGTGGTTGTCCTTGATGATCTTTTTGGCCTTCCTGTGACATCGGGTAGTATAGGTGTCCTGGAGGGCAGGTAGTTTGCCCCCTGTGATGCGTTGTGCAGACCGCACCACCCTCTGGAGAGCCTTACRGTTGTGGGCGGARCAGTTGAGGTACCAGGCGGCGATACAGGATGCTCTCGATTTTGCATCTGTAAAAGTTTGAATGTTTTTGGTGACCAGCCGAATTTCTTCAGCCTCCTGAGGTTGAAGAGGCGCTGCTGCGCCTTCATCGCACTGTCTGTGTGGGTGGACCATTTCAGTTTGTCCGTGATGTGTACGCCGAGGAACTTAACTTTCCACCTTCTCCACTACTGTCCCGTCAATGTGGATAGGGGGCTGCTCCCTCTGCTGTTTCCTGAAGTCCATGATCATCTCCTTTGTTTTGTTGACGTTGAGTGAGAGGTTGTTTTCCTGACACCACACTCCGAGGGCCCTCACCTCCTCCCTGTAGGCCGTCTCGTCGTTGTTGGTAATCAAGCCTACCACTGTAGTGTCGTCTGCAAACTTGATGATTGAGTTGGAGGCGTGCATGGCCATGCAGTCATGGGTGAACAGGGAGTACAGGAGAGGGCTGAGAACGCGTCCTTGTGGGGCCCCAGGGTTGAGGATCAGCGGGGTGGAGATGTTACCTACCCTCACCACCTGGGGGCGACCCATCAGGAAGTCCAGGACCCAGTTGCACAGGGCGGGGTCGAGACCTAGGGTCTCGAGCTTAATGACGAGTTTGGAGGGTACTATGGTGTTAAATGCTGAGCTGTAGTAGATGAACAGCATTCTTACATAGGTATTCCTCTTGTCCAGATGGGTTAGGGCAGTGTGATTGCGATTGCGTAGTCTCTGGACCTATTGGGGTGGTAAGCAAATTGGAGTGGGTCTAGGGTGTCAGGTAGGGTGGAGGTGATATGGTCCTTGACTAGTCTCTCAAAGCACTTCATGATGACTGAAGTGAGTGCTACGGGGCGGTAGTCATTTAGCTCAGTTAGCTTTCTTGGGAACAGGAACAATGGTGGCCCTCTTGAAGCATGTGGGAACAGCAGACAAGGATAAGGATTGATTGAATATGTCCGTAAACACACCAGCCAGCTGGTCTGCGCATGCTCTGAGGACACGGCTGGGGATGCCGTCTGGACCTGCAGCCTTGCGAGGATTAACACGTTTAAATGTTTTACTCACGTTGGCTGCAGTGAAGGCGAGCCTGCAGGTTTTGGTAGCGGGCCGTGTCAGTGGCACTGTATTGTCCTCAAATTGAGCAAAGAAGTTGTTTAGTTTGTCTGGGAGCAAGACATCCTGGTCCGCGACGGGGCTGTTTTTTTTTGTAGTCCGTGATTGACTGGAGACCCTGCCACATACCTCATCTCTCTACGAGTGTGGTTGATTTTGTGTGTGTGCTTCGTAAACAACAGTTGTAGACTAACAGTGATATGTTTACTTATGGGCCCTTCCAAACAATGCAGAGAGAAGTGGAAAAATAATATACTGAACTAAAATATAAACGCGACATGTAAAGTGTTTTATGAGCTGAACTTAAAGATCCCAGAAATTTTCCATACGCACAAAAAGCGTATTTCTTTAAAATTTTGTGCACAAATTTGATTATGTCCCTGTTGGTGAGCATTTCTCCTTTTCCAAGGTAATCCATCCACCTGACAGGTGGGGCATATCATTATGCAGGTGCACCTTGTGCTGGTGACAATAATAGGTCACTCTAAAATGTGCAGTTTTGTCACACACCACAATGCCATAGGTGTCTCAAGTTGAGGGAGTGTGCAATTGGAATGCTGACTGCAAGAATGTCAACCACAGCTGTTGCCAGAATTGAATGTCCATTTCTCTACCCTAAGCCGCCTCCAACGTTGTTTTAGAATTTGGCAGTACGTCTAACTAGCCTAACAACCGAAGATCACGTGTAGCCACGCCAGCCCAGGACCTCCACCTTGTTTCACCTGCAGGATCATCTGAGACCAGCCACCTGGACAGCTGATGGAACTGGATTATTTATGTCTGTAATAAAGCCCTTTTTCGGGGAAAAACCTATTCTAATTGGATGGGCCTGGCTCCCAACTGGGTGGGCCTATGCCCACCCATTGCTGCACCCTGCCCAGTGTTGTGAGATCCATAGATTAGGGCCTAATGCATTTATTTCAATTGACTGATTTCCTTATATGAACTGTAACTCAGTAAAATCAATGAAATTGTTGCATGTTGGGTTTTATATATTTCTTTAGCTATAGAAAGATAACACAATGAATAAATACACAATGAGTACATGGGGTTCCAACTCCATGTGCAGGGGTCGGAGGTAATTGAGGTGTATATGGACACCAAAATCATGGACATTAATGTGGAGTTGGTCGCCCACCCCCCCATTTTTGCTGCTATAACAGCCTCAACACTTTTGGGAAGGTTTTCCACTAAATGTTGAAACATTGCTGCGGGGACTTGCTTCCATTCAGCCACGAGCATTAGTGAGGTTGGGCACTGATGTTGTGTGATTAGGCCTGGTTCGCAGGCGGTGTTCCAATTCGTACCAAAGGTGTTCAATGGGGTTGAGGTCAGGGCTCTGTGTAGGCCAGTCAAGTTCTTCCACACTGATCTCGATAAACAATTTCTGTATGGATCTCGCTTTGTGTACGGGGGCATTATCATGCTGAAACAGGAAAGGGCCACCCCCAAACTGTTGCCACAAATTTGGAAGCACAAAATCATCTAGAATGTAATAGTATGCTGTAGCGTTAAGATTTCGAACTAAGGGGCCCGAACCATGAAAAACAGCCCCAGACCATTTATTAGTCCTCCACCAAACTTTAGTTGGCACTATGCATTCGGGCAGTTAGCGTTCTCCTGGCATCCGCCAAACACAGATTAGTCAGTAGGACTGCCAGATGGTGAAGCGTGATTCATCTCCCCAGAGAACACGGTTCCACTGCTCCAGAGTCCAATGGCGACGTGTTTTACACCACTCCAGCCGATGCTTGGCATTGCACGTGGTGATCTTAGGCATGTGTGGCTGCTTGGCCATGGAAATCTATTTTCATGAAGCTCCCGACAACAGTTATTGTGCTGACGTTGCTTCCAAAAGCAGTTTGGAACTCTGTAGTGAGTGTTGCAACCGATGACCAGAGTTTTTACGTGCTACATGCCTCAGCACTCTTTCGTTCTGTGAGCTTGTGTGCCCTACCACTTCGCAGCTGAGCCGTTGTTGTTCCTAGACGTTTCCACTTCACAATAACAGCACTTACAGTTGACCGGCGCAGCTCTAGCAGGGCAGAAATTTGACGAATTTACTTGTTGGAAAGGTGGCGTCCTATGATGGTGCCACATTGAAAGTCAGAGGTCTACAGTACGGGCCATTCTGCGGCCAATGTTTATTTATGGAGAGTGCCATGGGTGTGTGCTCGATTTTATACACCTGTCAGCAACCTGTGTGGCTGAAATAGCCGAATCCACTAATTTGAAGGGGTGTCCACATACCTTTGGCCATGTAGTGTATGTACGTGTGTGTTTTGCCATAGGTGTTGTCCGTATCCTAGTGGCCACTGACCTGGCCTCCCGAGGGCTGGACGTCACAGACATCACACACGTCTTCAACTTTGACTTCCCACGCAACATTGAAGAGTATGTGCATCGCGTGGGTCGCACGGGCCGGGCAGGGTGAGTGTGTGTGTGTGTGGGTCTCCTTTCTCTACCTGAGCTGTTTCAAGAGATATCAGCATGTTTCTTTACTAATTGTCGAATATTTTTTTTCTGATGTGTCATTGACAGTTACATTTTTTTCCCTCTTCTCATAACTGGTAGACGCTCTGGGGCCTCTATCACCTTGGTAACGAGAGGAGACTGGAGGAAGGCTGCTGACCTGATCCCCATCCTGGAGAGGTCTGGACAGGTACTCTGCTCGCTCTCACACACGAGACAGAATTCACATTGTCTAACAAATGAGACATATTTGGATTGAACCTGAATCCCTGTGTAGGAGGTACCTGATGAGCTGGTGCTCATGGCGGAGAGATACGAGAAGCACAAGCGAGAGAAGGAGATGTACGGCCCCAGAGGAGGAGGGGGAAGAGGAGTAAGAGACAGGAGAGTCTAACTAAGCCATTACAGGTACACAGGTTAAGCATATGTGTGAAGAGAAGGGCTGATGTGTCAACAATAGTCTAGTCCTTTGGGTTCACAGATGAGACATCTTTGCTATTTATTCCCTTTTATTGAAAAGTAGGATATTTGGCACATACACGTTGCAATTTATTGATATTCAGCTGAAAACACTACTGCCCTCGGGCCTTAAATTCCAATGCATGGCTATTAACAAAGAAACTGCTTTTGGTGGAAAAAGCTGAACAGAAATACAAATGCTGTGGAAAACACAACACGCAGTGTGTTCACATCACATTCTCTCTGTTAGACAGTTTGAGTCCGATAATATGACAGAGTGGTCACACCAATTATAGCTGGTGTTGACGTACTTCGTAGCAAGATTTCCTGAATTGTATTATTTCTAAACCGTTAAAATCCTCACCGACAGCTCATGTTTGCCCCTAGAGTCCAATATCCCTTTGCCAATTGTCAAATCTGTGTTTCTTAATTTTTCAGGAGAGGAAGAAGCAACTTGCAACTTCAGTTCTGGAAACTCCCGCGTTCATCCTTTTTTGTGTTACACATTTTTGTTTTATTGAATAATTCATAGTGTTGTACAGACATTGTTTAAATTACCTTTTTATAATTTGAGTGAGAGCCAACTGCTCTTCTCCATGTATCATCTCTGAGAACACTCAAAACTGTTCTGATCTGAATTAAATCTCAACTTCTGACTCTGCTCTTCAATTCCTCCTGACTATGCCTTTGCTTTTAGAATAGACAACATTATGGGACCACAGCTGTACTCCACTTATGTCTATTGGGGCTCTGGGTGAGTCACTAAGGGTGCAGTGATCGAGGTAGTCCCGACTCACTAGCCGAAGACGRGGAAACCTTTGTTGCGCTGCTCCTCAATGCACTTGGCCAGGATCTGGCAGCTCTTGCGGTCGTGGTCAGAGCCCAGCAGGTTGTGTGTGGGGATGAAGAAGTTGGGGAGCTTGCCGTMTTTCAGGTGGCCCTCAAAGTCCCTCAGCAGCTGCTGGAAGCAGGGTCCCAGCTGCGTCGCCTCCCAGTCACTGTCCTTGGTCCTGGAGCAGCATGCGTGCAGAAGGGTGGTCTTTGCATGGTAGGAACAGAACTTGGACAGACTAGGGTCCTCTGCCTTCAAAAGGCTTAACAGGTGCTTCAGAAGCTTCAGACAGTCCTTCCTGAAGGAAGAAAATGGGCAGCCTCRTGCACACATGATCATACACAATTTATCAAAGTAAATGGGTTTGGTTAATAAATTAAGAAATATACAATTTAAAGGTCTACTATATGGAAAGTACATTTCTCGTTAATGATTCCATGTACTGTAGCTGACAATTTGTCAAGGTTTTGCCAGGGCATTATGACTACAGTATACATTCTAAAGTAGACTTACCTGCAGCAGCGAATTCCGCTGGCCTCGCAACAGGTCTTCTGGGAGCCATGATTTGTTAGGATACTCTTCTCCACATGCGAGAATGAGATGCGCCARGAGTCTATGCATAACATAAGAAAAAACATTTAGGAAACTTGGCAAAAGGCCATACATGCCACGTCTCCTTTCAACCGTGATCGCATGTTTTATGTGTAAATCTTGTTGACCTAATGGTTACCTCTAGCGCAGACCCCTTCCAGTTCCACCGTGCCCTTTCCCTCATACTTCGGAACGAGGTAGTATGACTGTGACTTAAGTTCTTTCTTCACTTTGGTCCCAAGCCAGTTGTCTATTTTGAAGCCTTCTTGGGCGRAAGTGGGCCAGCTCGATTTGACCTGTAGTCCCAGAACAATGTCCAGTGAGATGGGGACAGTTCCCGTCCCGTTTATCGTTAAGGTCACCGCCGGGCAACCCTTCTTCTTCTTCTCCAACAACACGTCTTGAAAGAAGTGAAATGCAAATAAATGTTTTTCAATATACCATTTTTCTACTTATACAACATACAAAGCAATCAATCGTTTATGCATGTGGGAAGCGCGCGCTCTGCAGTCATACACACCTTTCTGTTTCTTCACAAACTTTATCACTTCTTTTCTGAACTCCGAAASCATTCTACTCGCAGATACCGTGTTGTCCTTATTTAGAAAGCGATCCAGAGGGTGTTTTCCCCGTTTAAATACCACGCTATAAAAAGCTCCATCATCCCCAAATGGCTTGAATATCCACCCGCTCGACCAGACAATTAAACATCACGTCAAATTCGTCCGGATTAGACATCTATATTGATCAAGGCATGCAACCGTATTGGGTCACGTTGGTGGTGCACAATTTAATTTCATGACCCACCTTTAGATTTTCGTAGTAACTTCCAGTGTGCAGAACATTTACATCTTTGAAGCATTCTGTACACTTTTTCATGTGGTCACTTATACACTTTACCACGTCATTGACCATTCTTGATGATTCCGATTTATGTGTCCTCTTAATCTTTAATTTATCAAGTGTTGTAAACAGGATCTTATCCTGATGTGAGTCAACAATCCTTGAACCGGTCTCTGGTGGCACAGTTGGCTTTCCCTCAGTGGTGCACTTAGGCTGATTATGCTCCTTGGGTTTCTTTTCCTCAGGAATCTGTTGCGTACAGTATCAGCTCATCGCCCTCGTGTCGCAAACTAGTGAGCCAGAATAAACAAAAGCACATTAACGCCTACCCCACGCGTGTCACATGATTGAGCTTCTACCTACCACCAGGGATGGGCAATGACAAAATACCATAAAGATCAATGGATCAAAATAAACAATATTTGCATTTTGAAATGTATTTAATAAAAATGCATTTTTTTTTTTAAATACAGAAATACATTTGCAAGTAGCTGACCCAAACAGCAACAACATTCTCAATGGTTACAGAAACATTTTTACTTGCTATGACACCTTAGTTGAMTGCGCTGACTAGCAGTCACTCTGGATAAGAGTGTCTGTTAAATAAATGTATATGTGAAAGTGAACATACCAAAATGAACTGCAAAACACACTGGGGATTATTGTTTGCCTTATTTCGGGTGGAGCTCATTAGAATAATGTTTTGCATATATGCATTTAGTTCATATACTGGAAAGGGAGCCATAATGGTGAACCTCTATTAAAAAAATGTTTTACCTCAAGTATCTTGTTAGAAAATATTGTATTTCCGCCCAGTGTAATACAAAATACATGTAACAGATATGTGCTATTGTCAGGTTAATCATGTGATAAATGTATGACAACTCTAAATCCGCATCTTCCATCAAGGACTTGCATTTTTATTTTATTTGGCCTAGGAACAGTGGGTTAACTGCCTTGTGCTGGGGCAGAACTACAGATTTTACCTTGTCAGCTCGGGGATTCGATCTAGCAACCTTTTGGTTACTGGCCCAACACTAACCACTAGGCTACCTGCCCCCCCGATACAACGATAGATACTGTATGTAACTTGTACTTTTCCTGGCCCTYATTAATTAACTAGTTTACTACACAATGGCAAATGACAACGCAAACCCAGTTAAACAGTATAAGATTTCTCCTCAGTTATCGATGAAATAGAACGCACAGCTTAGAACAATTTAATGATTCACTTCAATCATTCAATCGAAAAAGGGTTGAGACATTCTGGTTGGTTAAATTATCTTTAATGTCATGAGTCTTGTGCCATCTCGAACAGAGCAAGGTGCAACAGCTTCTGCCAATTAAAAGTTGTCCAGTGCAAAGATAGCAAAACGCCAATTAAAAGTGCTTGGAGAGTCAACARTTGGTATACTCAGTGTGCCTAGAGTAAGACAATATAATTTTTTACTTTAAAGCTATAACACAACATACACTTTAGAGAAATGATTTTCTACTTGTAAGGGTTAAGTTATTACCAAAGGCTACTATAAAGCACCAGGTAGTTTACAAACAAACACTAAAAGCAAGACAACAGACCACGTGAAGAGTGACTTCTAACTGCAGTACAGAGAGGAAGGGGGTGGCAGTTTACACGCCCCTCTATGGTTACAATATCTCACACATGGGGAACATGGTCATTCACATATTTAACAGTACACGTTTAAAACTAGCAATGTGCTATTACAACGTAAATAAATACACATGAATCTAACCACTTTGAAATGAGAGGGGGAACAAACGCTGTCTAAAGGACTAGGCTTAATATTTGTTTCTTTCCTTCTGATACTTTTGCGATGCATTGTGATTATTAACCAGTCTTTGACTATGGAGTTGCAGCAGCCGATAGGGGGGTGGAGTTGGGTGACTACTGTCCTGCTATGGGTGACTCTTGAGTCAGCAGCACAGCACAACATTCATTTGGTCTTCTGGGCCTTTTGGGCAGACTTGGTGACCTTACCAGTGGAGGGGGCTTTCTTCTCAACACCCTTGATCACCCCGACTGCCACAGTCTGGCGCATGTCACGCACTGCAAAACGACCTGCAGAGAGAGGATGTCAGATCCAAGGTAACTTCAAGGGAGACTGGAATCATTTTCAAAGAATTCCAACCAGGCCCAAGAGTTATGCTACCCAACAGTACTCACCCAGTGGAGGGTACTCTGAGAAGCTCTCCACACACATGGGCTTTCCCGGGACCATGTCCACAATGGCGGCGTCTCCAGACTTCAGAGCCTTTGGGTTGTCCTCCAGCTTCTTGCCCGAGCGACGGTCAATCTTCTCCTTGAGCTCAGCAAACTTGCAGGCGATGTGGGCAGTGTGGCAGTCCAGCACTGGGGCATAGCCAGCACTGATCTGCCCCGGGTGGTTCAGGATGATCACCTAGAGGAGATATCAGACAGTCAACATGGTTGTTCTGTCAGCACCTGTATCAGCACTGATTTTAGATGTTGGCCTCTTTACTGCCAAAACTTGTTCCCCACAGCTCATCACACTGTGCCACAAATAGATATGTGAGAGAARAGCAGAATGAATGAGGAAAGGAATAGATGGGATATTAATAGTAACTGCCAAGCTGTATCATCACCACCAATATTTTTACCCATGTGATCACTACTGTGTATCATAGTTGAACATCGTTTTTAGTTGTATGTCTTTTGGTTCTATGGTTTTTACACCTCTACAGTAGCTGTGAGTGTGTATCTAGTCCTGCCCACCTGAGCAGTGAAGACTGCTGCCTCCATTGGGGGGTCGTTCTTGCTGTCTCCGGCCACRTTGCCACGGCGAATGTCCTTGACAGACACATTCTTGACATTGAAGCCCACGTTGTCTCCGGGCATTGCTTCGGTCAGGGCCTCGTGGTGCATCTCCACAGACTTCACCTCAGTGGTCACATTAACAGGGGCAAAGGTCACCACCATGCCTGGCTTGATCATGCCCGTCTCCACACGCCCCACAGGCACTGTGCCAATACCTGAGGGAGAGCGGATAAGAAAGTGAAGGTGGAGAGAGGWTGAGGAAGGGATCTATTAGGGATGTGCATCTTTCCCTTTCAAGACGATACATATCTAGATACATGGGCTCTGATACGATACAGGAACGATACGTTTTAGTTTAAAACGATTCGGTGCGATTCAGTTTGATGCATAAACACTAGATTTTCCATTCTAAATGAAATCTGCTGCTGATGGAGCTCATGAGCTGGGCCCAGTGAAGACATCAACACTATGAAATAACACATATGGAATCATGTAGTAATCAAAATATATTTAATATTTGAGGTTCTTCAAAGTAGCCACCCTTTGCCTTTTGACAGCTTTGCACACTCTTGGCATTCTCTCAACCAGCTTTGAGGTCGTCACCTGGAATGCATTTCAATTAACAGGTGTGCCTTGTTAAGAGTTCATTTGTGGAATTTCTTTCCTTAATGAGTTTGAGCCAACCAATTGTGTTGTGTAAGGTAGGGGTGGTATACAGAAGATAGCCCTATATGGTAAAAGACCAAGTCCATATTATGGCAAGGGTTAGTAAAGTATTCATGAATTGTGAAAGCTAACTGTGCTTCCTCACTAATCCCATTCAACAGTATACACTAATATAATTGCTAGGTCACCTCACCAAATAATAATTTTGGTTGAGTGTCACCTGTGTTTGATCTATACTAAATCATTTCTAAACATTGACTAGAAATGACTGAAGACATGAAGTAAATCAGATTGTTTATTAGTTATGTTGCTAGTCTAAGGCAGTACTATTTACCAGTCATTATTTACCAAGCAGTACTTACAAATGTTTGAGCTGTATTGTAGCATGTGGAGGGGCGTGGCCTCCAAGTGCACAGGTCATTATTGTCTGCTCATTAAGGGACACTCCATTACTAATTGGGGGAAAGAGTTTCTTCCCTAGTCCAGCTCTTTAAAAGTATTCTAGATAATTCTGTATTGTACAGGTTATAGTATCTAAACTGTTATTGTAGTTGTTTACTTTGCAAAGTGTTTCTTGGCTTCGTTTGACAAAGTCCTTTCAATTACAAGTGTTTCCTGTCACCTGGTCTCTGCCAGGTTATAAATGCTCAGATGTAGAGCTTTATGGGAAGGAAGATTGCCACCTGTCTCTGCAGGGGTTAGTTAGGGTTGTTCTGAGCCCTAGGGGCTAGTCAGACTGATCTTCAGTTTTTTATATTAATCTGACTAGTTTATTATTTTGTTTGAGCCTGGTCCAGCACCTTGTTGGATGATTTGTATATTTATACCTGCTTCTGCTCCAAGAAGAAGAAAAACTTCAACCGAAACCCTCAGGACGCTGTACAACGTGACCAGTCGGGAGTAGGCTACTGTACTAAGAGCAAAATAATCCTAACATTTCCACACCCTAATTGCAGGCTAACCAATAGCCAAACAGAGATTCAGTGAAAATAAAGCCATGAGTGTGAAGCGGTGATGAAATAGTTGACCACGTCATTCAATGATATTTATTCACATAGTAATTCATTATGGATCCATAACGAAATAAACATCTGCATTACAATTATAATGCAGGGTTAATAATAAATKTATATATTTGTAGGGGTTGATGCATTTTTTTGTTGGGGCAAATTGGGTTTTAGAGTACTTAAAACAATGCATTTGGTGGACTCGGTAAGATGGACTCACTGATGGTTGAAGATGATGAGCGATCGGCAAAGGCAATCAACATCACTCTAATCACAGTCAGAAGACCGCTGAAGAAACTTGTGTTGACCGGTCGGGAGTAGGCCTAGGCTACTAAGTGACTGCGAGTGAAGAGCAAAAAATGATCCTAACATTTCTAAATAAAAATCTGATTGATTAATCAAGACCAGTCCATGTCATTCAGTGATATTTATTCCCTATTGTCCTGCTGATAGTTGAAATAAACATCTGCATTTTTGAAAGAGTATTTTTATCCTTATTTTATTAAGGAAAGCATAAATACTGTACAATATATGCCTGATCTGACATTTTGCGGTTGCATGAGGTTTAGAGTTATAAATGTAAACCTTTAGAGTACTTAATACATTGCCAGTGGGKGGGGSGBSGGRKRGGGTTCACACCTACAGTAGCTGAGCTATTAGACTTTGTAAAGGTTGAGTCTATTGTCCTGCTATTAGCTCATCCTAGAAACGTTGTTTGCAGAATTCACAGCTTGCTACATTTGTTTTCTCTTCCTGTTTTTAGAGGGAGAGAAACTAAAAGCCCGCTGGCCGGCCAAACCCTCCCCTAACCCAAACGACACTGGCCAATTGTGCATCGCCTCATGGGTATCCCGGTCACAGCCAGCACGGGTATCGAACCAGCATCTGTAGCAATGCAGTTTGCACTGCAACGCAGTGTCTTAGACCGCTGCGCCACTCGGGACCCCATCCAGTTTTTAACGCTGATCAATTTCCTTGCACAGTATCAAAATACTAAAATACTAAAACAGGGCTCTTAAAGAATTTAATTTAAATGTTCATTTTATTTTTTWAATCACAGAAAATAAATAAATAATGAAATGTTAATTATATAAAGCAGCCCCTGGCCAGAGAGTAGCCATAAATAGACCCGAGCCCCAAGTAATACAATTGGGCCAGATAACTTACACCGGAATCAACCCGAGCATCATCAAGAGACATGCTGGACCCTATGTCAGAGGTATTTTTGGGACCATATCGTGTCTATTGTCCTGCTAATAGCCTACAGTAGATCTAGAAATATTTTTTTCATCTCTACATGTAGGTCTCCTGATTTAAACCCGATCGAACTTGTTGCAACTAAAATGTAGTTGAAATAATCATCTGCATGTTTGCCTGGTATAGATTGTTGACTCCCATCTTGTTCCTCGCCCTCTTCAACTCGCCAATGCCGCCTGACTCTCCGCCAATTTAATTTAGAGGATTCTAAATGAATATCTAAGGGGCATTCTTCATTAGGGCAAATCTGATCTGTGAGAATACCTAAGGGGCTTTTTTCATTAGGGCAAATCTGATCTGTGAGAATATCTAGGGGCATTCTTCATTAGGGCAAATCTGATCTGTGGAATACCTAAGGGGCTTTTTCATTAGGCAAATCTGATCTGTGAGAATACCTAAGGGGCATTTTTCATTAGGGCAAATCTGATCTGTGAGAATACCTAAGGGGCATTTTTCATTAGGGCATTGATCTGTGAGATACCTAAGGGGCATTTTTCATTAGGGCAAATCTGATCTGTGAGAATACCTAAGGGGCATTTTTCATTAGGGCAAATCTGATCTTGAGAATACCTAAGGGGCATTTTTCATTAGGGCAAATCTGATCTGTGAGAATACCTAAGGGGCATTTTTCATTAGGGCAAATCTGATCTGTGAGAATACCTAAGGGGCATTTTTCATTAGGGCAAATCTGATCTGTGAGAATACCTAAGGGGCATTTTTCATTAGGGCAAATCTGATCTGTGAGAATACCTAAGGGGCTTTTTTTCATTAGGGCAAATCTGATCTGTGAGAATACCGGGGCTTTTTTCATTAGGGGAAATCTGATCTGTGAGAATACCTAAGGGGCTTTTTTCATTAGGGCAAATCTGATCTGTGAGATACCTAAGAGGCATTTTTCATTAGGGCAAATCTGATCTGTGAGAATACCTAAGAGGCATTTTTCATTAGGGCAAATCTGATCTGTGAGAATACCTAAGGGGCATTTTTCATTAGGGCAAATCTGATCTGTGAGAATGCTAAGGGGATTTTTCATTAGGGCAAATCTGATCTGTGAGAATACCTAAGGGGCTTTTATATCATTCTAATGTAGGTTAATAATAATAATCACTTTGTTTAAAAAAAGTAGTATACTTTTGTTGATTTCGTTTCAAATAACCAAAAGTGAGCGATTGTAGTAATCTGAATAAAGGATAAAAGGACATTCTTGAACATGGGGTGAGACATTCTTACTAATTTGTAAATAAAGCCAGTTAGTTATTTAGAATTATTTCTGTTTTCAGAAGGAGAGAAACCAAAAGCTCACTGTGCCTATTTTTGGGGAAAATCGTCAGTCTACATGTCAAGTGAAATTCCCCCATTTGTATTTATCCAAGTTCTCTCTTAACTCCAGGACCACCGACAGTTGTTGTGGCCTGATGCAGGACTCTAGTGCCAGAGGAGAGACTCTGACTGAAAATGCCACAGTTTAGACCTACCGATAGATCAGGGTTCTAACTCCCCCTTGTGATAGTGTGGTGCAATGACAGAATGCCACCATCTACCACAAACAATCGCAGCATAAACTCGTAACTTTTAAAGGAAGAACCACTGCTGGCTGAGATGTCAAACTTTWAAAAAAAATCTGCACCCCAAACGAATAGTGGGTTAATAATGCTTAAATTCAAGGTCAGAATACGCGTAGAGAGAGAAGTGCATACTAAGGGAATTACGTTCCATTTACGGGCGCTTAGCTCGTGTTGGAATTCCCCCCATAATGATTAATTAGTATTTTGCAGTGTCAGCAAAGTTGTATGCAGTTTGACACAGAAGGAGCCGACACATCAGTTGTCACAATAGATKAGGTATTTTCGGAAGGTAGAATTTAGTTTTTATATAACTGAACCAGCGATTTTGTTAAGTTTTAATACATTTTCGGACCAATGCATGCTTCAGTTCGGGGTACGCAGACCAATGCACTTGTATCTTAAACATTTGAATCAGGGACCGATGCATATCTGTGAATCGTTACATCCCTAGAATGTATCATGCTCACCTCCAATCTTGTAGACATCCTGCAGGGGTAGGCGGAGGGGCTTGTCGGTGGGGCGGGACGGGGGCTGAATAGCATCCAGAGCTTCCAGCAGGGTGGTCCCGGACGAACTGCCATCCTTCCTGGTGATCTTCCATCCCTTAAACCAGGTCATCTGAGGATGCAGGAGACCCGAGTGAGCAGTAGGTCAAAGTTATAAAGTGTACCGTGCTGCACATTTTTCATTTACTTACTTTCTTCAAATTAAAGCGGAGAGCAGATTATATTAGGGGTGTGCCGAATAATCGGATAAAACTAGTATCATACCGGATATGGAGAATTTTCATAATACGATTGACAAGTATTTGTTTTGTAATTATCAGTGATCGGACATGTTTTATTTTCAGCTGCCATCACGCATCTTTCTTTCACTAAAACAGTGTGAAGCTCTGTGTGCTCCAAACTATTGACTAGTTCTTCTGTCTGTAAAGAAACTGGCGGACTATTTGTTGAGCCTTCTGCAACAATTGGATTAGAACAAGCCGCTCTCCGTCTGCTCTAATTGACCCAGCCATGCAYGGCTGTTTCACTAACAGTCACTCTTCTCGGGGCACAAGTCTCCCCTTCTCCAAACATCATGTATGAATCCGTAGCTAGTGATTGAACAACAATCGAGTTATTTTCCGTAKACTTTTTTAAGGCCATATATTCTGTCTACTTGGMGTTGTTTAGTAGTCCTACTTTGTCTGCCAGTATAATTATTCCATTGTTGACATCTTATGTCGTGATCCAAGCCCATGCTTCTTGCTATTATTTATTCTGGCCCAGGCTTGTTTACCGAGTGACAGATTATTCGAAAATGAAATTACCAATGTTGATATTTTAATTGTACAAATGTTGTGGCATAAGTGTCAGGAGAGAAGTTCTGCTGTGAAGCAATATAAGGGGCAAGCAAATTAGCCTAGCTTTCTCTAAATCTGTGTCTGGAATAAATGCATGCAGTAGTAGCCAGCCATGCATTATGGTATTTATTAACTTATTTTGTTGATAATTGAATAGGACTAAGTAAATGGCCCTAATGAGCATTTATCTGTCCGGGTCGTTTACCTTTGAACAATGTGTATGAATGAGTGAAGGAACATAACAATGCCCAGTAATGTGCACTTGAGGTATAGGCTTTACCAGCATTTAATTAGCAGCATTTAAAGCGCACTTCCTGGTTTTACGGGTATCAAGTGATAAAACGGATATGTTTACGTGTATGACGAGATCGGCACACCGCTAGATTATATTACATATACTCATAGTCCGCTCACTGTGGCTGCAATGCTATCCTAGTATAAATATAAAAAATAAATGCCCTTTAGCTTCTTGCTTACGTACATTAGGACTGGCCTCCAGCATGTTGTCTCCGTTCCAGCCAGAGATGGGAACAAAGGCTACCGTATCCGGGTTGTAGCCAATCTTCTTGATGTAGGTGCTGACTTCCTTCACAATCTCCTCATAACGCTTCTGGCTGTAGTTGGGCTCAGTGGAGTCCATCTTGTTGATGCCCACGATCAGCTGCTTGACMCCCAAGGTGTAGGCCAGGAGGGCGTGCTCGCGGGTCTGACCGTTCTTTGAGATGCCGGCCTCGAATTCACCCACGCCGGCTGCCACAATCAGCACGGCACAGTCTGCCTGTAAACACCAGAACATGTGATTAATAAATACAATTATTTTTCAAAAGTCCTATGCAACTAAGATGGCACTTTGAGTCCGCAAATTGCCTGTGGTTATAGTACAGCTATAAGCTAGCCTGGAAAACCAAAGTTGCAAGTTTAATAATAGACTTCCAGGCACTTGAATGAAGACCTGGCAGGTAGGTGTCTGTGTGTAAGGAAGGACTGTGCCATTGTGATTCAGACCTGGGATGTTCCAGTGATCATGTTCTTGATGAAGTCCCTGTGTCCGGGGGCGTCGATAATGGTGACGTAGTACTTGCTGGTCTCAAATTTCCACAGTGAGATGTCAATGGTGATGCCACGCTCCCTCTCTGCCTTCAGCTTGTCCAGCACCCAGGCATACTTAAAGGAGCCCTTCCCCATCTGAGAAAAAAACACACACGTCACWGGTTATATGACGTTTCTGAGGAGAAGTCAATGGTAGTGAATTCTATTGGCAAGATGGATTGTCAAATTAGACAAGATATGGCAATATAAGTGTCAATCTTTAGGTAGCCTATGAAGATTATTGGTTAATACAATAACAGCAGTGTACAGAGCCTTTTTATAACACGTTGGCCAACAGAAGAACGGACTATCATTAGATGTTTGCAAAGTACAGTACCAACTCTTACTTACCTCAGCAGCCTCCTTCTCAAACTTTTCGATGGTCCTCTTGTCAATGCCACCGCACTTGTAGATCAGGTGGCCAGTGGTGGTGGACTTGCCAGAGTCCACGTGGCCGATCACCACAATGTTGATGTGGAGCTTCTCCTTGCCCATAGCTGACTGGTTAAAGTGACAGTGAGAGAGTCTGCAGGTGGAAAAGAGCAGCACGGTCTATGGATCTGAAATGATTTCCTGGGCAAAGACTCCACAAGGGAATACAGTGAATTACAGCACCATGGACAAGGACACTACAGCTGACTTCCCATTCCATAACAGCCCCAGCAGCTACTGCCTCAGCATAGCTTCTAAGGACAAACAGTTTACACACAAAAACAATTTCACATAAATGGCACCACGAGACCAATCAGCAATCATTTAATGTTAGCAAACTGTCAGTGGGAACAGAACTGCATCAAGCTCAAGACACAGTTAGTTTCTAGCTAGTTATCCCTCCTTTCCTCAGCCACCCCCCAAAAAATTGTATTGCCACACCAGATGGGTGCAGTGAAATGTTGTTTAACAGGGTCAGACGTAGTACAGTGATCTTGGAGCAAATTAGGGTTAAGTGCCTTGCTCGAGGGCACRTCAACTGATTTTTCACCTCGGCTCAGGCATACTCACCCAACACTATAACCGCTAGGCTACCTGCCACTGCTCAGCAGTGAGACACTGAGACAATCAGCTCTTATGTCACTGAATATCCTCCCTATTGCATATCAACTTGCTAACTGTAACCTCAGACAACCCTCCATTTTGTCATGAGCCTTGGCATTGAAAGTGCAGAAGCCATTTCTGAAGCCAGACTACTGCAGTGGAATGCACAGGTTAAATGCTGGGGAATAACACCATAACACAAATGACATTTGAATAAATGCCAGTTTTACTAGGACAGTAGTGTTGATTCCTTTTCATTGACTTGCATGACAATGACAGAAACACCACAAATTCACCTCATTTTCCAATTGCAAAATTGATCAACACACTAGGTTGTTTATATTTATGACAGACCATTTCATTAGGTGAGCAATGTATGGAAATGGTTACAGTAGCCTGGTTCTGCATGCTTATCTAGGTGCACTGGGAGCTGATACCAGATATAACCAGAACTGACTGCTATTTCTAAATTAAAATTCTGGTAGCTTTGCAATAGTTTATTTTTCTTTGCAATAGTTCCCCCCCACCACTGTTCATTTGACTTTGCTGTCCATGTAGCCTATTTAAAAACAGGTGACTGGTATACGGGGAGTAGGTGCTACAATTAGCAGCGCGACCGGATAATTCTGATGAAGTCTAAAGGATTTAGCAGGATTTCCAAACCGTCCTCCTGCCTCTGCCGCCATGTTCTCTCATCGCCTACGCTTACTCGAATATGGCCTATCTATGCGCATTAGCAGTCGACTGTTGGCTTCCAACAACAATGCAATATTCACACGCCCACAAACGTTATGCACAACAATATAATGGCAAATTGAAAATATAAACATTCAGTCATTCGCCATTTACAGCATTAGATTTGAAACAATGTATCACATGCGTAGTTATTGGAAAATATTGCCTACCTGCGCAAACGAATGAGTCAAGTCCGGTGCTGAATGAGACTGTGACGAGATGCTGATCCGTTTATCGCAGACAGGAGGGGGTTACGCAATTGCGTTCAATGCTCATACCCCTTTCTAGATCGTTGGTATTATATACCCCAGTGTCCTAGACACAGGGCCAGTAGCGGTGCGTTGGTAAAATCACTGGGGAAGCCAAGCCATATTTACAACCTGTGTTGTGATAATTGCGTTGTTTGCTCTATACATCCTGTTAATTCATTTGCCTTGTGACCATGCTATACGGTATAGGCCTAAAGCCCGAGACAACGGCAGGATAAATTCACACCTTTTTGTTTTATCATAAAACCCGATATCAACCTCTTTCCAAGTGAAGTCCACAAAGCATATTGCGTTACTTAAGTCGCAGACAGGAGCTGCCTCCACTATGCCAGCACCATTTCAACTTCAACATTTCAACATCATCACCTCAGTTTAGTCTTAATACAGTGACAACTAAAAGATTCCCAATTGTTTTAGTCCAAGTTAAATATGTGGCTGTCCATGGTTCTGATTTCTGTGTGTGTGCATGCGTGTTCGTGAAAGTAGAAAAACATGTTGATTCACCATGTTGACTCAAACGTCATACTCTCATGTTGACGAAACGGTCTATCACTCTGTCATACACTACAGGCTTTTTATTTTTTGTTGTCCTGGCTAAAATGCTTGCTCACTCGCCTAACTTCCATTCATGGGCAACGTTAGCTAGTTAACATTAGCCTTCTACATCTAGCTACATATTGAACTTCCATCCTCTCAGGCCAGGGGCACAACAAGGTATGAATTAATGGTTGGATCAGAATCGCTGCTATAATCATTGGCCAGTACAGAGAATGAAATAAAACCACAAGTCTAAATGCATATCTCCATCCATGGCTATTTTTGGAAAGGGCCAATTTTAGCTAGCTGGCTAACCACCGGAGGACAACACGAGATTCAACAATTCAAGTTTTTTTTTGTCAATGACGTATGCTCTCAATGGGATTTGATAAGAGTGACGCCAAATACAAGCTGGCTTCCCTTGACACTTTGGTGCGCCAGGACCAATCACAGTTGAGCTCGCTCAGTTTAGCTCAATGTTGATTGGCAAATTTGTAAAATACATTTTTGTCAAGGGAGGCCCGATGCTCGCTGGCTTCCCTTGCCTTTGCGGCCGCCGGTAGCATTAATGTCATACTTGTTTGGACTAGACAGAATCAGATGGACTACACGTAGAGAGAGAGGCGCTGTTTCACTCGCTCGGATGCTTTCTCCTGTGAGATGCATTCAGCCTCTTGCAAATTGAAGGAAAAGTATGAAACMCAGAGACTAAAGATACATTAATCATTTTTGGGGGGAAGCCTGGCTTCCCTTGGCAACCATGAATACACACCACTGCGTAGAGCAGGGATGGGAAACTGGCTGCAAGCCCGCATCCCCCTTTTGAAGGCTCTCGGATCAATTTCCCAAAACATCATTTTTTTTAAAGGGGGAACTCCGTCTGGGTCTCAACTTGTTCCGAAGTAGAATACACAAGGTGCAATTTTGAAATTTGGTTGTGAGTCAACAGTTTTTCTCGTCATTCACTGATAGGCACTCAATTTGGGGGCGGCAGGTCGCTTAGTGGTTAGAGCATTGGGCCGGTAACCAAAAGGTTGCTAGATCAAATCCCTGAGCTGACAAGGTAAAAATCTGTCATTCTGCCCCTGTTCCTAGGCYGTCATTGTAAATAAGAATTTGTTCTTAACTTACTTGCCTAGTTAAATAAAATAAATAATTAACCCATGTCAGCTAACATTTTTTAGATTGGTAAGTGAGTCTAGTGGCCAGCTATCTAAACTTGTAGTAATCAAGGTTAATCAGTGTCACTCATATCATATTAAAAACTGAAAACATTTTTCTCCATCCTACGACAAAATGTGTAGAATTGCAGGAAATTCATACCCCTGTACTTATACCACATTTTGTTCTTACAGCCTGCATTCAAAATGGATAACCACATTTTTTCTCAATTCTCACTCCATAATGACAGTGAAAACATGTTTTTAGAAAATATTGAAAATGTATTGAAAATAAAATACAGAAATCTCATTTAATTAAATAAGTATTCACACCCGAGTCAATACTTTGTAAAAGCACCTTGGGCAACAATTACCCAGAGTCTTTCTGGGTAAGTCTTTAAAGCCATGTTCACATTGGCAGTTTTTTTTGTACATCCAATTCGAATCTTTTTCCTTCATGCTGAACAGCCAAAAAGCACATGGAATCGGATATTTCAAGCCACATTTCAAACCACCTTCTTAGGTGGTTCTAAAAAAGAAATGTCCTCTCACTGTCAACTGCATTTATTTTCAGCAAACGTAACATGTGTAAATATTTGTATGAACATAAGATTCAACAAGACATAAACTGAACAAGTTCCACAGACATGTGACTAACAGAATAATGTGTCCCTGAACAAAGGGGGGTCAAAATCAAAAGTAACAGTCAGTATCTGGTGTGGCCACCAGCTGCATTAAGTACTGCAGTGCATCTCCTCCTCATGGACTGCACCAGATTTGCCCGTTCTTGAGGTGAGATGTCACCCCAGTCTTCCACCAAGGCACCTGCAAGTTCCCGGACATTTCTGGGGGGACTGGCCCTAGCCCTCACCCTCTGATCCAACAGGTCCCAGACGTGCTCAATGGGATTGAGATCCAGGCTCTTCGCTGGCCATGGCAGAACACTGACATTCCTGTCTTGCAGGAAATCACGCACAGAACGAGCAGTATGGCTGGTGGCATTGTCATGCTGGAGGGTCATGTCAGGATGAGCCTGCAGGAAGGGTACCACGAGGGAGGAGGATGTCTTGCCTGTAACACAGCGTTGAGATTGCCTGCAATGCCAACAAGCTCAGTCCGATGATGCTGTGACACACCGGCCCAGACCATGACGGACCCTCCACCTCCAAATTGATCCCGCTCCAGAGTACAGGCCTCAGTGTAACGCTCATTCCATCGACCATAAACGCGAATGCGACCATCACCCGTTGTGAGACAAAACCGCGACTCGTCATTGAAGAGCACTTTTTGCCAGTCCTGTCTGGTCCAGCGACGGTGGGTTTGTGCCCATAGGCGACGTTGTTGCCGGTGATGTCTGGTGAGGACCTGCCTTACAACAGGCCTACAAGCCCTCAGTCCAGCCTCTCTCAGCCTGTTGCGGACAGTCTGAGCACTGATGGAGGGATTGTGCGTTCCTGGTGTAACTCAGGCAGTTGTTGCCATCYTGTACCTGTCCTGCAGGTGTGATGTTCGGATGTACCGATCCTGTGCAGCTGTTGTTACATGTGGTCTGCCACTGCGAGGACGAACAGCGGTCCGTCCTGTCTCCCTGTCTTAGGTGTCTCACAGTACGGACATTGCAATTTATTGCCCTGGCCACATTTGCAGTCCTCATGCCTCCTTGCAGCATGCCTAAGGCACGTTCACACAGATGAGCAGGGACCCTGGGCATCTTTCTTTTGGTGTTTTTCAGAGTCAGTAGAAAGGCCTCTTTAGTGTCCTAAGTTTTCATAACTGTGACCTTAATTGCCTACCGTCTGTAAGCGTCTTAATGACCGTTCCACAGGTGCATGTTCATTAATTATTTATGGTTCATTGAACAAGCATGGGAAACAGTGTTTAAACCCTTTACAATGAAGATCTGTGAAGTTATTTGGATTTTTACRAATTATCGTTGAAAGACCAGGGTCCTGAAAAAGAGACGTTTCTTTTTTTTGCTGAGTTTAGATTTAAAAGTGGGATCATCTTATCCTTTGAGGCTTTAAGTGTTCTTACACTATGATTTTGAACATTCAAAGCAACTGGGAAACATCCGTGGCAGGCATCGTCACCTTAGCTTGCTATATAACTTCTGAGTGATGGGAAGCACGAGCACCACCACCAATCAGCCTACAACACTGCTCACACACCCGTTGTTACTATGACAACTAGCATAGCCATGTCAGCAAATGACTGCTGTCTGAACACACACACATCCGATTTGGTCACTTTTAACTTGTCTAGACAGTCAGTATTCCAAAAACAAAACTGATTTGAGCATTAAGGCCTGCAGTGTGAACAAGGGTTAAGAGCTTTCCACACCTGGATTGTGCAACATTTCCCCATTTTTCAAGCTGTCAAATTGGTTGTTGATCATTGCTAGACAAGACATGTAGATTTAAGTCATAACTGTAACTCAGTTAGTGAACATTCACCGACTTCTTGATAAACTCGTGTAGATTTGGGCTTGTGTTTCTAGGATTTTGCCTGTGTTTACATCCACTTGTTTTTTTTTAATCCTGAAAAACTCCCTAGTCCTTACGATTACAAGCACAACTATGCTTGAAAATAGAGTGGTACTCAGTAATATTTCTATTCAGGACAGAAAGTTAATTGTGTTGCCACATTTTGGTAGTATTACTTTAGTGTCTTGTTGAAAACATGTTTTGGAATATTTATATTTTGTACAGGCTTTCTCCTTTTCACTGTCACTTACATTAGTATTGTGGAATAACTACAATGTTGTGTATCTATCCTCAGTTCTCCTACCACAGCCATTAAACTTGAACTGTTTAAGTCAACATTGGCCTCATGGTGAAATCCCTGAGCGGTTTCCTTCCTCTCCGGCAGCTGAGTTAGGAAGGACACCTGTATTTTTGTAGTGACTGGGTGTATTGACACCATCCAAAGTGTAATTAATAACTTCACCATGAACAAAGGGTAATTCAATGTCTGCTTTTATTTAATCAATTTTAAATTCAGGCTGTAACACAATGTGGAAAAAGTCAAGGGGTGTGAATACTTTCTGAAGGCACTGTATAAGACTATTATCCATGTTTTGCACAGGCACATGATTGAACTTTACAGCCATACCCTGGTTGGCTTTAGAATTACCCCAAATGAACTTGTCAGTGTAGTTACAGCTTAAATGAGTCAAGACACCCATGCATATTCAATATGATTTCCTTAAAATGCTTTATTAGACTTACATCGGTCATTGACTGAAATGTGCGGTTCCTCATTTGACCTCTTAAAAGATCAAGCATCAAATATGCCAATATCCACATTTAAGATAATGTGATTACTGTGGCTGCGTTTAGACAGTTCAATTTATTACCAGTTTATTTTTGGTTGATGGGTTTACAGGTACATTATCCATTTCAATTTATGTTTATAAAATATGTACCTGTCGGCTGACTCAATTGGTTTTCAATATTCTTTCCCAGTTAAAGGGTTCTCTTTTCATGGCTAGCTCAAAATTAGCTTTCCAAAAGTTATTTATATTGAGATCAGTTTCAGGAGCCCAGATGGTTTGGTAGTTGGGTTTGCCAAGGGATGCCATAACTAAATATTTGGAGTACAGGCATAACCTTTTGATTTCCAGTTACATTGTTGCGAGCAATAACAGGCAGCCCAATTCTGATTTGACAGATCAGAWGGGAAAAGATCTGATGTGATTGGTCAAAAGACCAGTTAATGGAAAATAGATCAGAATGTCTAAACGCTGCCTTGTGTACAAAGCTTATACAGAGACAGTATGTAACTAACATAACGATGAAATGGCAATTTGAGAAACGGACCATTAGAGGTCTCAAACATAAGTCTGTTCCTTTAGGTGGGGGAAACAAAGCCTGCGCAATAAATATCACCCTCACATAAAGCAACCAAATTGGCGGTATGCCATGATTAACATTGTAAGTTGTGCGTAAAACAGCTCTCCATCCTCTGAAATGTAGTCATTAAAAATAAATCACGTAGATAATCCCTTTAACTCAGTCATTATAGTTGGTCCAGCAAGTAAACATAACTGATCAGTAAAAATAATAAATTAAAGACAGATTTGGATGGTAGACAAATTGACACAGGGAATACTGCTGTTTATCAGTATTCTGTCACATGTATTGATTAGATTAAATATACTGGATTGATGATCATAGTTCTATACTTTAGGCACAAGCGGAAGGCCAAAAAAACAAAGTTTCTCACAATCCTGGGTGACTGCTCTTTCAGTTGGCAATAACTCTGCTACATACAAAAACCTTAATTTATATGGCTTTTTTCCCCTCCTGAGCATCTAACAGAGGAGCAACAAATGACAGTGGAAATGCTACTTGTCTGTTGTCAGTTCATTTAAGACTTGAAATGTAACGGAATTTAAAAACAAGCTAACTCTTACCTGTAAACAAAGTAAAACACTAAGAGGTTATCATATCACAAGAGCCTACACAAAGAGTAAAATGTGAATTGATTTTAAAAAATGCACTTATACCCATTATTGGGTCCACTTACCAAAACTAAAAACATTAAAATATTAAAAGGTTACTTTAGAAGGCTATTTCCCCACTAGGGTGGTGTAGAATAGCTTGGTTGAAACCGTCCCATGGCTGTGAGTACATTTTGGTCCACAGGGGGTCACCCTTTGTCCCCCTCAGTTGCCATGGGAATGGGGATTGTGGACAGCCCAGGGTTGCACCACGCCTTGACCAAACACAGTGTAGAAAACTGCTCCAAACACGTTGATCCCAGCAGAGATGTAGAACACCGTCTGCCACTCCTCTATAGTGTTCTACAATAGGAAACAGAGCCATCTGTGAGACCAATAAAGTAGGTTGAAGTTGCCCCCATCTATACACTGGTTTAAGGTCAGTGCTGCCTTGTTTCTCCCAAATACTAGTTAAGGCTAAGCTGATCCTAGATAAGTGGCAACTTTTACCCACATCCTGAGCCCAACACACACCCTACACTTCCAACAATCATGAGTTTTGTGACACTGCTTTCATTGTCTGAAAAATATGATGAAACCAGATGTGATTCTTACATTTTTGGTCAAGGCTCTTGCTATGACTGGTCCCACCATACCAGGTATTGTGGCAAAGGAGTTGGTGATTCCCAACAAAATTCCAGCATAACTAAAAGGGAAAAGGAACATTCACACTAGACAATTATACATCTCACAACAAGACAATTTGATGGTTATTTCTGTTTTACTATGCCATTTTAAGTACATTTCTGGTAATTTCTCTTGCTTAAAATTAAGCACTACCATTGTAACAGTATCAATAGTGATGAATAGTCTTACGATGGGGCGATGTCGAGATGGTTGATGTTGAAGCCGGAGGCAACGATTCCGCCCAGGGAGGAAGAGATGGAAAGGAAGGCTACGGCCAGGATGTAGTTACAGCCTGTATACCCAGCAGCCACGATAAACACTGCCGGCCCAATCATACCTACATACACAGACCGAATATGGTAAATGTAGGCTACATACATAGAAGACATTGACAACAAAAACTTGATTTATCCAAATGGAGAGGTAAAGTGAGATACAGCTAAAAGACCGACCATGTGGGTGTTTGAATTGGCAGATCGTGAGCAGAGATGTGTCTTGTGTAAGCATGACTGCATGTGTGTGTTACGATGATGCTGCTCCTCACCTACGAGACTGAAGGCCTTCCTGACAACCACAGTCCGGTAGAAGCAGTTCTCCCTCAGGTAGTCAGCCAGCTGGCCTCCCAGCACGGCCAGCAGCCCACAGCCAATGTAGGGCAGAGCCGACAGGGCACCGTTCTAATATGAGGAAACACTGGGTTAATAACAAGAGTCTGTGGGTGTGTATAAACTCAGAAAGAGTGTATAAACTCACCTCTTTGATGCTGAAGCCCAAAACATCACTCATGTATGTGGGCAGCAAAGTGAGTAGCGTGTAGAATGTCCAGTTGTAGGAGAAGTGAGCCACTACTATGGCCCACAGCGGCATGGACGTAAAGATGGCCCCCCAGGGGATGTGGTCACCCGACGAAGTGAGCTGAACAAGAGAACAAAAGACTACCATCTTAAAATACCACTTGACTTGCACGTGAAATATCACTGTTCTCACAGGCTTATTTGAGGGTGGCTGAGAAAAGCACTTTGTGGATGTAAAAAAAAAAAAGGGGGGTGTTTCTAGCCAATGTAAGTCAAATATAGTAAAAAAGTTATGACTGCAGCAAAATGTGTTCCTCCAGTTGAATGTTGTTACACCAAATAGTTTGACATTTTACACCGTTACTGTAACAGACTTTTTTTATTTTCTTCTCAGATATACTACACAACTTCATTGTATTCTACAATTATGAACTAAATCCTCACGAGCCTGACACAACCAGTCTGCCATTTGATCAAGAGATTGGGCCTTAGTTCAGACACTACAATTCCCAGCTGCTTTTGCAATGTACCTCCTTCTTCAGGGAGGAAGTGATGTAGAGTCGCTCCTGTTCTGTGATCCGCGGGTGTGTGCTGGGAGTGTTACTGACAAGGAGCGCCCACAGGATGAACCACACAAATCCCACAATGCCTAAAAACAGTCAAATAATGCACAAACTAAGTTGCTTGGATAACAGTGTCTGCTAAATAACTCAAATATACATTTTTTTTTTTAAACAAGCATTGCTTGTGACATGGACTTTCACTAACTTTCCTTCATTTTCTGTAAAAAAAAGATTGTATAAAACAAGGAAACAGTGTCTGTATTCCTTGCATTTGTAAGCATTAAAACAGACAAAACTGTCACTACGGAAAACACTCTGCTAGCCTTACCAAAKATATAGAAGACCCAGGTCCAGTCAAGGTAAAAGCAGATCTGAGCAGACAGGGGAAGGGCGACCACTGTACCCAGCTGAGCACCTGGAGAGAGGAGATTTTTATTAAACTGCTTTGTGGAGAAATATATTCTTAAATTTTTTTTTTTTATCACCTACATTTAGGAAAAGTATAAGCCACACATGCAAACATGAGTTCCCAGAGTAAGAAAGGGTGTGTGCAGGGTGGGATAAAAGTGAGCATTACCAGTGTAAGCGATGGTGAGCAATCGGCTCCTCTCCATTGGCGGGGCCCAAAATGCCCACATGGCGTGCATGGCTGGAAACGTCACTCCCTGTTGAGAAATACAAAAATATCCCTGGGTTACAGACCCGGTACACACTGAGAAGTAGTCAGGTAAACATTATGAGCAAAATAACCCACTTTATTTTTTTTGTGATACAGATGATAAAGTGTGACTTCTCATGAGTATAGCAAATCTTGCGTGTACACGCACACTACCTCTCCGATACCCTCCAATACTCTGACAGCRATAAGGTAGCCTGCACCCAGGTCGGCAGCCATGGGGGTGAGGAGGGTGAAAACCACAGTTCCCAGGATTCCTAGGCCCAGTAGCCATTTGGCCCCATACTTGCTTGCCAGGTAGCCCCCTGGGATCTGAGTCAGGATGTAGCCGTAGAAGAAGGAGCCCAGGATCCAGCCTTGGGTCTCAGAGTCCCAGTCATACACACTGGCCTGCCAGACACACAAAAACACAGATAATGCTTTCTGTCTGGCCAGAGCAAACAAGACAGTCAACAGATGTGGTTGCTAATCATGTGGTGTCGTGATTAAGTGTTACAGTCAGTCATAGTGTGGTTGTGTAATGTGTGCAGTCATAGTGGTCGTCGGTATTACATGGTTACTCATATTGTGGTTGTGTTGGGGCGAGCTGGGCTGGTGGTACTCACAGTGTGGTTGTATGTGGGGCGAGCAGGGCTGGAGTGTGCAGGACATACTGATTTGCTGGTGTTGCCGCTGGCGTCTGTGTTGTTAAGCATGTCCACCATGGCAACGCTGAGGTTTACCCTGAGGGCATAGGCCACAAAGAAACCATAACAGGAGAGCAGAGACAGACCGTACCTCGAAGAGCAGCACGCAGGGGCTGAGAGAGAGGGAAGACCAGAGAAACAGAGTTGTGAGGTGCTATAACTAATTGGATCAGGCACAGTACAATATCACAGGATAATACATTATTATGAGAAAGCTAAATGTTGACAGCTACATCTTTTGTCCTTCACAATATTCAACAGCAGTGAAAGATATTTCTGCCGAGGTGCACTTTGAAGATGCTARAACAGTCCACATTAACAAACAAAACGAGTAAAGAACAGAAAAACTGTTCTACTATGGGGTAGTCTGATTTATCTAGTTGTTGTGCACACTGCTGTTGGAGCAAGGAATACAAGCATTTAGCTACACCCGCAATAACATCTGACAAATGTGTGTGATCAATGCAATTTGATTTATGCGAGATAAATATTTCCTTGGAGGCGCATTCAAGTGCCATGGGGAGGGAAACATGCAGTCTAACAAGCAGTCAAAGCACAACAATTCTTGCAATCGTGGGTGATTTTTGTTTTGTTGGTCTTCGTTAAAAAGGCCTCAACTACCTCAACTTAATTTAGAGAGACTTCATTTGTGATGAGACAGATTACATTTTTAATTGAGCAAGAGTAGTGGCAACCACAGAAAGACATGCACAGTGCAATATATAAAAGAAAAATCATAATTTTACTAAAATATGTTACTGGCCTCATTTCTGGAGGTAGAAATTAAACTTTAAAAAGTGTCAGCATAATTTAATATATATATATATATATATATATTTCTAATAATGTCCTTTAAAAAGTCACCAGACCTGACCTTTCCAGTCGTAAATTTAAAAAAAGATCTGGGGGGTGGCCTTGGCAGGGCTCGAATTTGGCCATAATGCCTTCTAAAACAATTTATGCCTTGTGGCAAAAGTGGCAGTTGTGCCCTTGGACTGAATATAATAATTATAATTCCCTTCTCCCGGCTGCCAATCAGCATAGCCTACTCCAAAGAACCTCACTCACGTGGGTGTCTCGGATATTTCAATTCTTATTAGCCAATGCCTGTCACGTGATCAGGTCCTTCACAGGCATTGCAGCTCTGAAGTAGGCTACAAGTGAAGTACGACACATCAGGGATGCAACGGCGCGAGTCCTTCTCATTGAATTCCGAGTCGCATATTGAAGATGTTAGAACTGCCCACATTTACTTCAACAGCCAACAAGATGAGTAGGCCTAACGAACAGCAAAAGCACTAGTCTATTTCAATCTACTATCCCCCAACAAAAGTTTACCTATTCTATTGGTGAGCTTGTCCTGTGTGAGAAATAAATATTCCAAAAATCCTCTGGGAGAGTTGTGGCACCCAATAGATCCCAAATTAATACAAATCACTGTACATAATATATATTTTTACGCAATGAGGCTGATGCAACAGATCAGAATGTTTAGCTTAAAATTGTAATAAACTTAGGTTATTTCTTCACATTACAAAAAAAATAAAAAATGCAGCAATGTGCACACGGCAGTAGGCTATAAGCGCGATTGTTCCAAAAGGCAATTAGCAGGAAAACACTGTCCTCAAAAGTGCGCGGTTTCATATGAGAGATAAAAATATCCTTTTGACATGTAGAAAGAGGGAAGCTCTAAAGCCGCATCAACAAGCATGGGTTGTTAATATGACTAGGATTGTGTCTGGCTGCTGGACAATGAAAAATTAGAAATACTAGTGTCAATGAGGAAGGGTTTAAAAAAGAATCCCCTTAACATGCCTATGGTCGGAACATGGTAAGATATGCCTCAAATGCAAAAAAATAAAAGTCCAGGTTTTAAGTAACTACATTTATGGATAAATTGTATCTAAATGTTGACTGCCTCCACTCAGATTGCAAGGAGGGTGATGTTGCAAAGCGCAAAGTCCTTTCTCCTATCGGAATGAACAATGCCTCGAGTATGTCACAGAAGCAAGCCTTTAGACATGAATAATTACCCTACATTACATTATTTGCAAAACATGACTGTCGTTTAGCACACACAAAAGTATGTGGACAACTGCTAGTCGAACATCTAATTTCAAATCATGGGCATTAATATGGTCCCCCCCTTTGCTGCTAKAACAGCCTCCACTCATCTGGGAAGGCTTTCCACTAGATGTTGGAACATTGCTGCGGGGACTTGCTTCCATTCAGCCACAAGAGCATTAGGGAGGCGATTAGGTCTGGCTCGCAGTCGGCGTTCCAATTCATCCCAAAGGTGTTTGATGTGATTGAGGTCAGGGCTGTGCCAGACAGTCAAGGTCTTCCACACTGATCTCAACAAACCATTTCTGTATGGACCTCGCTTTGTGCACGTGGCATTATCATGCTGAAACAGGAAATAGCCTTCCCCAAACTGTTGTTGCCACAAAGTTGGAAGTCAAGAATCGTTGAGAATGTAATTGCATGCTGTAGCATTAAGATTTCCCTTCACTGGAAATAAGGGGCCTGAACCATGAAAAACAGCCCCAGACCATTATTCCTCTTCCAAACGTTACAGTTGGCACTAAGCGGTCGGGCAGGTAACGTTCGCCTGGTTTCCAAAAAAAATGGCTCCAGAGTCCAATGGCAGCGCTTGGCATTGCGCATGGTGATCTTAGGCATGTGGGCGGCTGCTCAGCTATGGAAACCCATGGATCGCCCAGTGAACAGTTCTTGTGCTGACGTTGCTTCCAAAGGCAGTTTGGAACTCCGTAGTAAGTGTTGCAAGCGAGGACAGACATTCTTTTACACAATACACGCTTCTGTGAATTTGACAAACTGACATCCTATGACAGTGCCATGTTGAAAGTCACTGACCTCTAGTAAGGCCATTCTAATGCCAATGGTTGTCTATGGAAATTGCATGGCTGTGTGCTCGATTTAATACACCCGTCAGCAACATGTGGATGAAATAGCCAAATCCACTCATTTGAAGGGGTGTCCACATACTTTGTATATATACAAAGTACCAGTCAAAAGTTTGGATACACCTACTCAATCAAGGGTTTTTCTTTACTTTTACTATTTTCGACATTGTAGAATAATAGTGAAGACATCRTAACTATGAAATGACACATATGGAATCATGTAGTAACCAAAGTGTTAAACAAAGATTTGTTAAACAAAAGTTAAGCAAATCAAAATAKATTTAAATTCTTCAAAGTTGCCACCCTTTGCCTTGATGACAGCTTTGCACACTTGGTATTCTCAACCAGCTTCATGAGGAATGCTTTTCCAACAGTCTTGAAGGAGTTCCTACATATGCTGAACACTTGTTGGCCCCTTTTCTTTCACTCTGCGGTCCAACTCATCCCAAACCACCTCAATTGGGTTGAGGTCATCTGATGCAGCACTCCATCTCTCTCCTTGGTCAAATAGCCCTTAAACAGCCTGGATGTGTGTTTTGCATCATTGTCCTGTTGAAAAACAAATGATAGTCCCACTAAGCGGAAACCAGATGGGATGGCGTATCGCTGCAGAATGCTGTGGTAGCCATGCTGGTTAAGTGTGCCTTGAAWTCTAAATAAATCACCAACAGTGTCACCAGCAAAGCACCYTCACACCTCCATGCTTCACGGTGGGAACCACACATGCAGAGATCATCCATTCGCCTACTCTGCATCTCACTAAGACACAGCGGTTGGAACCAAACATCTCAAATTAGGACTCAGACCAAAGGACAGATTTCCACCAGTCTAATATCCATTGCTCGTGTTTCTTGGCCCAAACAAGTCTCTTCTTATTGATGTCCTTTAGTAGTTTTTTTGCAGCAATTCAACCATGTAGGCCTGATTCACRYAGTCTCCTCTGAACAGTTGATGTTGAGATGTCTTTTACTTGAACTCTGTGAAGCATTTATTTGGGCTGCAATTTCTGAGGCTGGTAACTCTAATGAACTTATCCTCTGCAGCAGAGGTAACTCTGGGTCTTCCTTTCCTGTGGTGGTCCTCATGAGAGCCAGATTCATCATAGCGCTTGATGGTTGTTGTGACTGCACTTGAAGAAACTTTCAAAGTTCTTAACTTTCAGGATTGACTGACCTTCATGTCTTAAAGTAATGGACTGTCACTTCTGTTTGCTTATTTGAGCTGTTCTTGCCATAATATGGACTTGGTCTTTTGCCAAATAGCTACCTTCTGTATACCACCCCTACCATGTCACAACATAACTGATTGGCTCAAACGCATTAAGGAAAGAAATTCCACAAATTAACAAGGCATATGAAGCTGGTTGAGAGAATGCCAAGTGCATGCAAAGCTGTCACCAAGACAAAGGGTGGCTAGTTCAAGAATCTCAAATATTTTTTGGTTACTACATGATTCCATGTGTTATTTCATAGTTGATATCTTCACTATTATTCTACAATGTAGAAAATATTACAAATAAAGAACCCTTGAATTAGTAGGTGTCCAAACTTTTGACTGGTACTGTAGATGTAATTAAAAGTCTCATTAAAGTTTGGCTACATTTTCAGGTGCCTCCCTCATGTCAGCATAGGTCTGGACATGACATGTAGCCAAAGGCTATCACCGACACTTCAACATTTAGGCTAATATTTATGTACATTTGCATACCACTTGTTTTTCTTAAGCGAATAAGCTCCTGTTTTTTGGTTGTAAGGACATGTAATTGGCTATTTTGGTTAATTGGGAACCTCTTGGAAGGCCAAATGGCCTTGCCCCTAAAATCCTGTGCCCCTAAAAGGCATGTACCTCGGACCCCCTTTGTGATCCACTGCTACACATTGTTTTCAGAGGAAACACTGTTCTACAGCATATCTGTTTTTAGTACCATTAGCTATGGCTGAGAGCAGTTTATGAGACTGAAGATTGTTATTGTTGAATCATGGCATACTTTTATTACCCAAAGCATTCCTTCCTTCCAGAACAGAAGCTTGTTTCATGCAGCCTGACAACTATTCCTCTCATGACCACCATTCAAAACCGATGTCTGTGGGAATGAAAAGGTGTCTGTCTACTCTTTACCATGGAGTATCTAAACCTGGAGGTAATATAAGACATGCAACTCAGAGTGAAGGGGATGGCTCACTGTTCATTTAAATGGTTAGGCCTACAGGCTACTTCTGACAGTTGAGGCACCAGCAGGTCTAGAATAAATATTTGACAGATGAATATGGTAATATTGGTAAATAATGCATAGGAAACAAATGCTTGGTAAACCAGTTTTTTTTTTTAAATAAACCTGCAACAGTTGTAAATGACATATGTTCTACAACCCACGACACAAGCAATAAACTGCTGGCAAGAAGAAAATGCAAATCACGAAAACATGGAGAAATATTAAAACAGTGGCACTGACTACACAGAGGGTACGGTGGTCAGTTAACTAAAAGGTGAGACTGTGTCCCCCATATTCAACTGCTGTTCACATGGTAGACTGCTTGTAGGCCCCACTCTTGTTCGGGAAACACTGGATTATCCTTACTTCTCCCACCACTACCACTCCATTATATCAAAAGACAAAACAGGGCAACTTCCAGACAGTTACATAGGCCTAACAGGCTGACTGCCTAAATTCTTACCTGACAGGACAGCAGACATCCATTTCCGTAACACACTTGAGTGCATTTCCATAAGCTATTTAGCGTAGTTCTCAAACTCAATATGCTTAACCAATATTGATCTGTCCAGAAGAAAAACGTTATGGCCTTTTAACAGATTGAGAAATTGGATGTGTTGTTTCCTGCTTGGTGGCTTCTATTTGCTACAGGAGAAGCGCATTCCCAGTAGGCTAATCGACCTTATGTATACATACCCTAAGTTGATTCCTGGGCCTAAGGAGAGGTGGAGTCAAGGAGTATACGATACGATCCTCAAAAATAGTATCCCGATATATAACTATTCCCCCCCCCCTCATCACTAGCGATTAAGGACCGTTTAAAACGGAGACCAGTTAGAGAGCCCTGAAGGAACATCTGTCTCGCAGGGGAATGTCCCACTATTAGTCCAAGGGCCAACAACCAAAAAGTGTTTTGTGACCCAGAAAACAAAACCGTAAAATGTCTACATCATTTTGGAGATCCTTTTATTAAGAATTTGTGATCGACAACTTGTAAWAAAGTCTTACATCTTGGTTACAATTGTTACACACGTTCTCATAATTGCAGAAAGCAACACATGTACCGAGTAGGGTCTATCTAGGGCTGGGCGATATGGCCTACAACTTGTTGGGGCGGCAGGTAGCCTAGTCGTTAGAGCGTTGGGCCAGTAACCGAAAGGTAGCTGGATCAAATCCCTGAGCTAACAAGGTAAAAATCTGTCGTCTGCCCCTGAACAAGGCAGTTGGCCTACTGGGGAACAATGGGTTGTCATTGTAAATAAGACTTTGTTCTTAACTGACTTGCCTAGTTAAAAAAGTTACTTTAAAAAATATATATAATTAAGAAATTGGCCAAAATATCATATTTTAAACATTGTATTTAATGTTTTTGAATAATAAAAGTTCATCAATTTCTTCATGAGTAGTGCTAGGGTCATGCACTATTCTAAGTGATTTCAATGGGCCTTTCTGCATTGTGATTGTTTTCTACTGTTCAATTCAACCAAAACCATGTCAGCATTTATCAACTTCTGCATTTGTTGCACTCATTTCCACACTGCAAAGTTGGGCTGCACGATATGGGCAAACAATCTAGACCTTTTTTTTAACCAAATGCTGCAACTGCGCTTTGACTTGCAATTTAGAGTAAAACACTTTGGTGAACTGTTGGAATCATGGAAATAGAATGATTATTCTAATTCTATAGTTAGAATATAATAGTGGGCAATTTGAATTCAATGTTGTTTGACCATTACGAATGAAAGTGCCAGGGAGGAGTTATTGTGACAGGGTAGGAACTGTTGATAAGTGTTTCCTAGGGGACTCTATAATATTTGGCTACATTGAATGTTCTCTTAGCTACTTTAATGTAGCTAACTTTCTTGCTTCGCACATTCCTCTAATTTAGACAACGTGCTGATTTAGGTCTACACCATCCCTGGTATTATCAGGCTGTATATATAGCTAATTACGTTTGCTCTGACTCAGTACATTTATTAGCTAGCTAGCTAGCGATTAGCGGCCCAACTTGCTAAGAAAAGACCAAACTAGCTGTTTGCAGATTTAAGAAACACAAACCAATAGTGTAATTATAGAACGCTAGTGGATTTATAGTAAGAAGCAAAATGAAAACAGCATCGATGTCATCAACATTGTTGCATGTGCTGTATTGCCCATGCAGCCTGGTTTAAGAACAAATGTTCTCCTTGAGTGACAGGGGGCGGGGCTAAGTCTGTCTGTATAGGCAGCATGGATATAGATGACTCAAGTAGCGAACACCAAAATTGGACGTTACAGGCGTATCACATTTAACAAACCAAAACATTCAAATACCGCTATAGAAGTGAAAGTAAAAACCGGTCCGTGCAGCAATACTGGTATATCGTCAACTACGGTATACCGCCTAGCACTACATAAAAAAAACTTAAACTTGTATTTAACTAGTCAAGTCAGTTCAGAACAAATTCTTATTTACATTGACGGCCTACCCTATATGGGGACTGCAGTTTCTATATGCAGCGCCCACTACATGCTGCACCCACTACGCATCACTACATACCGTTCCCACTGCCATTGAGGCTCCAAGCTAGCTAGGACCTTGGTACAGTGTCCTTTGATCCCGCCTGACGAGCACTGCTTTCTTGCAGTTATTTTAACATTACGGCGAGGGTAGTGCCAGACAAGAGTTGGGTTTGCTACACTAGCTAGCTACTTGCACTGCAGTAACCTTAACAGAACTGCGGGAGAGCAGTGCTCGGCAGGCTGGGGCGAAGGACAATGTGTGCCGGTGTCCTAGCTAGCTAGAAGCCTCCTGTGGGTTTTTTGGGCGGTTGGCATCCAACGTTATTGGTGCATTACCGCCACCTGGTGTGTGGACCAGAGACAGCGCTAGCAGCCTCAATGGCAGTGTGCCCAGTCTGTAGTGACACACATTGTGTGTGGCATGTAGTGGCCACGGCATGTAGTAACCGCAGTCTGCAGATAGATATTATAGCAGGTACCGGACCGGAGGAATCACATAATCATATGGGATATGATGCTGTTGAAACATACTAAATAGATTTTTGGGCAAATTGGTTGCCACGCAAGACCGCTTTGCATGGCTGCTTGCTGCTTCCTTGTAGCATTTCAGCTAAGCCTAACTCATTCTCCTAACCTGCCCTCAGTTCTCCTAAACGGTTTAGCTAAATAGGCAACAGCCAGGTTCAGGAATACAGTATTTTCAATCCACCTCAGGTATCATTGTAGGTCGTCACTAGCTACTACAGCCAAAGTCCTAAAYCCCGCCTATTTCCACAATTTATCTTCTTAAAATTGTTTTTTCAAACGAACCCCACTGCTAACCTTAAGACCAAAAAGTAAATATTATTTTTCATTAACTTTTACGATATAGATGACTTTATGGCTGTGTGGTAACTAGTGGAAACTGTCTTTCTACGCCTGCTACGTTAGGTTTCCATACACTAACTTATGTCGATCCACCCACTTATTTTGCAACGCCACTTTTATGCAGTTCAGTTACCCATACCTGGTTCTGGGCCACGGGACAACACATTTGATTGGTGGCCCTTGGACCCCACCATTTCAATAATACATGTCACTAATAGCAAATGGACATGCACGGGCTGATCAAACAAGTAGCTGAAGACTATGGTTTACCGTAAATCATACAGTCGAGCCAAAACATTATGAACAGTTCTCTATATTACCTGTGTAAATACRTTTTTTTAAAGTGCCCTGGGGTTAAGGAATGTTTTTGGGATTTTTAAGTCTCAGCGGAGCACCTGATTAAATGTTTGGTTCAAGTTGGGCTGAAGCGCGTTTAGGGTACGCTTTCTTTCCATCACCTGATTCTCGTAAACAAAAGGGTGAGGCAGTATGCAAGCAGCAGAGGCATTAACGTTAGTTTGCTACTGTAACTAGCTAGTTACGCAGATCATTTATTCGAATGTTTCGAAATTAAACAGTAAGTTAGTAGGCATTTTTTTTAGCAGGCATTTTTTCTGTAGTCTGTCAATTTAAGGACGCCGATTGTAAATATTRGTTAGCTATCTAACAAGGCAGGTGTTTCAGCTGGCACTCGCTCACCTCTTTCGACTTTATCATCTTGTTGACTGAGCAACAACGGTTGTTCTTGGTCATCGGTCTCCGTGTCCGATATATATCGGTCCATTGCACATCAGAGTTCAATGTTTTGAGTTGCCATACCTGTAGTTAAAATTTAGCTATTTATATGAACTGTGAACGGAAGTTTGGAAAGGAACCGGTGTGACGTCTATTTCTTCTTCTTTGGTGGGGTTTTACGGCGGACTACATCCTCCAATGGTGTATTGCCGCCATCTATTGGGTGGGGTGAAAACTAAGCAGTGTTAACTCAAAAAAAGGGGGAAGCTTTAAAAACATAATATTTTATTTAACTAGCGAAGTCAGTTAAGAACAAATTCTTATTTACAATGACGGCCTACATCGGCCAAACCTGGAAGACGCTGGGCCAATTGTGCACCGTCCAATGGGACTCCATAGCCTGTATTCAAACCAGGGTGTCTGTAGTGACACCTCAAGCACTGAGATGCAGTGCCTTAGACCACTGCACCACTCAGGAGCCCCTATAAAGCATTAAACAAAACACACACACAAATCATACTCAGTCTTACTCAAATGTCTACTCAGATCACTACACAGGCTCCAATAATGTTTGTACCATGTTGTGCTGCTACAATGTTGTTGCCATGTGGTGTTGCTACCATGCTGTGAAGTCATGTGTTGCTGCCATGCTATGTTGTTGTCTTAGGTCTCTCTTTATGTAGTGTTGTGGTGTCTCTTGTTGTGATGTGTGTTTTGTACTATATTTTTTATCCCAGCCCCCGTCCCCGCAGGAGGCCTTTTGCCTTTTGGTAGGCCGTCATTGTAAATAAGAATTTATTCTGACTTGCCTAGTTAAATAATGCTTAAATAAAAATTAAATAAATGGTGCCCGAGAGGGGGGAACATCTTCAGATAGTATTCCCTGCAATGTCTCAGCTATGAAGTCCTGGAGATCCAAAAACCCTTTACCGCATTTACAATGATATCMAATTTCTTTGATTTCTTGTTAGTTTGGCCACTACAATTTAGCACCTGCGCAATAAACGCAACGAAATCCACCATCTTCACAATCATTGTTTCAGGATCCCTCAACTGATGATTGACATTCACTGCGGGGTATCCACTGCCATATCTTCCTCATCTCCATTTTTTGCAGGCCATTAATAATTTGGCCATGTAAAAATGTATTTGAATGGGCATTTCACGATCTGACATGATGGTTGCCTCCTAGGCTTTACATTGGAGTTTAGCATTTTTTTTCATGGTTCTAGTTCGATAAAATGGCGCCGATGGAGAAGGGCAACATCTTACGAGTTCCAACCTAACTTTGCCCTATAGTGACTTTTATCGTTTTTATCTTTACTTTTTTTGTACAGAAAGTTCATACTATTATCACATATGACCGCCAAGCACTTATGGACATCAGATCGACAGTTACTAACCTTGATTTCAAATACGACTTCAACTCTGACTCAGCTGTTCCACTGTTCAAACCGGACCTTATTCCTTTGTTCCATGGGCTAACAAAATACTGCAGGCATAGATGTGGGTGACAAGGTGGAGTCCTGGTGAAATTGAGGTGAAGAGAAAACTGAACGGCGGCGCTCCCCTCCKTTCTATTGGCAAATGGCCAGTCACTCGAGAATGAGATGGATGAGCTTCGTTCGAGAGTCTCCTATCAGAGAGACTTGAAAAGCTGCAATACTTTGCTTTTTGTTTTTTGTGTGTTATCTGTTAAATGTATGCTCAGCCCACATGCTCACACGCTCTATWCATTGAGAGTACAAAACATTAGGAACACATGCTCTTTCCATGACAGACTGACCAGGTAAAATCTATGATCCCTTGTTAATGATTTTCACAATTCACAAGCATGCTTGGTGCTTATACTGATGTTTAGGTTACTAATATTTTCTTAATTGACCATGCATCTTTGTGGTTTGGGTATTTGTATTTGTTTTGTCATCATAAAAATATGCTTTTACTGTGTTTCATAGTCGTAACAAAGGCACTACACAAATAAAATAGATTTGACACAGTAACATAAAGTAATGAAAGTGTTATTGTTCTTTCAAATAGTTACATTTCATATTCTAATGCTATCTTCATAAGGCTGGCGGCTACTCTAGCCCACTTTTATTCTACCCACAGAAATGCATACAAGGCCCCTCTCGTCTTCCCTTTGGAAAATATGACCTTGACTCCATTCTCCTGCTTCCTGTTTACAAACAAAAACTCAAACAGGAAGTACCAGTGGTTCGCTCAATACGAAGTGGTCGGACGAAGCAGACACGAGGCTACAAGACTGTTTTGCTAGGACAGACTGGGATATGTTCTGGGATTCATCCGATAGCATTGAGTAGTTTACCACAACAGTCATGGGCTTCATCAATAAGTGCATAGACGATGTCTTCCCACAATGACTATAAGAACGTATCCAAACCAAAAATCAAGGATTACAGGCATTATCCGCGCTGGGCTAAAGACTAGAGCTACCGCTTACAAGAAACGGGACACGGATGAATACAAGAAAGCCCGCCTCTGACGAGACATCAAACATGCAAAAGGACAATATAGGARGAAGGTGGAATCCTATTACACCGGCTCTGACGCTTGTCGTATGTGGCAGGGCTTGCAGACAATAACAGATTACAAAGGAAAACCCAGCCATGAGTTGCCCASCGATAAAGAACTCTCAAACGAGCTAAATGCCTTTTATGCTCGCTTCGAGGAATAGAAMATTTCGCCTTGTGTGAAAGCCCCTGTTTTTTTAGAKGACTGTGTGATCTTGCTCTCTGTGGCCGTTGTGAGAAAAACAGGTTAACAATCACAAGGCCTCTGAGCCAGACGGAATACCAGGGCACGTTCTCAAAGCATGCGCAGACCAGCTGGCAAGTGTCTTCACAGACATTTTAAATATCTCCCAGTCTGTAATCCCAACATCTTTTAARATGACCACCATTATCCCTGTTCCAAAGAGCTCCAAGGTAACCTGCCCAAATGACTATCGCCCTGTAGCACTCACATCTGTAATTATGAAGTGCTTTGAAATGTTGGTCATGACACACATCAACACCATCATCCCAGAAACCCTGAACCCACTCCAACTGACATACCACCCCAACAGATCCACAGATGACACAATCTCTATTGCACTTCACACTTCCCTCTCCCACCTGTACAAGAGGGGAAATAACTACACTAAATTATCAAAAGTATGTAGACACCTGCAAGTCAAACATCGCATTCCAAAATCATGGGCATTAATATAGAGTTGCCCCCCCCCCCTTGCTGCTATAACAGCCTCCACACTTCTGGGAAGGCTTTTCACTAGTTGTTGGAACATTGCTGCGGGGACTTGCTTCCATTCAGCCACAAGAGCATTAGCGAGGTTGGGCACTGATGTTGGGCGATTAGGCCTGGCTCGCAGTTGGCATTCCAATTCCCAAAGGTGTTCGATGGTGTTGAGGTCAGGGCTCTGTACAGGCCAGTCAAGTTCATACACACCGATCTCGACAAACCATTTCTGTATGGCCCTCGCTTTTGCTTCCGAGTGGCGCAGCAGTCTAAGGCACTGCATCGCAGTGMTTGAGGCGTCACTCCAGACCCGGGTTCGATCCCAGGCTGTGTCACAGCTKGCCGTGACTGYGAGACCCATGAGGCGGCGCACAATTGKCAAGCGTCATCCGGGCCCTTGTCCCATCGCACTCTAGAGACTCCTGTGGCCGGGCGTATGCACTCTGACACGGTCGCCAGGTGTACAGTGTTTCCTCGGACACATTGGTGAGGCTGGATTCCGGGTTAAGCAGGCATTGTGTCAAGAAGCAGTGCGGCTTGTCTGGGTCGTGTTTCGGAGGACGCAGGGCTCTCGACCTTCGCCTCTCCCGAGTCCTTACGTGACTTGCAGCGATGGGACAAGACTGCAACAACCAATTGGATGCAACAAAATTGGGGAGAAAAAAAGATGTAAAAAAAAAAAGAAGATATAAAATAAAATACGTTAAAARAATATATATATGTCTCGCGGGCCGGATTGAAATGCCTGGCGGGCCGTACTTTGCCYCCCCCTTGGTCTAGAATGTCATTGTATGCTGAAGGCGATGAGTCAGCCTATAGGACGGAGGTCAGAGACTTAGCAGTGTGGCCAAACTGAGCACCTGGGGGAGAAAGGCCTTGGTCAGGGAGGTGACCAAGAACCTTAAGGTCACTCTGACAGAGCTCCAGAGTTCCTCTGTGGAGATGGGAGGAYCTTTCAAAAGGACAACCATCTCTGCAGCACTCCACCAATCAGGCCTTTATGGTAGAGTGGACAGAYGAAAGCCMCTCCTCAGTCAAAGGCACATTACAGCCCGCTCGAAGTTTGYCAAAAGACAACTAAAGGACTCTCAGACCATGAGAAACAAGATTCTCTGGTCTGATGAAACCAAGATTGAACTCTTTGGCCTCACATCTGGAAGAAAACTGACACCATCTGTACAGGGAATCATGGTGGTGGCAGCATCATGCTGTGGAGATGTTTTTCAGAGGCAGGCCTGGAAGACTAGTCAAGATCGGGGGAAAGATGAGTGGCGCAAAGTACAGCGAGATCCTTGATGAAAACCTGCTCCAGAGCACTCAGGACCTCAGACTGGGGCAAAGGTTCACCTTCCAACAGGACAACGACCCTAAGCACACAGCCAAGACAATGCAGGAGTGGCTTCGGGATAAGTCTCTGAATGTCCTTGGGTGGCCCAGCCAGAGCCCGGACTTGAACCTGATCGAACATCTCTGGAGARASCTGRAAATAGCTGTGCAGCGAYGCTCCCCATCCAACCTGACAGACCTTGAGAGGATCTGCTGAGAAGAATGGGAGAAACACCTCAAATACTGGTGTGCCAAGCTTGTAGCATCATACCCAATAAGACTTGAGGCTGTAATCGCTGCCAAAGGTGCTTCAACAAAGTACTGAGTAAAGGGTCTGAATTCTTATGTAAATGTCTTATTTCCGTTAAAAAAAAATAATAAATTAGCAAAAAAAATCTAAAAACCTGTTTTTGCTTTGTCAATATAGGGTAGTGTGAAAATTGATGAGTAAAAAAACAATTGAATACATTTTTCGAATAAGGCTGTAAGGTAACAACATTTGGAAAAGTAAAGGGGTCTGAATACTTTCTGAATGCACTGTACATACGCACACACACACTTTTACACTCACCATTTGCTGCTGCTACTCTGTTCTTTATTTTACTCTTATTATCTATCCTGATGCCTAGTCACTTTACCCTGCCTTCATGTACATATCTACCTCAGATACTTCCTACCTCTGCACCTTGATCTGGTACTGGTACTCCCTGTATATAGCTCCATTCTTGTGTATTTTATTTTAGTCCTCGTGTGTTACTATTTTATTTGCATTAATTCATTTTAAAACTCTGCATCTTGGGAATGGGCTGTAAGCAAGCATGTCCACGGTAAAGTCTACGCCAGTTGTATTCCGCATGTGAGCATTTTGAACGAAGAAGACATTTTACCTGAACGGAGCCAAATGAGCCCAGGCTCTTTTTACCTGAACGGAGCCAAATGAGCCCACTCTTTTTATGAAACGGAGCCAAATGAGCCCTGCTCCTTTTACCTGAACGGAGCCAAATGAGCCAGCTCTTTTACCTGAAACGGAGCAAATGAGCCAGCTTCCTTTTACCTGAACGGAGCCCCAAATGACCCGCTCCTTTTACCTGAACGGAGCCAAATGAGCCAGCTCTTTTACCTGACGGAGCCAATGAGCCAGCTCTTTACCTGAACGAGCCAAATGAGCCCGCTCTTTTACCGACGGAGCCAAATGAGCCCGCTCTTTTACCTGAACGGAAGCCAAAATGAGCCAGCTATTTTACCCTGAACGGAGCCAAATGAGCCGCGCTTTTTACCTGAACAGGAGCCAAATGAGCCCCACTCTTTTACCTGAACGGAGCCACAATGAGCCCGCTCTTTTAAGCCTGAAACGGACCAAATGAGCCAGGCTCTTTTACTGAACGGAGCCAAATGGCCCGCTCTTTACCTGAACGGAGCCCAAATGAGCCAGCTCTTTTACTGAACGGAGCCAAATGAGCCCGCTCTTTTACCTGAAGCGGAGCCAAATGAGCCCTCTTTTACTGAACGGAGCAAAATGAGCAGCTCTTTTTACCTGAACGGAGCCAAATGAAGCCCGCTCTTTTTACCTGAACGGAGCAAATGAGCCAGCTCTTTTACCTGAACGGAGCCAAAGAGCAAGCTCTTTTACCTGAACGGAGCCCAATGAGCCCGCTCTTTACCTGAACGGAGCCAACTGAGCCATGCTCTTTTTACCTGAACGGAGCCAAATGAGCCAGTCTTTTAAACTGAAGGGAGCCAAATGAGCAGCTCTTTTACCTGAACGGAGCCAAATTGAGCCGCTCTTTTACTGAACGGAGCCAAATGAGGCCCGCTTTTTTACCTGAACGGAGCCAAATGAGCCGCACTCTTTTACGCTGAACGGAGCCAATGAGCCAGCTCTTTTACTGACGGAGCCAAATGAGCCAGCTCTTTTAGCCTGAACGGAGCCAAATGAGCCAGCTCTTTAACCTGAACGGTAGCCAAATGAGCCGCGCTCTTTTACCCTGAAGGGAGCCAAATGAGCCCACTCTTTTACGTGAACGGAGCCAAATGAGCCAGCAACCTCTGAATGACAATCACTACCATGTATCCTCACATGCTGACCACACCGCTCACATCACGAGCGTTGCAAAATACATGTACACATACATGTTATTCAATCATTGCACCCCACTCAGTGCTGCCAACTTGGCAATTTGTTGCTAGATTTAGCAACTTTCATAGTACCTGGGCAACCTTTTCAACGCACCTAGCAGCAGTTAGCTACTTTTAAAAATGTATTGGATTGTAGCAACTTTTTGAAAAGTCACTCAAAGGCTAAAATGCATGCATTTTCCCTCTAAATGACACAAAACCGATTTTCTCTGTTACACACTCAGTCACAACACACGTGCCTGGCTGCAAAAGTGCATWGTGAGTGATGTCAGCAGCAGGCGCTCAGCTCRTGCACAGGCAGCAACAGGCCAGCAGCAATTTTAGCAAATTGCAAATCATTGTTARCTGAYTGCAGCAGCAGTAGTATGCGTTCGACGAGACAAACCCAATGAATATAGTTGGTCACGAATGTTTGATCTTGAACAGAACTTACAACATCAATCAACATGTCTCAATCAAAATTGTACAGCCAGAAGTACAGAAAAGAGTGGGAGTCTGCATCTGAATTTAAAGGGTGGCTGAAGCCAGTAATTGGGGATGATTGTCAGGCATACTGTGCGTACTGCAAATCAGATATGCTTGCAAAAATGTATGACATCAAAAAACATTGTGCTACWGCAAAGCATATAAATAAATCAAAACCGTACAACCCCRCAACGCAGTCTACATTACCACAGTTGGTTAAGAAAGTGGATAACTGCAAAAGCACAGAAGCTACTATGGCAATGGCCATTGCGGAGCATTGTTCGCTGCTAGCATGCCACCATTTAGGTATGGCTTGCAAAGCTGCCTTTTCAGATTCTGTGGCAGCAGCAAACTTCCAAATGCACCGCATCAAGTGCACAGAAATKATTAAAGGAGTACTGGCTCCTTATTTTCTCAAAAGGGTAACATCAGATGTGGGGGATGAGAAGTTCAGTCTCCTTCTGGATGAGTCCACTGATGTCAGTGTCTCGAAATACCTGGGTGTGGTGATTCGGTATTTCAGTGCTAAAAAAGAACCGTTGTGTCCACATTTCTCGGGTTGGTTGAATTGGAGGGGGGCGATGCCAGATCAATAGCAAAGGCGGTAGTTGAGTTTCTTAAAAGTGTAACCTTAAAAAAGAGAATCTTCAGGGTATTGGCACTGATAATGCGTCCGTGATGACTGGGGTGCACAACTGGGTGCACAACATTTTAAAGGAGGAATGTGCATTGCCCAATTTGGTACTCATCCGCTGTATGTGCCATTCATTACAATTGGCTCTCAGTGCAGCATCCAAAGAAACCATCCCTATGAGTGTTGAGTACTTAATCAGGGAAACCTATAACTGGTTTTTGATTTCCCCAAAACGGCGCGAGGCGTACAAAGCAGTGTATGCCACCATTAATTGTGTCCAGAAACCCCTGCAGATCACCAAAGTGTGTGCCACACGTTGGCTATCGATTGAGCCTGCGGAAAGAACTGAAACTCCACTTTGAGGTGACCAAGGCCAGTGAGCATTGCTACATGGCGGATGTGCTCCACGCCATGTACATGGACAAGACCAACTATGTCTACCTGACATTCTTGAAATCAATCCCTTTCCGACGTACAAGTTGCAGTGAAGTAATTTGAGGGAGAGCAAACAGATCCTGTCAAGCTTTTGGACAATCTGGTGCACCTCTTAACATCAATTTGCAGCAGAGTAGTCAACCCTATGGCAAAAATTGATGTCCTGAAGGATGCCATTGATGGACATCTCAGTCCATCACCACACCTTGGGTACCTTTTCGAGAGCACGGTGTACCAACTCAGTCTTGCACCAGAGGACAAAAGGTCATTCGGAGACAGTGCATCAACTACATTGTTGCTTTAAGCAAGGAGCTGCAAGCAAGGCTCCCAGACAACCTTGAAGCCTTGTGAAACATGGCCTTGTTCAGTGTTAAGGAAACTCTAAAGCACAATAAAGGCACCACTGAAATTATTAAAGTAGCTGAGCTACTGGGGTACCAGCCCCAAACAATTGATACGATTGTTTCCCAATGGAGAAACATCCATTTGTTTAGGTGGGACTCAACTGAAAATACAGTCCAGTTTTGGAGTGAAGTCAATAACTACACGGACTCTTCCAGGTCAAATCCATTTGAAGAACTGTGCAAAGCTGCACTCGCTGCCCTCTCCTTGCCACACTCAAATGCGAAGGTTGAACGGCTGTTCAGCCAAATGAGTGTGGTCAAATCAAAGTTAAGAAATAGAATGTCACTGCACACTCTCAGCTCCATACTCCTGGTGCGGTATGGACTGAAGCTAGCTAGTGATACCTGTTACCAGCATAAACTACTAAGTGAAGTTCTGCAGCAGTTTGTCACCACAGCAGCATACAGCTTTAAGGCCACTCCATCCTCTACTGCTGGTTCCAGCTCCGTGAAAATGCAGTTGGACAGTGAAGATGAAGAGGATTTCCTTCCCAATCTATGATTCATCATATTTACAGTACATATGCAAGGAGTGGACTTTCTGGAATTTGCGGAGACACACAGCTGATGGTGGCAGTGTGTACTGCAGTGTGTGCAAGAACAGTGGCAATATCTGGAGGAAACCATTGAGCAGCTAGCCAGCCAAGCAGCACAACAACCTGGAGAGAGCTGGAGAGAGATGCCTAGAGCACACATCATTATTTGAGTTAAGTTGCTTGTTCAATAAGATAGCATATATACCTTGTTATTAGCTTGTACCTATAATTGCTGATCAGTTAGGTAGCATGTTAACTAACTACCARTACACTGCTTAAAACTATAATTGTTCAGAATGTGTAGGTTTACTAGTTAAAAAGAAAATAAATCAAATGCATTTGTTCAATAATGTGTAATTGTTCARTAATTCAATGTGTTGTGTTTAAAAATAAAAATATCTGATAATATAAAATGTGTTGTGCTTTTATTACTTTTACAAATAAAAATATAGGATAATAAACAAACAAATCTAAACTAACAAATGTCAAATCATATTTTTCGCCGAGATGGCCAGTCAATTTGAGTAACGTTATTATGTATTCTACGTATGTCACGCCCTGACCTTAKAGATCCTTATTTATTCTCTATGTTTGGTTAGGTCAGGGTGTGACTCAGGTGGGAGAATCTATGTTTTCTATTTCTTTGTTGTTTTTGCCTAGTGTGGTTCCCAATCAGAGGCAGCTGTCTATCGTTGTCTCTGATTGGGGATCATATAATAGTTGTCATTTTCATGTTGTTTTCAGTTTAGTATCTGTGCCTGACGGAACTGTTCGCTTTCGTTTTTGTATTMGTTATTTTTGTTTGCGTGAGTCTTGACAATAAAGATCATGAACACTTTCCACGCTGTGCTTTGGTCCATTCTTCCTTACGACGACAAGCGTTACAACGTAATGATGCAGTTTTACGTTATTGCGTCATGACGTCATCACGCAATGACATCACAACGTCATTTAGCAACTTTTAGCAACAAATCGACCTGCCTCTAGCAACTTCCCCTGAAAATTTGTTGGCAACACTGCCCACACTGCTCGCGTGCACCAACAAGCGTCTGCGTTGCCAAGCGCTAAAATAGAAGTCAGTTCTATTTGTGACGCTGAACGCGGTGCAAGTCCTGCCTCTCCCATCTCCTCATTGGTTTATAGAAGCATATACCCACGTGCCATCTCCCAATTGATTATACCCACATGGGTGATTGAAAGATGAACTGAGGTCTGTCGGTTGTGGTAATTCACCTTATTATGAAAGTTAGATGCCAATCGCCATATAAAGTCCAAAGAAGAAAAATCCTGGAAGGAGGAGAGATGACTAGAAACAATTCGGTTGACCGTTGTATGTGTGGATTAATTGTCGGCGTAGAGGACCTTGTGCATTTCAGGTAAAATAACAACTCAACGTTTATATCTCAGGACAAATTAGCTAGCAACTGCAAGCTAACTAGCTAAATTGCCATAAATGTTTAATGCTTTTCGACCTGTCCCCAAATCAATATAATTGGTTCAGAGTTTGTTTTGATGATTTAACCTGCGTGTCGTGATCGCGTTTGGTGTGGGGGGATAAAATAATTTTACGTGCACGCATCAAGTTTGGCCATGGTGTCAGACTCTTCAACAACGTACTCATCCCTTCTCCAAACTCTTGACACATGGCCAAACTTTTTACACTAGCGATATTGTAATGGTTTGGACACAAAACACTCTTACCGTGTATCTCACATACCCCAGCTTTACGAGAAACTCATCAAGCATCAATAAAACCAATAGGCTTACCTCCTTCTATCCATCCACCTTTCGGGTCAAGTGATGTGCATCCACGGCTCCTGGAATGTTCCGCCTGAGAAAATCTGCCTCAATTTCCGACGAGACTCCAGAGATTACACTTTACACCTGCTCCGAAAATCAAGGCTCTCCACTTCATATGATGATAATTCACATGATGACTTCAGTGTTAACTTGTTAAGCCACAATGGCTTTTCCTTCTGCTCTTTCGACACACAGGAAATGAAAACCACTTCTGGTCACTCTGACCGACTCCACCTTTCCTACTGCCTAGAAGGCAAGCATCCCGGAGTCGCCTCTTCACTGTTGACATTGAGACTGGTGTTTTGCGGGTACTATTTAATGAAGCTGCCAGTTGAGGACTTGTGAGGCGTCTGTTTCTCAAACTAGACACTATAATGTTCTTGTCCTCTTTCTCAGTTGTGCACCGGGGCCTCCCACTCCTCTTTCTATTGTGGTTAGAGTCAGTTTGCTCTGTTCTGTGAAGGGAGTAGTACACAACGTTGTCCGAGATCTTCAGCTTCTTGGCAATTTCTCGCATGGAATAGCCTTCAATACTCAGAACAAGGATAAACTGACGAGTTTCAGAAGAAACTTCTTTGTTTCTGGCCATTTTGAGCCTGTTATTGAACCCACAAATGCTGATGCTCCAGATACTCAACTAGTCTAAAGAAGGCCAGTTTTATTTTTCTTTAGTCAGAACAACAGTTTTCAGCTGTGCTAACATAGTTGCAAACGGGTTTTCTAATGATCAATTATCCTTTTAAAATGATCAACTTTGATTAGCTAACACAACGTGCCATTGGAACACCAGGTGTTTAATGATACACAGATGTTGTGTCTGTGACTATCATTAAATGTGAAGACTGTTATTTTATCAAATCAATTCTCTACGTGTAATTATTATTACGTGATTAAAACTAATCATGTAACTTTAATTAGGAAGTGGGGGCACCACAGATTTTTTTTTATAGAGTCTCTAATTCCCGAATCGACTCTTCAGATATTTTCATATCTTATCAATTAGTCTTCCATTAAATGATTATTAATTGCTACCTCATTAGTCTCATTCCAAAAGTTGTAAAATTCTTAKTTTCCATAATGAATCAGTAATATAGAAATTGGTTAATTATTTATTTACTAACTAAGAAAATAATCAAAGAAATACATAAACAAACAGTAGATATTGGTTACTAACAATGATAGAAAAGTCCCTAGTGGGCTAAGCCGATATGACGGCTTGGTAGACAAAAGGAAAGGGGTGGGGACTGAGAAAGAGCGGGAAAGACAAAATAGAATTAGAATTAGAATTAGAATTGAATTGTTTCATATTACAGTGTAAAGCAAGCAGGTTAAAGAAATAATCTAAAAATAATGATTATCTTTGTAAGTAAGAATCTTCAATGGGCTTATAGTAAAATAACACTAAAATAAAATAACACTGCATTCATGACAAGTTGGAAACTCGGAACTTCTGAGTTAAAATGAACATACTTTATTTGCATAGAGCTTCATATTGGTTGATTCAGATACTGTCCAATTGGGGAACTCAGGTATCGTCTTTCTACAATGAGTTTCCAAGTCGGAAATTGTTGAGTTTCCTAGTTCCGACATATCATGAATGCTGCATTAAATCCACTCACCTCTGCCTATTYTTCAGCAGCTTAATATTAACCTCAGACTCTCAACTTTAAATGGATAGTTCACCCAAATTACAAATTAACATATTGGTTTCCTTACCCTGTAAGCAGTCTAAATATGACAGCTTTCCATGCTTTGGTTTAGTTTCACTGGCACTGTTTTGAAATGCCATGGTACCTATATTAGCCTTTTTTGTGCATCATATCCAAATCCTCCTAAAGTATCTTAAATTGGATTATGGAGCTCAGAAACATCACTCAGATGACATGGACTTAATGAGAGAAAAATGCTAATATAGGTATCATGACTTGCATGGGATTTATGCCACAAATGCTGAAAACGTTAGCACTTGGAAACATACCTTGTATGCCATACAGAGTACATTGACTGCTTACAGGGTAGGAAACCAATATGTAATTTTGTGTAAGTTGGGTGAACTATCCCTTTAAGGAAAGATTTGATTTGTCTCAAAAGTAGCCTACTTACTAGTTATTGTTATCTGTTATTCACTCTATATTTATTCCTAGTGTCACTATTTATATTTCTGTTTAATATTTTTTTACTTTATATTTTATTTCTGCATTGTTAGAAAAGGACCTGTAAGGAAGTATTTTACTGTTAGTCTACACATGTTGTTTATAAGGCATGTGACAAATAACATTTGATTTGATTTATAGTAACCTGACTCATAGGCTCTGAGAAGCTTCATACATATGGCCCATGTTCTACTATATGTTTTTATTTGGACATTTTACAACGTTGCACCCTCCTGAACAAGTCCTATGTATGTGCCACATGTGCACCAATTGCCTCTGGTGGCCAAAGCTCCAGTCGGAGGGATGAAAAACCAGGGTGGGAGGAAAAGGCGACTGTGCTTGWATCCGAAAGTGCAGCAAGTGATGTGTGTGATAATGAATGGAAAATAGTGAAATCAAAGAATGGAACAAAACAAGCAAAAGTTGTAGTAGAAAGAAGACAAGGACCGGTCCATTAATGCATCTCTCATTGGGCTGCGTTTTTAGGACAAGGAGATTCATTTGGGAAATCCATTTGTAATATTGAGGACTGTGAAGAAAGCAGTGGGAAAGGTAGATCCAATCAAGGTGACTAGAAGTGGCCTTGTTTTGGTTCATTGTGTTGACGAAGAACAAAAGAAGCGTTCACTGGATCTGGCAAAATTGTCCATGTCAGAAGAAACATGTATTGGATATAGATGATGAGTACCTTAGTCAGAAAATCCCACGAGTGGTCAGTGCACGTCGCCTGACCCGTATGGTAAATGAAAGGAAGGAGAAAAGCCTGTTGATATTATTGTTGTTTGAGGAGACTCTATCTGAATATGTGAAGCTTGGATRTGTGAGGTATGCGATGGGATCAATTGTGTACAAACCATTACAGTGTGGAAATTGTAAAGGATATGGTCACGTGTCAAATGTTTGCAGACGGGAGAAGTATGATATTGAATAATCTGTGAATGGAAAATGTTGTAACTGTGGTCATACTCTGGACTTCCTTGAGTGCCCTGTTAGGGTGAAGGAGGTCGAGGGGTCAAGGATCAGGCTGCGCAGCAGATCTCCAACAGTGTTGAAGATATGGAGGTAGATGCATTGCAACCAGTTGCTAGTGTTTTCAGTCAATCGAGTGATCTGGATACACTCATTGTGAAGAAAGTAGATTTTGTGGCATTTATAGCCACAGTGATTCATTGTACAGCACAAGTGTCTAACAAGTCCAAGAACCTGGATATCATTATATCTGCAGCAGAGACGTTTTTGAGRMTCCAAGACTTCACAGCAGAAGCACTACAAGGACTTTTGTCGCTAGGAAATGTTCCACCCTCACAAGAGGCTTATGAGACTGTGTTGGAACCTGATTAGAATATGTTTTTTTACAGAAAAGCAGGTTGATTTTGTTTAGCTAATTTCTATTTTGGTAGTTTGTGTGATATTTTCTTTATTTTTACCCAAATGTTTTTTGGRATCCTTATTATCCACCCACACAGTAGGTGGCGGAATGCACATTTAATTGCTGCGAACGCCATTATACCATAGCAGAAGCAGAAGCGGGAAACTTCCCCAAAAAAGGAGGTTGTAAGTCCAACATGATTGTGTTCAAGTGCTTTAAAAGTCAGAACAATTCTTCAACCAATAAGTTTTTAGCTATCTAGATAAGCTAGCTAATGTTGAGAATAATACAGTTAGCTAGCTGACTTAGAATTGGCAAAATTATGCTCAACCACCTACAGGCTTTGGTTTTTCCATTTATGTTTTGAGGTTGGACTTTAGCAAGTATAGCTTGTTAGCGCTTAGGGAGCACCGATTGCTGTCACCTCGTTTGGTGTCACCTAATCAGTATGTTTTACGCCTGTGCTGGTTGCCGTCTCGTTCGTGGAAAGGTGTTTCACCTGTGCTGGCCCAGGTGCTATTTAAGAGTGGCTGTCCCAGTGCTACTTTGGTTGTGAGAGAAGTGGCGCGTCAACAACATTAGTTAGCGCTCCCTATTTGATTTCTAGAAAAACTGATTTTGTTTTACTGCATCTTTTTGGTTTGCTTCCTGTCTTTTAAGTTTGGTGTGCTTTAATTTTGCTTGCCTGTTGTTGGGCAAATTTGTGGGCACTAATGTGGGCACTAATGGTGGGGGTCTTTTAGGTTCCAATTGTTGTTGCTATGCAACTTTCAGTGGACATGAGTGTCTTTCAGAACCCCTCCTAAAACCCAACCTGTTTTGTGTCGGTTGTTGTCAGTGACTCTTTGTTAGTTCCCCCTTCTGTTTGAGTGACATTTGGTTTTCCTGCTGGGGAATGTAACAAGCCACAATAAGTTTGTAATTGTCAAACTGATTTGTTGTAATTTTTKGGGGTTGAAAATGGGAATGGTCAGTGGTTAAATGTCACAACTTGGCAACTGAGGTAACACAATTTCTCAGAGTTTCCCACTTGTAATTACAATTTGGAGGGTCGTTCAAGAGAAACTATCCATTTGGGACTCCGTACTTCCAATAACTCCGACAGCACTCCCATACCAGAAAGTTTGTAGTAATAACAGCGACAACTCGAGAGTCCTATCAATCAACAACAATTCAGCTTTATTTAACATAGATTAATCTCTCTACGTAAACATTAACTTGTACCATAAAATCTGTCAGGAGGAATTGGATGCGTGGGATAACGAGCAGCAGTAGTTCCGTTGTTTGGGTTTTTCATCACTGATTATTTGGACAAATCATGGTTTCTCAGGTGTTAGCATCTTTTGAATTTCGGAAGGGGAGGGGGCATTTGGCCTGTAACTTGCAAAAAGAGAGGGTGGAGCTCTCTTAATCCCTTCTCTTAACACGTATGGACCCAGAATTTAATCGAGCAGCTGACCAATTACGTGAGACTTTCCTTCTGGGTTAACCGAGATGAAACATATGTACATCATTGTATTTTGGGACATACAGTATGATAGCAGGACACAATGCATATACAGACAAAGTGGAGGACCGAGAGGACAATGTYCTGTGTAGCTAGCTACTAGACAACACCATTACATTGTAGCTAGGTAGTCCATCAGCAGGACTATCATTTTTATATCTGAAAACCTGTAATTCTACCCCTATCTAATTTGTTAGTTATATTTTTTGAAGATTACATATAGCATGGTGTTTAGCTCGCTATCTATGAGTCAATCGCAGCTGGCTGAATTTGGCTACTTTACTGCTTGGATGCGGCGGGGAGACCGCTTCTCCTCAGACATGGCGGTGAAAGCTTTGCTGAGAACCCATTGGCTATCRAACACACAATGGAGTGAGGCATGGGTCTTGATGGCCTGGGAAGTTCTCTGAAAGAATAGTTTGGTTAGCTGCTACCAGCTACTCCTCCTTGCTCTTTGTACCGCTTTCATTATCATGCCCATTCGTGTGGCCATTGGCATTAGCCCCATTAGAGCTAATCTTCCCCTCGGCCGTCAGTCTACGAATGCAGTTGAGGGGGCCCTTCCCTTCGAGAACCGAGGGGTTTTGGTAAGACCCACCAATGCGGTCCCACAAGGTGAAGTACTGGCCGTAGTTGACGTTGAAGAAGAGGTGGTGGTCCGTGTGGTGAGCCGCCCCGTTGACCACCTCCTGCAGTGGACCGGGCATGCGGTAGTCGCCGTCGTGGATGGACACGGTCCAGATGTTGACAAAGATGTAGAGGACCAGGTAGAGCACCTTGTGCAGGGGGAAGAGGAAGGGGTAGACATGGTAGGGCATGCTCGACAGGAAGCCATCCAGCGGGTGGAAGGCGTGGCTGGCGAACGGCGTGGGGATCTTCAGCACATGATGCTTCTTGTGGAAGTGCTGAGGGGAGGGAACATGTCACAGAGATGATCCATTCAAGTGAAGGGATTCAAAAAAGGAACTGTATTTAAAAAACATTTGCTGAGGAATAGATAACATACAAAACATAAAACCTACTGTATATGGATGTGTTTGATCACATTCAAGTGTGCCAGCTATTGAGGATAGGACCAGCAGACGATAACACACACTGTACCGAAGATATAGCGCTGGCTTTGTTCTACCTCTGTACATTACATACACAAGAACTTAGCAACAACATGTATTCCAAGACGTGGAGGGAAAACGGTTAGATTGTTAACCAACTTTAAGACAATGTCAACTGCCTTAATCTCAGTAAGATAATTAGTTGACTTAATATACAGTATTTGTCTGTCATGGTGGACTGATTTGTAATACTGGGCATCTCCAACATCACATCTACAGCAACAATCCATGTCCAATTGACAGTGAAAGGACCTACCCAGTATCACACATTCCCATTGGTAACAAGACTTTGTAATGCCCACCTTGTAAATACATCTGTGGTGAAGAAACCGATGAATCCAATAGATGCACCCATCCGTGAATAACACAAAGGAAATCATGCTGAGAAGCAAAAAGGGCCAGTCTGATAAAACAAACCACCATTAGTATCAAAATGACAATCCCGTTTGACAAACATTCCAGAACGTCTGAGCGTCAGTGAACGCAGCGTTGTCTTACCCATGGGAGATTCTTCAACGTTGTCATAGAGCTTACTGTATCCTTTGACCTCAATGAAAAATAACGCCACGGTGGGGATACTAATAATGGGTAGCGAGGTCATGGCATGTCTGATCTCCCGCCACACCTGGTTCTGAGGACCAACAATGATATATGATCAATTTTCATCAAGAGAACACTTGGGAAGAAAGAATAGTAAACAAAAAGCAAATGCCAACTCTCAAGTAGTAACCTCACAGTATGTTAATAAACCTAAGTTGTTTGTCGCAGACCAACTTCATACAACTATTGTAGCCTGGTCCCAGATCAGTTTGTGCTGTCCTACAGGTATTGCGACATTAAACAAGATCTGGGACCAGGCTACAAGTATTGAGTATAATAAAGAAGGACATACCTTTAGAAACTGTGGATGTTTCATGAGGTTGTGGTCAAAGATGAATTGGTAGCTCAGCCAGCCAAGGCCCAGGTAGAGGACCGCGATCCCCAGGTTGGTGACTACCAACAGGCTAATGATCTGGCGCAGCGCTGTGTCCTCGGGCCATGACAACGGGTACACGTAGGGGGTGAGGACATAGTGGTCGGCAACGTTCAGCACGAGATCCATGTCTGAATCAGTCAAGATGATAAGCAATGGCTTTGAGCAAAGCCTTCTATGCTCCGGTTAGAAGACTCCTCTTAGACTCCTCCTCTCAAGGAGTTAATCCAACCCACACATCATAAGTGACAAACAATTCGACTACATCTGCAAATTCCTCACTTATCAAAGCCAGAGAGAAGGCTTATCCAGAGAGAATGCTCTGGTTTTGATAAGTTAGGAATTTGCATGTGTAGCAGACAAAAATGTGACAAATGAATTGTGGGTAGAATAGACTCCTTGAGAATGACATGTAAACTGGATATGGCTTATAAATAGGGTGGGTAGTCAACTAGTCACTGTTAGATCTATAGACTATCAATTATAGTTTTTTCATACAGATACAGTATTGTGTTGTAATAGAACTAACGTAAATAACAGTATGATAAATGGTAAGGCCTAGTAATGTAGCTCTTTTTTTTAAGCAGTGACATCTGGGAATGCTACTGATAATGCTTTTTAAAGCAGTGACATCTGGGAATGCAACTGATAATGCTTTTTAAAGCAGTGACATCTGATAATGTCTTGAGGTAAACTGCTAGGTAGTCTTTTATTAGGCAATCTTTTAAGTATGCTGGCACCACCAAACGTTTTCCAGGAATGGGAACGCTTAACTGGGTACAGGCCTAGTCATTGTAGATTCTTGGTATTCCAGAAAGATGATAGCATGCATCTGTCTCCCATATGTTCGGTCATTTTGGAAGATGTATGTTATCCCTTTTTTCATTTAATGGAACACCAAGGCTCTAATTTGGTAGTCTATTCCAGACGGTTAGAGAAAAAGTGCAACATATAGAAATGTGTAGGATCTAGCAAACCTGCGCATTACAGCTAATATATTTAAAAGTAGTTTTGAAGTCTCAGTCCAATAGAATGCATTAGTGTTAATTAATTAGTCTACATCAGGGATGGGCAACTGGCGGCGGTCTACGGATCAATAATAATAATGAAAAATTAACTTACTGTTGAGAGGTAGAATACACAATCTGTAATTTCGAAAATTGGTTGTGCATCAGCAGTTTTTCTCTTTTTATGTCAGTCACTCAATGTCAGTAAAACATTTTTAGATTGGTGAGTTAGCTTGCTTCTAGACTGTCTAAACTTGTAGTAATCATGGTTGAATTACCAACCGGAGCGCCCCCATTGATAATCAGATATTATATTAAAAACTGCAAACATGTGTAGAATTCAAATCAAATCAAATTATATTGGTCACATACACATGGTTAGCCGATGTTAATGCGAGTGTAGCGAAATTCTTGTGCTTCTAGTTCCGACAGTGCAGAAATATCTAACAAGTAATCTAACAATTCCCCAACAAGTACCTAATACACACAAATCTAAAGGGGAGAATGAGAATAGGTACATATAAATAAATATATGAAAGAGCAGTAGCCGAGCGGCATAGGCAAGGTGCGATAGATGGTATAAAATACAGTATATACATATGAGTAATGTAAGATATGGAAACATTATTAATGTGGCATTATTTAAAGTGGCATTGTTTAAAGTGACTAGTGATCCATTTATTAAAGTGGCCAGTAATTGGGTCTCAGTGTAGGCAGCAGCCTCTCTGAGTTAGTGATGGCTGTTTAACAGTCTGATGGCCTTGAGATAGAAGCTGTTTTTCAGTCTCTCGATCCTAGCATTGATGCACCTGTACTGACCTCGCCTTCTGGATGGTAACGGTGTGAACAGGCAGTGGCTCAGGTGGTTATTGTCCTTGATGATCTTTGTGGCCTTCCTGTGACATCGGTTACTGTAGGTGTCATGKAGGGCAGGTAGTTTGCCGCCGGTGATTCGTTGTAAAGACCGCACCACCCCCTGGAGAGCCTTGCGATTGAGGGCGGTGCAGTTACCGTACCAGGCTGTGATACAGCCCGACAGGATGCTCTCGTTTGTGCATCTGTAAAAGTTTGTCAGGGTTTTGGGTGACAAGCTAAATTTCTTCAGCCTCCTGAGGTTGAAGAGGCGCTATTGTGCCTTCTTCACCACACTGTCTGTATGGCTGGACCATTTCAGTTTGTCTGTGATGTGTAGGCCGAGGAACTTAAAACTTACACCCTCTACACTGCTGTCCCTTCGATGTGGATAGGGGGCGTGCTCCCTCTGCTGTTTCCTGAAGTCCACGATCAGCTCTTTTGTTTTGTTGACGTTGAGTGAGAGGTTGATTTCCTGACACCACACTGAGTGCCTCACCTCCTTCCTGTAGGCTGTCTCATCATTGTTGGTAATCAAGCCCACTACTTTTTTGTCATCTGCAAACTTGATGATTGAGTTGGAGATCGACCACACAGTCGTGTGGTCACAACTTGATGATCGACCACACAGTCGTGGGTGACCAGGGAGTACAGGAGGGGGCTGAGCATGCACCCTTGTGGTCCCACAGTGTTGAGGGTCAGCAAAGTGGAGATGTTGTTTCCTACCTTCACCACCTGTGGGTGGCCTGTCAGAAAGTCCAGGACCCAATTGCACAGGGCGGGGTTGAGACCCAGGCCTCCAGCTTGATGATGAGCTTGGAGGGTACTATGGTGTTGAATGCTGAGCTGTAGTCAATGAACAGTATTCTTACATAGGTATTTCTCTTGTTCAAATGGGATAGGGCAGTGTGCAGCGTGATGGCGATTGCATCATCTGTGGACCTGTTGGGGCGGTATGCAAACTGAAGTGGGTCTAGGGTGACAGGTAAGGTGGAGGTGATATGATCCTTGACTAGTCTCTCAAAGCACTTCATGATGACAGAAGTGTTCAGTTAGTTCAGTTATCTTTGCCTTCTTGGTACAGGAACAATGGTGGCCATCTTGAAGCATGTGTGGACAGCAGACTGGGACAGGGACCGGTTGAATATGTCCGTAAATACACCAGCCAGCTGGTCTGCGCATGCTCTGAGGATTTTTCTCTCTTCCGCATGGCAAAATAAGTAGAATTGCATGAAATGGGTCATAATTATTATTATTTTTTCTCCGCTGTGGCAAAATGTGTCGAATTGCAGCAAACTTGCTTTAAAACTGCAACATTTTCTCCATGCCCCATGGCAAAATGTGTAGAATCAAGAGGGGCGCAGAGAGGGCACATTCGGGCACATTCGCTTTGTGACAAAATCATAAGTAGAATTGAAAAATGCGAGGGAAATTCATTTAACAAATAATTTTATTCGGTACATGGGAATTTAACTGCAAAAGTATGTGCACTGTCATCATGCCCAGCCTAATCCGCAACAAATCAATTAGATGGAAACACATCTCTGGTGGGAAGTCATATTTATACAGATTTTAGAATATTCACATGAAAATCTGTCGCAAATTGGATGGAAACCTTGCTAGTGTGTGGAAATATTAAAAAACAAGAAAATCTCATTTTTTACTGTGTTGCCCCATAAACAGTGAATAGTAAACTAGAGCAATCTCTAAGCAAAGGACTTAGAGWACATCCCTAGTCATCCCTAGCTTTTGATCTGGCGGATTCACTAAAAACAAACGCTTCGTTTGTAAATTATGTCTGAGTGTTGGAGTGTGCCCCTGGCTCTCCATAAATAAACAAGAAAATGGTGGGGTCCTGTTTGCTTAACATAAGTCATGTGAAATAATTTTGACTTAAGTACATTTAGGCAATTACATTTACTTTTGATACTTAAGTATATTTAAAACCAAAAACTTAGACTATTACTCAAGTGGTATTTTACAGGGTGACTCACTTTTACTTGTCATTTTCTATTAAGGTATCTTTACTTTTACTCATATGACAAATCGGGTACTTTTTTCCACTACTGTGCAGCATATAACACAAAGAAAGAATTCCACCTGCCAGAATGTCAACAAAGTCTGCTGGGAGCCAACTATATTCCACCACCCTGCCACTTCAAGTTGAATTTTGGCTACCACATAGAGCCTGAAAACACTGTACAACAGAATGGCACTTGAAAAGGAAAGAGACAAGTTAATCCACCGGATGGCGATGTAGGCACATGATATTCTTCATTTCCTGTCAAAAATAAAATCAGATCACAACTTTGAGGAAGTTTGGTTGAGGTCATTCAAATTAAAATAATTGGAAAAGTATCATAAAAATATAAATGTCAAATTACATTTATTTCTAAATAGCCTATTTGCTCGAAACTGATGTTGACCCTAAACGACCAASCCAGCATTAAATACTGTAACTACACCTTTCTGTTGAATCAGTCCTACTGAACACTTTTAAAAATAGCAATTAAAGTTCACACACACACACAAGACTGTATGCCTCCACTGCAGGTGAGTGTACCATTTCCTGCGGGGGTAGGTGAATCCCAGTAGGTGAATTTCAAGTTGGCCAAGGATGTGGAAGGAAGTGGCCCCCTCAGTGGCAAACATACACACCACACGCACATATGCACAGTCAAATTCATGACCAAAATTTATTGAGTGCAAAATAATATCATTCAATGATACGTACAGAGAGTCTTTAGCATAGGAACATAAGTCAATTTCTTGTTGATCTTGGAAGACTGCTTTTTCCATATCTGTTATATTGCAATCTGTGAAAAATCCCAGCACAGATACATATAAATACAAAAATGTGTATCATTTAAAATATCTTGTTAGAGTAGCAATTGTATTACAGTATAAGTAAATTCAAAACAGGATAACACCTAAGTCCCCAAAAAGTTTGACATATTTCAATATATTTAACTAACATTATAAGCTACATAGTGTTTCTAACAATAATGCTATTGCCTACTCAACCTTTCCTCAATCACATTTACCATCTCACTTTTCTGTTATCGTTCTACAGCACCAGCAATGCTCAACTCTACATTTCAAAATGTAAACATTGAAGTACTGATACATTAATAGAATGCAATTTGTTTTAACATGATTTGTGTTCAGTTAACGAAACAACAGAGCCTTATTTTATTAATGATTCAGTTCTACTTCACATCTCATCATTTTCGCTCTCCGTCTTTTAAATCGGTGTCCTTCAAAATTCAAAAGGCACTCTCACATCTTAGCTACCTTTGTTGCAGGTGCATGGTAACAATTGAAAAAGTAACCTGCACACTGCTCTTGCTAGTATCACTGCTCTTTATTGAGCTTTACGTATCGACCTCACGGCCTTTGTCAAAGCTTAAAAAAGAGCAGTSATACCTAGCAACAGCAGTGTGCAAGTTTCTTATTTTTTCTCAAATCTGCATCCTTGCAAATCTCTCTCATGCCCTCTTACCCAATGCTCGAAATCTTACCAGCCAAGAGCCAACACAAGTTTGTGCATTTGTGTGTGTGTATAATCTCAGACCAGCTTGAGAATTGACACACCAAATTTCATAAGGCAATTTAGGCATACTTTTAATATTTGTCAGTAGTACAATATTTCATGACCTTGTCTGAGATTTGACGCCGGTACTGTAGACCAAGCCAGTCAATCATATATCACACAATCACTATGGCAGCGATGACCTCTATTAACTAAGGATTAGCTATGAGGGTAGTACAGTATCATATCTCCTGGATAATCATAACATTAAGGACGTTCATTATTTCGTCGCTGGCTGACATGCCTGCTTCTAACATTTAACAAAGAAAAGAACATGCAATGATAAAACAATATTCCATAAAAACACACATCCTGCAATTTTACCAGCAACTGCAACAAGTAATTCATAATAGATGTARGCTATCACCCAGATAAAGTAATTGCTGTATATTTGCTATAAAGGCTATTTTCTGTCTGAAGAAAAAGTGAATGGACAGAACGAGTACATCACTAGATGGAACCATTGCAGACAAAAGTTACCCCTATCCACAGATCTGAGATCATCTTTCCCTCGACTTATCCTTTGCTTCACCACTAGGAGTTACAAACCAAAAACTGACCACGAATCTGAACTTTCAGACACTTTTGCAGTATGACCGTATAGACGGTCTGTCTGTGTCTGTACCAAGACTATTTCAAAGCCTTTATCCATCCTTATCCATCCTTTATGTGAGTGGCGTTTGACCTCACGTGTGCTCCTTGAGTGCCATGTCCCAAAGGTTTGMCCTCACGTGTGCTCCTTGAGTGCCATGTCCCAAAGGTTTGAACTCACGTGTGCTCCTTGAGTGCCATGTCCCAAAGGTTTGACCTCACGTGTGCTCTTTGAGTGCCATGTCCCAAAGGTTCACAAATAGAGCTGCAAAATAACCCCATCTGTCGCATTTCCTTCCCTCTTCCTCTCCTTTCCTCCTGTACTTAGACAAAGCTTTCCGCTTTGAGGACACCCTGCTAGACAGAAGATTCACCAAAAGGGGAAGTTTGTTTTGGCTAAACTCAGCATGGCTCAGCTTAACCCAGTTAGGCCCAGTTCAATCCAGTTAAACACAGCTCAGATCAGTTTTGTTGGGTTACAGAAAGAATGTCCAGATGGGGGGTTTCCAGCCCTGCAGCCTCAGATAGATATGGAGTTGCCATTTTGCTGGTTGGGGGGTAGACTGAGGCTGAGACCCAGGTTGAAGTTGGGCTGGGGGTCCGAAGGGGTTAAGGCTACATCATTGCGATTGGGCTCAGAGTCCGTGGTAAGGTTGACGTCATTGAGAATGGACTGGGGTTCAAGAGAGGTCACGTCCAGTTCATTGAGGTTAGCCACGCGACGGAAGACGAAGTGAAAAGGTGCAGCCTGGGGTCGACTGTGGAGCTCAGCTTTGATCTTCTGGGGGTATGTGTCAGGGGCTAGCTGCTGGCTCGAGCCCTCAGTGAGCAGGAACAGAGCGTAATTCTCAGGGTCGGGAATTTTGAATTTGTAGGCACAGATCTGGCAGACTTCCTCTGTGGTGGCGTAGGGCTGCACCTGCAGGGTTTTGGCCGTGCAGCCGCTGTCCAGCTCCTGGAGCGCCACTCGCAGGTAGTTCTGAGGTAAATGAAAACGATAGGGTTGTTTAGATGTATTTAGTCAAAGGGACTAAGAGTTAAGAATTACGTTTGTGTGTGTGTGTGTGTGTGTGTGTGTGTGTGTGTGTGTGTGTGTGTGTGTGTGTGTGTTACCTGAAAGTCGTCTACAGAGGGTGCAGTGCGCGGGGTGTGCGGCGACGGTGCCACTGGTGGAAAGTGTGTTGCCTGTGTTTCAGAACTGAGTACACGAGCTGCTGCTTCCTCTTGGAAGTTCCTAATGAGGGACATGGCTCCGTACGCACTGGTCAGGTAGTCCACCTGAACAAACACAGGAGAGAGAGGGTGTCAAACATCACTGGCAGCCTGACACTGCTGCAACAGCGGTCAATGATTGACACTCAAGATTTTTTTTTTTTTTTTTGGGGGGGGGTTGGATCAGCTTAATCTTGCGAAAGAATGTTGCTTCCAATGTAATTGTGTCTGCATCATTTCCAATCCCCATATTTTTTTGGGTAAAATATATATCATACACGCATGCATACATATACACATATATACTATACACTACTATATAAGACATACATGCTTTTTTAAAGAATATACTTTATTATTATTCCCTGCACCCTACCACCGATCCCCCAATTGGAGTAAACTAATAACACTTCTGCTTTTACCTTCAATTTATACATCTTATACCCATCTTACAGACACAGTCCACTTTACAATAGTTCTCTCTTATTTGTTCTTAGCCTTTCTCTATTTCTGTTGTCCATTCCAATTTTATTTCACTTGTAACTGTGCATATTCACAAAAGCTCCGCACCTATACACATTTCACAGATCCCGTATGCCCTACATTGTTTATCTTGTTATTAGTCCCACCCTTCAGTTCCACTCAACCCCTCCCATCTATCTTCCAACATCATCCATTTCGGATTTTTATTTGCCATATATTTTTCAACTGTGCTGTGATGCTTCACAAAAGACTTGAACCTTCCTATTCTCATAGCTTCTATAGATTGTAAATTAAAAATAAACATTTTTGCTAAAATAATTATTATATTATTGATTGATTGACTATGGCTTTTCAAATCCCCCAGTATTGCTATCTGTAGCGTTAGTTTTAGGCAAATGTTGCAAATGTTGCAAGATTTAGTTGAGTTTACTTGAACATTACGATCTACAATAACATGGAAGAAGAAAGGGAAGATTAGGAAGGACATACAGTACACATAAAGCAGATGTGTGTGTGTGTGTGTGTGTGCTGTACCTTCTCCATTGAGCAGAGAGGGGTCCAGCAGCTCCATCATGTAGAGGATCTCGTTATCTAGTTGAGGCATGTCACACTGGGCCAACACATAAGTCAGCATGGGCAGGAAGTCATCTGCCCCGTACAGACGACCTGAGACACACACAACACTACAATTAGAAAGAGAGTGTCGATGTGTTTGTGTGTGCATACATATGTAATTGGTCTTGTTTATGCATGTGTCTGTACACTATGTACCTGAGTTGTCCTCCATGATGGTATAGATGAGTTTACACACGCGCAGCAGCATGGTCACTTTCTTCTCAGGGGAGTAGAGTTTACACATGGTGTGAAACTTGTGCCGGATCTTCTCTATGGCGACTGGATCCGGAGGGAGGGCGTCGGTCACGCCCATTTCCTGGGGCTGCCGGACCTTGGCCAATGAGAGGTTCTCCTTAAGCTCCTGCCACGCCCCGCTGCGGACCTGGAACTCCTGGAGGGCCACTCCCACCACACCTTTAAGGGGCTTCAGGACAATCTTATGCATGGCCTTCTCTAGGACATAGTCTATTTGGGGAAAGAGGGAGAAAGAGGGAGAAATACTATTATTTTGACAGCAAATACTGATAGGCACCATCCACTCCGTATGAATTCATTGCAGGAAGTCTTACTAGATTCTTGGTAGTAGTAGGAGTGGGATTCAATCCATATCATCAAGACATTATGCAGACCTCAGGTTTTACAAGCACTCTCAAAGAGACCGACTAATAGGAACCATGATATCATAATACACACAGGATGAATGCAGAGTGGGAGTCTAACCACAGAGCTGAATAAGGCAGAGAGAGAGAGAGAGCTGACTGTGCAGTTGAATGGGGCAAACTCAGCAGGATTATACTGGAGACATCTGCAGACTGAGGAACAGCTTCTTCCAACACAACATTTTCAACCCATTCCCACATTGTCTCGACCCACTTTTCTTTCTTTCCGTTCTCCTGTGTCAGATTAGCTGCTTTCGAGGCTACTCTTCCTGGGGTCCAAACAGGAAACTACACAACAAATAAAATACAATATTTACTGAACAAAAATATAAATGCAAAATGTAAATAGTTGGCCCCATGTTTAATGAGCTGAAAAAATAAATAAAAAGAACATTCTATATGCACAAAAAGCTTATTTCTCCCAAATGTTGTGCTCAAATGTGTTTAAAATCCCTGTTAGTGAGCATTTCTCCTTTTCCAAGATAATCCATCCACCTGACAGGTATGGCATATCAAGAAGCTGATTAAACAACATGATCATTGTGCTGGGGATAATAAAAGTTTATTTCACACAACACAATGCCACAGATGTCTCAAGTTGAGGGACCGTGCAATTGGCATGCTGACTGAGGGAATGTCCACCAGAGCTGTTGCCAGAGAATTGAATGTTCATTTCTCTACCAATGTCATTTTAGAGAATTTGTCAGTACGTCCAACCGGCCTCAAAACCACGGACCACGTGTAACAACGCCAGCCCAGGACCTCCACATCCAGATTTTTCACCTGCGGGATCGTTTGAGACCAGCCACCCGGACAGCTGATGAAACTGAGGAGTAGTCCTGTCTGTAATAAAGCCCTTCTGTGTGGGTGGCCTATGCTCTTCCAGGCCCACCCATGGCTGCGCCCTGCCCAGTCATGTGAAATCCATAGATTAGGGCCTAATGAATTTATTTCAATTGACTGATTTCCTTATATGAACTGTAACTCAGTAAAATCGCTGAAATTGTTGCATGTTACGTTTAGATGTTTTGTTCAGTCGTACCCCAACCACGTATCACATACATAGCACTACATTTACATTACAATTTAGCCATTCAGCTGGTGCTCCCATCCAGTGACCCACAGCTAGAGCATTCATCTTAAGACAGCTAGGCTCGACCACATCACAGTCGTATCCCAACCACGTGTCACATACATAATGCAATGCATAAAAATGTTGGTGTCTCTTCACAGTCCCTGTCGTGCCATAGAGTGTTCTTTTATTGTTTTTTGTTATCTGGTTTCATTGCTAGCTTGAGTAGCCTGGGGTGGCAGTTCCATTTAGTCATGGTTCCATTTAGACACTATTTAATACTGTGTGTTTCCCAGCCTCTGTTCTGGACTTGGGAGACCTCTGGTTGCATGTCTTGTGTGATACCGAAGAGTGTCCGAACTGTGTGCCCACTGCTTGAACAGACAGCTCAGTACCTTCAACACATCAACACCTCGCACAAAGACCAATAGTGACAAAGTCAATCATTCCTCAACTTTGAGCCAGGAGAGATTGACATACATGTCATTGACATTTGCCCTCCTTGTACATTAAGTGTAATACGTGCTGCTCTGTTTTGGACCAACTACAATGTGCCTATGTCCTTTAACGCACCTGACCACAAAACTGGACAGTAGTTCAGGTGCGACAAAACTTCTCAAAGTAGCCTAACCATTTGATCTGAGAATGTGTGTAATGCATATAAATATGTCTTTCTTCCTCGTAAGTCAAGATCAGCAACACATTTCCTTCCTTGTAGGCGTTACATCACTGTATCATTATCAAAAGTATTGTTTAAAAATAGACACTGGTATTACAAAACATAATTCTTCCAGTAAGCAGAATAACCAACAGGTTACGGAGCTGTGAGGGGAACGGCACCTCCGTACCTTCAGGCTCTGATCAGGCCCTACACCCAAACAAGGGCACTGCGTTCATCCACTTGGCTGGCTCGCCTTCCCTACCTCTGAGGAAGTAAGTTCCCGCTCAGCCCCAGTCAAAACTGTTCGCTTGCTCTGGCACCCAATGGTGGAACAAACTCCCTCACGACGCCAGGTCAGCGAGTCAATCACCACCTTCCGGAGAACACCTGAAACCCTACTCTTTTAAGGAATACCTAGGATAGGATAAAGTAATCCTTCTAAACCCCCCCCCCTTAAAAGAGTTAGATGCACTATTGTAAAGTGGTTGTTCCACTGGATATCATAAGGTGAATGCACCACTTTGTAAGTCGTCTGGATAAGAGGTCTGCTAAAATGACTTAAATGTATGTAAATGTTAAACTAGACTTGTGACACTTCACTGCAATTAGTCAGATTTGATCAAAGTCAACTTGTCATCTTCTATGAACAAGCCTGGTATTTTGTAATTATTAGGATCCCCCACTAGGAACTGCAAGAGCATCAGCTACTCTTTCTCAGGTCCACATGAAACATGACATAATACATTAGTGCAGAACATTATTAGTCAAGGACAATACATACATTTTAAAACGTCACATCAGTTTACATATCAGTACATACAATCATTATATCCAGGTCTAATACATAGTACAATACAATATACACTGCTAAAAAAATAAAGGGAACACTTAAACAACACAATGTAACTCCAAGTAATCACACTTCTGTGAAATCAAACTGTCCACTTAGGAAGCAACACTGATTGACAATACATTTCACATGCTGTTGTGCAAATGGAATAGCAACAGGTGGAATTATAGGCAATTAGAAGACACCCCAATAAAGGAGTGGTTCTGCAGGTGGGACCACAGACCACTTCTCAGTTCTATGCTTCCTGGCTGATGTTTTGGTCACTTTTGAATGCTGGCGGGTGCTCTCACTCTAGTGGTCATGAAGACGGAGTCTACAACCCACAAAGTGGCTCAGGTAGTGCAGCTCATCCAGGATGGCACATCAATGCGAGCTGTGGCAAGAAGGTTGCTGTGTCTGTCAGCGTAGTGTCCAGAGCATGGAGGCGCTACCAGGAGACAGGCCAGTACATCAGGAGACGTGGAGGAGGCCGTAGGAGGGCATCAACCCAGCAGCAGGACCGCTACCTCCGCTTTGTGCAAGGAGGAGTAGGAGGAGCACTGCCAGAGCCCTGCAAAATGACCTCCAGCAGGCCACAAATGTGCATGTGTCTGCTCAAACGGTCAGAAACAGACTCCATGAGGGTGATATGAGGGCCCGAAGTCCACAGGTGGGGTTGTGCTTACAGCCAACACCGTGCAGGACGTTTGGCATTTGCCAGAGAACACAAGATTGGCAAATTCGCCACTGGCGCCCTGTGCTCTTCCAGAAGAAGCAGGTTCACACTGAGCACGTGACAGACGTGACAGAGTCTGGAGACGCCGTGGAGAACGTTCTGCCTGCAACATCCTCCAGCATGACGGTTTGGCGGTGGGTCAGTCATGGTGTGGGGTGGCATTTCTTTGGGGGGCCGCACAGCCCTCCATGTGCTCGCCAGAGGTAGCCTGACTGCCATTAGGTACCGAGATGAGATCCTCAGACCCTTGTGAGACCATATGCTGGTGCGGTTGGCCCTGGGTTCCTCCTAATGCAAGACAATGCTAGACCTCATGTGGCTGGAGTGTGTCAGCAGTTCCTGCAAGAGGAAGGCATTGATGCTATGGACTGGCCCGCCCTTTCCCAGACTGATCCAATTGAGCACATCTGGGACATCATGTCTCGCTCCATCCACCAACGCCACGTTGCACCACAGACTGTCCAGGAGTTGGCGGATGCTGTAGTCCAGGTCTGGGAGGAGATCCCTCAGGAGACCATCCGCCACCTCATCAGGAGCATGCCCAGGCGTTGTAGGGAGGTCACACAGGCACGTGGAGGCCACACACACTACTGAGACTCATTTTGACTTGTTTTAAGGACATTACATCAAAGTTGGATCAGCCTGTAGTGTGGTTTTCCACTTTAATTTTGAGTGTGACTCCAAATCCAGACCTCCATGGGTTGATAAATTTGATTTCCATTGATCATTTTAGTGTGATTTTGTTGTCAGCACATTCAACTATGTGAAGAAAAAAGTATTTAATAAGAATATTTCATTCATTCAGATCTAGGATGTGTTATTTTAGTGTTCCCTTAATTTTTTTGAGCAGTGTATATAAAATGGCTGTGTCTGTTCACAGTCCCCTTTGTGCAGTAAAGTGTTTTTCTATCTGTTTTTTTGAATCTGGTATTATTGCCAGCTTGAGTTACCTGGGGTTGCAGAGAGTTCCATGTAGTCATGGCTCTATTTAATACTGTGCATTTACCAGCCTCTGTTCTGGACCTGGGGACTGTGGTAGAGCAAGCCTGGTACCTTGTAGTTCTGTTAAAGTGGTTAAAAGCCCTGGAATGCAGTGCCAGCACTAAAAGACCTCAGGCCTGCGGTTGTGCTCAGTGCATGTTTCCCAGTGGGAGCACACATGTACACACACACGCACCCATACAAATCCCCGTGGCCTTTGTTTTTGCATGCACGTTATTTTCAAGTTTCGCTGGACTGGTCTTTAAAACAATGTGCCTCCAGCTACTGTCCTTCCTTACATACTGGTACCGCTCATAACTCTGGTCATTAGCACTGTGGAATGTAATAACATGGAACCGTGGAGGGTTAGCATGCTGTAGTGTACTAATGCACAGGGATGCAAACTGGTGAGGGCTCAAAAAGGTGACACTTTTTTATTTTTTGTTAACCTCACTAGGGTGTCCCACCTCGTCAACAGCCAGTGAAACTGCAGGGCGCCAAATTCAAAACAGAAATCTCATAATTAATATTCCTCAAACATACAGGTATTTTACACCATTTTAAAGATACACTTGTTGTAAATCTAGCCACAGTGTCCGATTTCAAAAAGGCTTTACGACGAATGCACACCAAACGATTATGTTAGGTCAGAGCCAAGGTCACAGAAAAACACAGCCACTCCTCTCTTTGGCTGGAAAAATGGCTGTGTTTTTCTGTGGCTATGTACTGACCTAACATAATCGTTTGGTGTGCTTTGGAGCTTTCGCCGTAAATCCTTTCTGAAATCAGACATGTTGGCTGGATTCACAACAAATGTAGCTTTAATTTGGTGTCTTTTATGTGTGATTTCATGAAAGTTAGATTTTTATAGTAATATATTTGAATTTGGCGCTCTGCATTTTTACTGGCTTTTGGCCAAGTGGGACGTTAGCGTCCCACATATCCTAGAGAAGTTAAACTCACAGACATCATTCAAAGAGTTTTAGAAACACAGTGTTTTCTATGCAAATATACCAATTATATGCATATTCTAGCTTTTATGGCCGAGTAGCAGGCAGTTTAATTTGGGCACGCTTTTCATCCAAAATTCAGAATGCTGCCCCCTACCCTAGTGAAGTTAAACAAAGAATATAATCTACATGATCAGTCTGTGTGTAAAATAAAAGGTGGTTAATGTGAACCTAACTCACAGCTAAACATTTTAAAGAAAGCAATCCAATGTTATTTGTTGCCTAGACTTTACTGCAAATGACACTCAAGGTCTTGAGAAAAAAACAATACACTAATATTACAGTTAGCCATGACAGCCTTTATAATAGAACACTTGAACACACACATAAATATTGCACTTGGGAAAAAAACATCTTAAAGTAGAAATAGAATGAAACAAACAGGCATTCTATTTCTGCTCTATTATAGTGGCCACTATAGACATTGATCAAGTGCACAAGGCTGCATGTGTGCAAAAATAACATTCACTGAGTAGAGTTCAAGTGAGTTCAAAACATGAGTTCAAAAAATATAATCCCCCTCACTCTCTCTCTCTCTCTCACACACACACGTTACTGTCAAGTTCAATTTCAACACAACAAAAACAATATCTTTGGGCTACACTGCACATTATACACTTTCTGCCTGAGGACATCTGTTCTACAATGTGCCAGCAAAAGTGAGAAAGAGGGAAAGTGTGTGGTGTTCCTTTCACCTCTATAGTGGCATCCAGCTTAAGCCAGGCCCAGTTACACTTSATCCCTGAATCCACTTGTTTAACAAGCAACGCCTCATTTTCACCTAATTCTCTCATTCTGAAAATGAACCACATAAGTTACTGTAGAGGGAAACATTAGTTCATGGTGATTAATTCGTTGGCTAGTTAACATTTCACAGATTGCCAGGGTCCAGTAAGCAACTAACGCGTTATAACTTGAATGCAAGGGGTCGTATACCAGTTAATACTGTAATGAAACAGGCAGGGAGCAGGTCTCGAACCCTCGACCTTGTAGCCCGAAGTCCAGCGCGCTATCGACTGTGACACAAAAGCATGCTCAAGTGGCAGAGTCGATATCCGCGCTTATAAACCCAGGGTCGTTACACTACTATAGCGAATTGGTTAGGTTACTAATGTTAGCTCATCTGATGTTGTAACGTTAGCTAGCTAACGTTAGATGTCTGACTTTATTAGCAAGCTAATTTTCACACCATAGACTCAATTATTTGATCARATGAGTTGGCTAATGTTGCTCAACATTTCTCTGGCTAGCTAACGGAGAATTCGATCCAACTTATCTAGCAAGATTCTTAACAATGCTAATACTTGTTCCACCACACTTTCTCCCTCACCTCAAACTTTCCAAATGGCAGTTATTTTTCCGTTACAGCTCATGAAGTACGCTTCATCACCTTCTCACCCCCGTCTCCGTGGTCAGGCTCCTCACCTAACGTTACCTCTTCGTTATTGTTCAGGGGACTCGCTGCTGTAACTGCCTTACTACTCTCTGCTGTCTTTCCAGAGCGCACGCTGATGCTGTAACTAGCAAATTGGTTGTCTCTTCTCTCTTCAGACGCTTGCTGCGCTGCATTCTGTTATGTGAACGATTGGCTGAGCCTTGGATACAGCCAGTATAGCTCCAAAACGCGCATCACTCGTTTGCTTACAGCCAGTAGTGATCCCCCCAACTTTTCTCATCGGATCTACCCGAATCACGTAGGTCACCTATTTTGGATTCAAAACKGCGAATTTCGCCCGAAAGGTGACTAGTTTGCATCCCTGAATGCAGTTGTTAAACTCACTGTATGGCTTACAACACATGCTAGATGAGTACATGCTGGATGAGCAGGTGGTCTTTAGAAAAGTCAGAGGTCAATGTGAATAAGTGGGAGTTTGATGAGTGGTGTGAGAGGGGACACAGAGGAGCTATCCCACTTAGGAGGGACTTTTCATCAGCCATGGTCACACACTTATTTCCCATTAAGCCACTTAACAGACACGCAAACTCACGGTACGTACTGAGGGCCACTTCCGCTTCAAATACACATCTCCCCACCAAAACAACCTCCCTCACCCACAATCTCACTCAACACATCCTCCCTGCAGAGCTTGCACGTGAACCGGGTGGAGGAAGGGACAGACAGACGAGAAGTTAATCCATTCTCACATCCCACACCTTTCATTTACATTTACATTTAAGTCATTTAGCAGACGCTCTTATCCAGAGCGACTTACAATTTGGTGCATTCACCTTATGATATCCAGTGGAACAACCACTTTACAATAGTGCATCTAACTCTTTTAAGGGGGGGGGGGGTTAGAAGGATTACTATTACTTTATCCTATCCTAGGTATTCCTTAAAGAGGTGGGGTTTCAGGTGTTTCCGGAAGGTGGTGATTGACTCCGCTGACCTGGCGTCGTGGGGGAGTTTGTTCCACCATTGGGGTGCCAGAGCAGCGAACAGTTTTGACTGGGCTGAGCGGGAGCTGTACTTCCTCAGAGGTAGGGAGGCGAGCAGGCCAGAGGTGGATGAACGCAGTGCCCTTGTTTGGGTGTAGGGCCTGATCAGAGCCTGAAGGTACGGAGGTGCCGTTCCCCTCACAGTCGTACTCTGCGAATGTTGTAGAGCATGAACCTACAGGAACGGGTCACCGCCTTGATGTTAGTTTCCAGCGCCATCATGCCGCCACATAGTGACAGATTGCCTCAATGTGCGTCACAGAGAGGCAAACACGGGTTCACACTCACAGCGCAAACAGTAATCCCCTGACAGTATATTCACTATAGCTCTTAACACAACTTTGAATAGATCTCTAATAGCTCACACTATTCTTGTCACATTTCCCCAAAAGTCACAGTGTGTAAAAATAGCCCTGTAATCTAGAGGTATGGTAAGGTCATCCAATCTGAGCTGTCGCCAAATTCAGGGCTGCAGCTGATATGGACTCTGTTTACTTCCTCGTGAGTACTCTGCCTGAAGATAGGCTACCCTCGTACATTTCCAACAGCCCCCAATCTTCCCCCTTCATGTCCCTATTGTTTATTATCTATAGAAAAATTTACCCCTAGCCCCTACATAATACTTGTGAGTCCTAAATTAATGGTGTTCATATGGGGAAATTTCCACCTAGCCTAACAGAGGGCCATGTGGAGCAAGCCATCGCTAATGTCTGTCCAATCCTTTCAGATCTACATGAAGTGCTTAGGGTCTAGGGGTGGAGTCGGAATTGGGCAATAGAGTCTCCCTTCCACAAACTCCTTACAGGCCTATAAACAGAGCTTCAAAACAACTTGTTGCTCAACTTGGCACGGAGCATAGCAATGAAGCCAAAAGAAGGAAAAACTGCCAAGTGGGTTAATTTAAGGAGACACAAGGGTCCCATTCTCCCCCCTTCCTCTTCGCCCCTCTCTCTCTCCATGCTCTTGCCTCATACACCCACAGACAAATGCAAATGCTGTTAACACAGAAAGGGATAGAAAAAGAGGGAGAGATTTAGCGGTTTGCAACAAAGGCTCTGTCTGTGATTGGAAGTGGGAGAGTTGGAGAGTTGGAGAAGGATAGAAAGAGAAGAGAAGTGATGGTCGAGCGGGAGAAGTTTGCTTACTTGGCAAACAGCCACTGAAGCACATCTGGAGAGGCAATTAATTCAGCTAAACTGAAAACACTTTCTGCTGCAWCAAAAACATTGCGTAACAATTCCGATTACCAAACACTGCAAGAAAACGAATCGTGATGTATGAAATCCTTGGATTAGTTGTCTTTGTCTTAAAGAGAGCCATCTCTTTGATGATTGCTCCTGACACACAGTAAAACAGGAGAATGGTTTTGTAAGGATCAAATACACCTCCCATGTGTGTTACTGCCTCACAGCTCTATGGTATATTGTCTTCTTCCTCTGCCAACTTTGAAAAGGACCAGTGGGAACAGGTTAGTTCACAGAAGGATCCTCTCTGGCTGAAACATGCGTTTTCACTGTTTACATTTGGGCCAGTTTCTAATCCCAATAACTCCCACACATGAATACCATGGCCTTTCTCTAAGCCCCTCCCCTGGGCAGGTGTTTGACATGCCAGTGTGTCATAAAGGCCAAGAATAACACTATCTAAATGCTAGCACTGTTGTCTCACTAGCAATAAAGTATCACAATCTCTTGTATCCCATTGGTTACCCGGTTTGTCTGTAACTCAACTCCTGCTGCTTCATCGACCACAACCTCTATTCTGAGATGCATTCCAAAGAACTGTAATCATGCTGACCAAAACCGCCACCTCACACACAGACTTGCATACTGAGCTGCTCTCGCCCTGGCTATAGGCATACATAGTGTTGTCCAGTTGGCATATTTTCAGATATGACGGTTTATGATTTTCTTTAGTCGTTTGGTTGTTTCAATGTCAAATATGAACCATTTCAGAGATGACGATGGAACAACTTCCTTACAAGTTCAACGTACATTTTTACTGTAACAGCAAACTATCAACTTTTATGCAACGGTTAACCAACATTGACTGGTGTGATGTCCAATAGATGCACAAATGTTGTATAACAGTAAAAACCCACACATTCTTACACACCCCTTGCTACTCACCGATCTGGTCCTCTGGGATGAGTGACTCGATGGGGGGCTCCAGCTCAGAGCTCTGCCGCAGGTAGCTCTTCATCTGGGTGATGAACTGGCGTAGCGTCTGCAGCAACTCCAGTCCTGATGCGTGGCACTGCCAGGCCTGGCTGCCGCCTCCCTCCTGCAGGAAGCTCAAGTAGTCCTGCACCAGGCAGCCGAAGTAAGAGCCCTTATCCCTCGACAGCTCCAGGACTCTCCGTATGGCCCGTTTCTCTGGGGTCATCAGCGAGTTGAACACCCCACTCATCTTACGGAGGTGGCCCCTGAGGGCCCGCTGGATGACCATGGCCCCGGCACTGGCTCGCCGTTTGGTGCGCAGCCCGGGAGGGGTGATGGTCAGGTCCTGGTCTTGGTCGCTCTCCATGCTCCCGCCGAAGTCTGCTTCGTCTTCATCATCATCATCTTCCTCCATGCTGCTGTAGGGGTGGGTGAGGGGGGGGAGGTGCTAGAGTTGGGTGGGTGAGGGGGGGCAGGACCAGGTTGTTGGTGGTGGGGGGGCTGGGTTCAGGGAGAGGGGGGAAGAAGCCCTGGGAAAAATCTAGTGAGTCGGCAGAGGATTCGGTGGAAAGGCTCATGTCGCTCAAGCGCTGCACACTGTCCCCTCTTCCTCCTCTTCCTTCCTCTCGACGGGAGGGGGCTGGGTCTTGAGTGGACGGACTGTTTCCCTCTGTGTTGTCGTCAGGGGTGGTGGCGTTTCTCAGTGACAGCTTAGCCAGACTGAGAGAAATGGCGTTCTCGATAGTCTGGTCATCGAGAGCAAGATGGCAGTCGACGTCGCTTGGCGGCGTGGGTTTCGGCCTACTTGGAGAGGAGGAGAGGGACAAGGGGATAGAGATGGGGGCACTGATGCTGAGCTTCTTAGGAGGGGAGGATAAGAGGAAAGAAGAGGATGGACTGATGCTGAGAGAGGAGCCCAGGCGGGAGAGAAGGCTACTGCCCTTCTCTCTTTCTCCTCCTTTCTCCTTCTCTCCCACCCTGTCCTTCTCTTTGGGGGGGTTGATCCAGGATATCTTCTCAGGCATGCTGCACTGGCGTCGAGGAGGGGCAGGGCGACGTGGGGCACAGTGGGGAGGTGGGGGGCGAGGCGGTGGTGGGCGGGACACGCTCTTAGCCTGGCTCACACTGTTGTTATGATGCTGGGGGATGTTACCAGGGCTAGGACTCTGAGGGCTGTTGCTAGGGGGTTGAGAGCTGTTTGTGCAGTTGATAAGTTGCTCTGGGTTGCTGGTACAGTGCTGTTGAACTTGTACCGTTGTTGCTGTAGTTGTTGTAGTACTATTGTTGTTTAGGTGGTGGGGGTTGTTGTAGTGGCTGGTGGAGGAGGGAGGGGTGTGGTTGCCCCCCTCTAGGTTGTGAACCTTTAGGAAGAGGGGGTTGATGAAGCAGAGAGCCCCGTTGGACTGGGAACACTCAAGCTGGGACGGGGTGCGGGTGACCAGGGGGCTGGGTGATTGGTCCTGGATGGTTGTCCCGGACAACCGGGAGACAGAACTCTTGCTCCTGCAGCAATGCTCAGAGTCCCAGAAGCCTGCAGGGCAGAGACAGGAGAGAGAGACAATCAGAACAGTCAGACACTACAACAGCAACATTACTGAAAGATATAGCGCTGAGTGATTAGTGCTTTTTGACGTCGGTTCGATTTTAATTGTTTTTATACATATAAAAAAAAAATCTGTTTTCTATTTCCATAAGTTTTTTAAACATTAAATGCACTATGCATTAGTGTTGCACGGTATACCTGTACCACGGTAATATCACGGTACCAAAACGTCATGATACAAACATTTTAGAATACCGCAGTACCGTTTCATATAATACTACCAACTTTTTCCAGCCCTACCAATCTAAAGAACCCGCTGGTGCCTGTTATAAAATGTTTAGAAAGTCAGTTTGGTTTATAAATCCAGTTGAATTTAAGCAACAGCCATTAGTCTCTAATATGCACAGGTCTAATAATATCCATTTCGCTTTAATGTTCATATAACATGGCAGCTGTAATCAGCCAGGCCCATCCCCTACCAGCCCTCACTCACCTGCTTCTCTCCGTCCACTCTTTTTTTTAACCTGTATTTAACTAGGCAAGTCAGTTAAGAACAAATTCTTATTTACAATGACGGCCTACCCCGTTCAAACCCAGATGACGCTGGGCCAATTGTGCGCCACCCTATGGGACTCCCAATCACGGCCGGATATGATACAGCCTGGATTCGTACCAGGGACACCTCTTGCACTGAGATGCAGTGCCTTAGACCGCTGTGCCATTCGGGAGCCATCTGTGTCGATTCCTCCATCAGTTTTAAAAATATATAATTTAGTACTGATGGCGAGCGGGGATGCAGACCCTGATGAGTCTTCTGTTAGATTTGTACATTTGCTACATTGGAGCAGCGCAAAGCAAGCAATGTTGATACATTGTATCATTTCATCGTCTGTTATAACGAAGAGCACAGACCAGTCTGAGGAGACTTTGCAAGTTCCCCCGTGATGCAGCCTCAGTGTCAGAGGGGAAATGGAGCACGGCTTCGTGAAAGGCATGCTTGCAGCTTTACAGCGAATAAAACGACTTGTCTAGTCTAAACGGTAAAAAAAAATATCACCCATATTACCGGAGATGCCTTTTTTCTCCTACCGTGATTCRCACGCATTTTACATAATTTCACAAACCATGTCGTGGGCCGTTTTAAACTAATCGCGGGTCGCCAATTACTGGTTTGATAACAATGTTGTTCTAGCTAAAAACCTGGTAACTTGAGTAGGTTTAGGCAAATTTGATTGACAGGAAGAAAGGAAAATAATCTGATGTGCTTCAAAAGGTAGGATTCATATAGACCGAATGTAAGCCTAAACTAAACCAAAAATCTATTTCTTTCTGGTGCTCCTTCAATTCTGTTTTGAGCCTATCGTTTTAAAAACTGGGAGCAGTGTATGTATTGGTGGGAGATAGAGTGGTGTGTGTGTATATGAGAGTGAGGGAGAGAGTGTGTGTGTGTTAACTGAAGAGTAAAGAAGGTTTGATGCAGTGTTTTCCCCTTATACATGCATATAATGACATGCAGATCATTATCCATGTATACAGCGAGCAGGGGGTAAATCTGCCGTTTTGGACCCCATTGCTATCCACAGTATTATCCTTGACTCCAGACACCCTCTTGCCAGGCTCCTCATCAAGAGTTATGATGAGAGGCTTCTCCACCCAGGGCCAGAGAGGGTCTATGGGGAGATGAGGCAGAAGTACTGGATACTTGGAGGACGAGGAGCCATTCGTAAGCACCAATACGCCTGCGTAGAATGTCAGATGGCGGGCCGGAGCCACTGTGCCCAAAATGGCAGATTTACCCCTTTTGGTCAACAGGAGTAGATTGCGTTGGCCCCTTGACGATCAAGCTAGGTCGTCGAGTGGAAAAGCGCTGGGGCATTCTATTCAAATGTTTGACAACTAGGTGTGTCCACCTGGACCTACTGGAGAGTTTGGATACTGAAGCCTTCCTCATGGCCCTACGGCGGTTTCTCCCCCGACGGGGGAAACCCTACGAGATCCTGGCTGACAGAGGCACAAACTTCAAGGCAGGAGAAGCCAGGTTGGCTTCCAAGCCATGGAACCCAGCCTCCAGGATCAGCTGATGGACCAACAAATCTAATTCAAATTTAACCCTCCAGGAGCTCCTCATTTTGGAGGAACATGGGAGCGAAAGATCAAATCTGTAAAGATGGCCTTACAAGTCGTCCTGGGGGACCAAACTGTCACTGAAACGGTCTTGCGGACCGTCCTGATAGAGGTGGAAGGGATATTGAACTCCAAACCCTTGGGATATCTCTCTGCAGACATCGCTGACCCCGATCCGGTTACACCGAATACGCTCTTGATGGGACGCCGAGATGCGTCACTTCCTCAAGCAATGTATGTTGATACCAACCTCGTTGGCAGATGCCGGTGGCGACACAGCCAGATCTTGGCTGACCATTTCTGGGCCCGATTCAGTCGGGATTACCTACCAAGTCTACAGCACAGAGGGAAATGGCGGAGACCCTCAGCTCAGCTGCCTCGAGCCTCCTGGCCGGTGGGATATATCACTAAGACCATGCCTGGGACCGATGGTCACGTTAGATCTGTGGAGATCCAGGTAAAGAACCGGCCATATATCCGGCCAGTTGCTCGACTAGTTCCTCTCCCTGAGATGACAGAGGACGGGGAGCAATGAGCCTTTTTGAGGAGTGTGGAATTTAACAAATTTCCAAGGTGGCTGTAGAAAAGGCCCATGGAGTTGGAGGAATAATCCTTTAATTCATGGCCACTTACTCAGCTGGGCCAGAGCGCTTTAATTAGGTCAGGTGGCAATGACCGACAGATCTCATCCACATAAAAGGAGGAAAACGGCATCGGCTGATCTCGCTGCTTTCTCTTCCTTAACTCCGTCTGCTCCAGAAGTTCTGTGCGTCCATGAATCCACGTAAGTCCACTGACTCTGTTACCTTTCATCTGAACTATCTGTTGCGATCGGGAGAGTGGGCCATCAGTTATTGTTTATAGTTATTACCGCGGAGCGCGGCTTGGAGCGCACGCTTCAAACATATTGTGTAATGTGAATTGTAAATGATCACAGCCCTWCGGATCATCATAGGCCAATTATGCAATCGATATGGTTAATATGTACTGAAATGAATTACATGTACACATGAAGACAATGGAAAGGGTGAAATGAGAAACATCATTGTTTGCTAACTGATCGACTTTGATATCAAACTAAAGGGGATTATAGATTGAATAACCATTCACTGTTTGTATTCTTTCATGATTTATGATAAATAGTTACGAGCCTAAATGACTCACGGATGATTACTATTGACTTCTTAATGAACTGGATTGTTGAATTCCCTAAATTATGTTAATAATGAATGATTGTTATGATTTGATCTTTGTGATTATGAATTTGATTGGATACATGTTATTTTGTTTCCTTTGTTATGCCGCACAGACTACTCAGTAAATATACCACTTTATGGTTAAAGGAATTCCTGCCTCAGTCTCATCCATTCCTCTGTCACCTGACACGTGACCACCTGTTCACCTTCACTGTCAGTCATCCTATCTGTCCAGCTACCCACACAGATTCCACTAATCTTTCAATTCCTACCTCCCATTCCTCCAGCCAAGTAACTGGTAGGCCTTAGCAAATATGAGCAAATCAGCCAGTCTATACAGTATTCTATTATACACTGAAAACTGTGAAGTTAAATTCAATGTGAAACTACTTGGTATTGTGATACTTGGCCTGGTATCGTGTCATTTGTAAAATRTTGGTATCCAGACAAGCCTACTATGCATTATGTGGGTTGAATGCTGTAACAGACTAAAACAATTAATAAAAGTCAGATGATAGTAGTGGCTTCCCATTACTGCTTATCACTTAACCATCATTTATTCACATCACTTTAATAAAATATTTCAGTTATTGTGTAAATGACATTTGTTTTATTTGATGACTATTATTTCATCCAACTCAACATCTCTATAGAGCTGCTGTCTGACAAAGTCACTATTTAGTAGTTCTTCAAAGTAAATAAGGCATACTTTTATACCAACATTCAATCACTTAGATCATGTATTTTCCCGGGGAGAAATGAAGCAACTGCTCTGTCGCGCATTCTTCTCTCTGTTCTCTCCCTCTCCGTGTCTGCCCCCCACACACTAATCTAACGTAGCAGGCATAAAAGAAACAGACAAGTAGGCGCGCAATAGATTATGGTCATTGTAGTTAATTACCACGTTTTCTGTGGGAATAATATAAAATATTGGCCTGTTGGAAACTATAACTCCCTACTACATTGCACATCTTATTCTAAAATGGATTCAGATTTCTTTCCTCAATCTACACACAATACCCCATAATGACAAAGCAAAAACAGTAAAAAAAAAACTGAAATAACATTTATATAAGCATTCAGACTCTTTACTTTGTTGAAGCACCTTAGGGAGTGATTACAGCCTCTCTTCTTGGGTATGACACTACAAGCTTGGCACACCTGTATTTGGGGAGTTTCTCCCATTCTTCTCTGCAGATCCTCTCAGGTTGGATGGGGAGCGTCTCTGCACAGCTATATTTCAGGTCTCGCCAGAGATGTTCGATCGGATTCAAGTCCGTGCTCTGGCTGGGCCACTCAAGGACATTCAGAGACTTATCCCAAAGCCACTCCTGTGTTGTCTTGGCTGTGTGCTTAGGGTCGTTGTCCTGTTGGAAGGTGAATCTTTGCCCCAGTTTGAGGTCCTGGGCGCTCTGGAACAGGTTTTCATCAAGGATCTCTCTGTACTTTGCTTCGTTCATCTTTTCCTCGATTCTAACTAGTTTCCCAGTCCCTGCCGCTGAAAAACATCCCTACGGTGAAGCATGGTGGTGGCAGCATCATGCTGTGAGTGCCAGGTTTCCTCCAGACGTGACGCTTGGCATTCAGGCCAAAGAGTTCAATCTTGGTTTCATCAGACCAGATAATCTTCTTTCACATGGTCAGAGTCCTTTATGTGCCTTTTGGCAAACTCCAAGCAAGCTGTCATGTGCTTTTTACTGAGGAGTGGCTTCGGTCTGGCCACTTTACCATAAAGGCCTGATTGGTGGAGTGCTGCAGAGATGGTTGTTCCAAACTTCTTCCATTTAAGAATGATGGCGGCCACTGTGTTCTTGGGAACCTTCAATGCTGCAGACATTTTTTGGTACCCTTCCCCAGATCTGTGCCTCGACACAATCCTGTCTCTGAGCTCTACAGACAATTCAATTCCTTCGACCTCATGGCTTGGTTTTTGCTCTGACATGTACTGTCAACTGTGGGACCTTATATGGACAGGTGTGTGCCTTTCCAAATCATGTCCAATCCATTGAATTTGCAACAGGTGGACTCCAATCAAGTTGTASAAACATCAAGGATGATCAATGGAAACAGGATGCACCTGAGCTCAATTTCAAAACTCATAGCAAAGGGTCTGAATAGTTATGTATTTAATTTTTAATTTTAATAMATTTCTTAAAACCTGTTTTCGCTTTGTTTTTATGGGGTATTGTGTGTAAATTGCTGAGTATTTTGGGGTGGAGAAACTGTGCAATGTGCGCATTGAGCTCACTGAAAAAAACAATGAAATGGAATTCAAATAATGGAACTGACGTTGCTCAATTAGTTGTCTAAAAACCTAAAATCGCTCAGCAATAGTAAGATAACACTAACATCATGCCAATATTACGCCTACATTATTTCAATATTGCCCTAACTCACAATAACATTACTGGTCAAATGCTGCAGGAGTCAGTCATTCTGATATTACACTACAGAGCAACATTAGGATAGCATAATACTGTAATGTACAAAGCAACATGCAGTGATGTTCTACATTAACACAGAGGCTACAATAACCTGATAATAACAACGTAGTAACTGAAAAGTATGCTAATAAAACAATGCCAATACACAGACATTAGACCATCGAGTCAATTAAGCTACTGTCATCATACCACGTTGCCAATGCCTACAATACAGTATTAATACAAAAGCATATTAACACATTGTTGCAAATAAGTACAACCATACCAGTCTACATAACAGCAACACAATAACATTCCAAATCAGTATGATATAACCATAGAAGACTTAGAAAGAACAGCGCTGGTCACTACTCAACACAGCCACCAACTTAGCAACCAAAGCCATGTACCAACCAAAGACACTATTGGTGCATTTCCATACAGGATTTACCCCAGTGTTTTACTCAAAAGGCTCCGAATTTTCTGTTCCATCTACGCAGGCCAGGACCCGAGTACCACTGGACATTGGCTCCGGCGGACCTTCTCTTACTTGGGGCCAAAGCCAGGCCACTAGTACTTTTCAGCTTTCATAAGAGGCTAACTGAACAACTTCTCACAAAGCAACTGTTTTGATTATGCAGAGGTTGTTGATTCGGCCCTTCACAAGTCCTCACGGTCAGCCCTAGCTACGGAAACACAATGTCCCTAGTATAACATAAGGGCGTATACACTAGTGTTGCAGTCAAAAAGCAGCATATGACAGAACTAACCTCCTGCAAGAAGAGACAGGTCCAACTGAAGAGCATATACTACAGAGCTGTACTAGACAGAGCCAACGCAGAAACTCTAGAACAATAAAAGACAAAGCCGTACCAGATTCAGCCAAAGTCACATCACAATGTAAGACCAGAGAAACATGGACTTACTGTTCTCACATCAGCAGACAAAGACCAGCTCTGATTTTAGTTTACTAGTGTGAGAGACCTCTAGAGCACACTGCCGTCCAGTCTGAAGCCTCGTTGTCATGTCTCACACACACACAGACTGTTATGACTCACACATGATAACGAGTGCATGGGGGCGGACTGTCAACAGAGCACTCTCTCCTCCCCCCGTTTCTCTCTTGCCAGCTCTCCCGTCAGTTTTTCCTGCCCCATTCCTCCTTCAAGACTTATTTTTCTCTGCTGTTTTTGTTATTCTTCCATTTTGGCAGCTCTTGCACTTTTCACGGTTACTTTCTGGGGTGAACATTGGTTTTATAGGTGGGGTGGAGACCAAACCTACACCCCCAGAATTGATTTACTCCACCTAAAGCTAATTTCCTGCATTTCTACACAATTTAAGTGATTCATAAGACTGAACTAGAGCAAATCTAATTCAATAATCAATATTTTGTTGCACCTTGAACAAAATTAACAGCTTAAAAAAAAAGAAGCAAACGTTAAGTACAAAGACTTAACTTTTGATGGTCTTAATGAAGACTCCCTCTATAGCAAACGTCTTCAAACTTAATTAGCCAGACAATATTTAATGTTTCTATGACTCCAGGATATCTTGTTTCAAAAGCCACTGTTATCTTGAGCTAACGTTACGCAACAATAAGCCAAAAAAACWAAACAATGGAAGTGATAGGGGCAAGCTCACCATGTTCAAATGGTGTGGCCAATTCACCTCTAAGTAACTTCAAACTAAGTATTTGAGTTGATTTGTTTTGCAATTTTGAACACGGTGAGCTTGCCACTATCCCTATGGTTTGTGGTTAATCTAGCTCAAGCTAGCAGTGGCATTTGAAACAAAACAGTGGATGACAGCCTCTCCTGGCCCCAGAAGACTTAATTCAGGGCAAATGGAGAAAAAAAGTCTAAAAAGTGATGATATCCTTTAACATTTTATTTGGTTCCCTCAAAACACCAATTATAAAAACATTAGCCCTGGAACATTTAGTGTCATACCCTCAGCATTTGTTTAAATGATGTGCTCAAAACAGGAGCTACACAAGAAAATCACATTTTGACTCCGCTGTGCCTTTAAGAGTGATAACACGGACCATCACACTATTTTAGGACACTTGGGGGTATCCGAAACAAATGTAATTATTTGATTACACTTTTGAATCTGGCCTTATAAATAACAAAGATGTTTCAGTCTGAATGAAGTATGCTTAGAAGTTATTGAAGTGCATCATACAGGTATTGGAAGATTCAGGAAAGCAGAAGAAAGATCAGGCAAACATTGTGTATTTCATCTTTCTTAGAACAGAATATAAATTAATTTCCTCCAGACATTCTGTGTTCCTGAGAGTCATAGATTTGAAAATAGCCAAAACGGTTCAACTGCTAAAGCCAAATTCATAGGAAGATCACAATTACATTAAATTCATTTCCCCCAGTCATTCTGTGCAATTTTGTCAGTCCCTTCTAATGAGTCCTGTGCAACACGTAAGCTTTGTGACCAACTTTTTATTTAGTTTTGTCATTACAAAATAAAAACAATCAAAGAAATGCATACAAAGACAACCCCAACCCATTGTGGGGGACATGACCCTCCCGTCCCTAGTGAAAGTTCCACCCCTGGTTACCTTTAAAGTCAGTTTTTGTTCCTTGTCAACAATAGCAATAGTGGTATTTCATCTTTGATATTTTGTTGGCTTCTGGAAAATATTATTGTTGAAAGTTATCTGTTCCAAACATAAAATAATAGAGGCAAAATCACTTGTCTTGGACCAAAATGTCACACATTTATCCACAAAGTGTTAACAATAACTTTGATGTGGTGGGATGTGGGGAGGCAAGGCTTAAACTGGTTGAAACAGAAACCCTGTATCCCAGGTAACACACCTGGGTTGAGTTCAGTTTGATTAAACATTTGCTATGTTGCTTGTTGGTTTGTAATGAACGTTTCCCCAAAACATTCTTCAGTGTTCTTGAACAGACTGAGGTACGTTTGCTCCGTTTGGTGGGGTGTGGCTTGAAGCAATAAGTGAGGTATTTAAAGGGCAGCGGAGTGTTCCCCAAACCACAACCCCTCCCAGTTTTTCAACTAGTCGTTCAGAACATCACCGTTTCCGTTTAATTGAACGATGCAGTACATTTTTTTCATCCTGAACACTGCCCTGAGACACTGAGGGTGTGGCCTAATGGGGGAAATGTCTTTGTCTAAAACTGGCAGCTGGGAAAATCTAGGGTGAGCTGAGGACAATGAGGGGAGGAAACCTGAAATTCAGACAGATGACAGACAAAGTGAATTCATTCTTGGCCAAAGTTTAGCCTCTTGGTAAAGAAAGACAGAAATGTCAGCTAATGGTTCGCTGCTTGAAAAAACTTCTTTATCAAGCCTTGCTAGTACGTCCAGCTACTGTGTACTTCTTTTTCAATCAAGCTCATCTTCTGACAAAGGGTTGAATAGAGACCGACAGAATGAAAGAGTTGACTTTCTCTGAAGCATAGATGGACACATCCCCATTGTATTGAATCAGACCCACGTCACAGGTGCGGTTACCGTTCCAGACGTCAGAACTCAGCACTGGTGTCTTTTGTTCTGTCCAAAGCCACATTTCAGTGACGCGACAGCTCATCTCCAGCATGGYCACCTATATGAATGTCATTAAAATCCATGTGAACCTTCACTGACGCTCATCTACRTCCACACACACACACACAATCATTGTTCAAGTCTCAATGCAGTCTGCTCACATTGATCATAGGGAAAAATAAACAGTGGGGCTGTTGTGTGTGAAGATCACTCGAAACCACACCAAAGGAAGGGTGTTATCAAAACAGTGTCTTTGCAGAGGCTAGTATATGCCTATACTGTATATCAACTCTTTCAGATGCAGCCAGGCAAAGTGACATCACGGCTTTGGCACAGAGAGTGGTTCATGACCGAGTCTGAGGTTTAATACCCCAGTGAGGCCTACTCAGGGGCTCCAGAGCCCCAGTGCTCTCCTGATTATGTGCCCAGCTGAGCAGCACTGATTTGGGGCTCAGAGGCATTGTTCTTATGGGTGACTCATTGAGCCATGTCACTTTGGGCTTTTACTAGTTTAACTTGGAGAATGTGGTTAAATGTGATTTACGAGAACACCCCGAGGAAGAAAAGCTTGGTTTTAAACAGAACAGATTAGACCTAAGGTAGTAACAATACTTTTCTAAAGCCACTACAGTCAACTAGCAGGCAGTCAATGACCATCCAGATACAAAGTGAGGCTACACTTTTAATTTTCATGCTTCAGACATGCATTATCAATACAAACGCACAGTATCAGTCTAGTGGACATTCACCTGCTCCTAGCTTGGCCACCTCCTCCAAGTCTGTTGGTGTCCTGGCTGCAGAGATGGCTTCAGGAAGCTTTAGGGTGAATGGCAAGACATCCCTAAGAGAGAGAGGCAGACAGAGTCAATATGTGAGATGAAATTGAGTGAGAAAGAAAGACAAAAAGAAAATGGAGTGAGAGAGTAAGAAATAGGGAATTAATCACTGTCCCTGCAGTGAGTCATTTAATTGGGGTGACCAAACAGCCCTTCCCTAACTAGTGTTTGTCCCATGTGTGGTTCCTTGGGCTGGAGAGAGAAGGAGTGGACACACACACACAGAGCAAGAGAGAGAGAGCCAGACAGACACACAGGCCAAGAGGCTCAGCACCCCACCCTGTTTCTTCCTGTGTCTCAGATAACTTATGCGTCTGAAGTGCACATTTACTAAGCTCTAATTTACATTATCATGGGAAAAAAATGTAACCAACATCATTCCAAGAGCAGAATAAGGCTGCTATTTTGTCATAGGCTGTCATATATTTAATCTGAGCCTAGAAGGAAAGTCCTTATCCTCAGGCCTGAAGGGAAGCCAAAGTAATTCCGCTACCCAAGAGTGGTAAAGCGCCTTTACTGGTTCTAACAGTAGACCTATAAGCTTTCTGCTAGCTCTGAGCAAACTGTTGGGGAAAAAATGGTGTTTGACCAAATACAATGCTATTTCTCTGTAAACATATTAACAACAWACTTTCAGCATGCTTATAGAGAAGGGCACTCAACATGCACTGCACTGACACAAATGACTGATGATTGAAAGAAATTGATAAGATTGTGGGAGCTGTACTGTTAGATTTCAGTGCAGCCTTTGATATTGACCACAACCTGTTGTTGAAAAAACATATGCGTTATGGCTTTTCAACCTCTGCCATATTGTGGATTCAGAGCTATATATCTAATAGAACTGAGGGTTTTCTTTAATGGAAGCTTCTCTAATGKCAAACATGTAAAGTGTGGTGTACCGCAGGGCAGCACTCTAGGCCCTCTACTCTTTTCTATTTTTACTAATGACCTGGCATTAAACAAAGCATGTGTGTCCATGTATGCTGAGGATTCAACCATACACATGTATGCATCAGCAAACACAGCTAATGAAGTCACTGAAACCCTTAACAAAGGGTTGCAGTCTGTTTCGGAATGGGTGGCCAATAATAAACTKGTCCTGAACATCTTTAAATCTAAGAGAATTGTATTTGGTACAAATCATTCCATAAGTTCTAGACCTCAGCTGAATCTGGTAATAGGTGGTATGGCTGTTTAACAAGTTACTTGGCGTTATCTTAGATTGTAAACTGTCAAGGTCAAAACAAATTGATTCAATGGTTGTAAAGATGGGGAGAGTTCTGTCTGTAATAAAGAGATGCTCTGGTTTTTTGACRCCACACTCCAAAAAACAAGTTCTGCAGGCTCTAGTTTTGTCTAATCTTGATTATTGTCCAGTCATGTGGTCGAGTGCTGCAAGGAAATACCTAGTTAAGCAGCAGCTGGYCCAGAACAGAGCGGCACATCTTGCTCTTCAATGTAATCAGAGGGCTGATATAAATACTATGCATGCCAGTCTCTCTTGGCTAAGAGTTGATGAGAGACTGACTGCATCACTTCTTTTCATAAGAAACATTAATGTGTTGAATCCCAAATTGTTTTCATAGGCAACTTACACACAGCTCTGACACACACACACACACTTACCCCACCAGACATGCTACCAGGGGTCTTTTCACAGTCCCCAAATCCAGAAAAATTCAAGAAAGCGTACAGTATTATATAGAGCCATTATTGCATGGAACTCCGTTCCATTTCATATTGCTCAAATAAACAACAAACCTGGTTTAAAAAAACAGATAACGCAACACCTCACGGCACAACCCCTCTCCCCTATTTGACCTAGATAATTTGTGTGTATGCATTGATATGTAGGCTACGTGTGCCTTTAATTAAAAAAAAAATATGTAATTCTGTCCTTGAGTTGTTCTTGTCTATTAATTTGATGTATTATGTCATGTTTCATGTATTGTGTGGACCCTAGGAAGATAGCTTCTGCAACAGCTAAATGGGGATCCTAATAAAATACAAAMAATTCTGAACCGATTTGAGAACTTTGAGCCATGCACTCAGTTGAAATCATACTGTACAAAGTTCATGATAATCTTTGACCCCTTATGTTTTGTTTGCAGTTTTGTTCCAGTCTCTATACGTAAACACAAGCTACAGACAGTTCAAGGCCTGTTTTCTTCCTCATCGACACTTCCTGCTTTCCACCCCCCACCCCCATTGATTTGTGGCCTTGACATGTTGCCATTCACCACCACCAGACAAGAATGTGTTTTCAATCAAGCTCAACCTCCAAGTTTTAGCTAAGCTTTAATAGCATTGTTTGAAAAGCCTTGAGTTTGTTCAACTAACCAAGTCAATATATAATTAGAATTGTTATAGTTCAGACTCGACTGACATGGTTAGCTTTCTAAGAAAACAGAGCAATAGTCTCAGTGCAACAACATGAAGTGATGAGGTGGCCAGTAAATGCCATTCTCTGTACTTCAACTGAAGCATGGTTCTTTCAGTAACTTCTGGGGTCCATGTGTTCCTCTTCAAAAGGAATATGTGGTTAATAACTAGGATGAGAAAGGTAGTGTTTCTTGAGGTATGTGTGTGTGTGTGTATGTGTGTGTGTGTGTGCTACCTGCTGATGCAGCAGAAGGCCACAAGACGGAACAGGTCTGCGAACCCGAGGCCCGATCCCTCCAAGGAGAATGCTGTGAAGGGATACATTTATATTTAGGGAACTTCAAAATCAGGAGCAAGGCTGTACTTGCATAATCAGAACAAAAGCATGGCAATATTCCTAGATGGGAGAAGGGAGTGATGTTTTCACTTGGGAACTACTATGTCATACTATATACACACACACCACTAGCATTATCATGARAGTAGCTAACTGTTGCTCACAAGTCTGTTTTCTTGGCATGCTGGCATGGCTGAGTGGGTGTGCCTACACCTAGTAGGCATTTGGTGCATTTACAAGCTGCAACAGGCCATCAGACTTACCAGGCTACATCGCATTAGTAAAGAAAGGCAAAAATCCCTGGTGAGACATTTTCTGGGATAACACACCCAACAAATAGCCTAATAAGATTTTTCTATTCACTTCAAGAACATCAACAAGATGTGGCTATATTAAGCCTTGTTAAAGGTTAGCTTTTGTGTGACTTACCTAGTGAAAGTAGTTATGTAGTTAAGTATTAGGAAATAGGTTTTTGGGAAACTCCAAATGCTCTCGGCATTGACCTCGGAGTAGGGAAAGTGAAGTGAAAGGGGGATACCTAGTCAGTTGAATGCATTCAACTGAAATGTCTTCCACATGTAAGTAGAAAGAGAGAAGAGAATGTTGAGGCCCAGGATGACGTCACATATTGTACTAGACAGCGGTATACTGTGACAGCAACACTCAGCACTGGTGTTGATTCAGGAGGGTGAAAAACCCAAGGGGAAATGCACAGAGAGCAAAAGGAATAGATTAGAATAGAATATTCAAATGATCAGAGGGAAATTGTTCTTTCTTTTATTGTGTTGAGAATAAGCTTATAATAACCACAGGTATTTGCGGGATACATTTGGATGATAAAGATCCATAGTCGATGGGAATGAATAGGCCAGGTGCTTACTGTATTGACTCTCCTTCACAGGGAAGTCTTTGACGGGTGTCTCAGAGTCCTGATGCATACGCAGGGAGATCACCTTCCTCTGCAGGGTAGTCGACTTCCTCACCAGAAACGTCTGCAGCCAGGGTAAAAAAGCAACTTGAGAAACACAGACAACAATAAAAAAGTTGAAATGCAGAATATCAGATACTTCGAAAGTATATGTCTCCATTAGTCCTCCATTGTGTGAGATTGTCAAGGTGTCTTTGCGTATTGTGAGGTTGTTGTTGCATGAATAGGAGTTTAATGGTAGGGTCAAGTAACTGATGCACCTAAAACTTGTTTCTGTATTCCTCCTATTACCTACACGGAAATGGCTGTCTAATAAATGGCTCTGCTCTTTAAATGGAATAAAACAGCCGTGTGAGATGTTTTATGTTGTGTTGACCATCTATGTGAGATGTTTAATGTTGTGTTGACCATCTATGTGAGATGTTTAATGTTGTGTTGACCATCTAATGGAGATGTTTAATGTTGTGTTGACCAGTCTTGTGAGATGTTTTATGTTGTGTTGACCATCTATGTGAGATGTTTTATGTTGTGTTGACCATCTATGTGAGATGTTTATGTTGTGTTGACCATCTATGTGAGATGTTTATGTTGTGTTGACCATCTATGGAGATGTTTTATGTTGTGTTGACCTCTATGTGAGTGTTTAATGTTGTGTTGACATCTATGTGAGATGTTTAATGTTGTGTTGACCATCTATGTGAGATGTTTTAATGTTGTGTTGACCATCTATGTGAGATGTTTAATGTTGTGTTGACCATCTATGTGAGATGTTTAATGTTGTGTTGACCATCTATGTGAGATGTTTATGTTGTGTTGACCATCTATGTGAGATGTTTAATGTTGTGTTGACCATCTATGGAGATGTTTTATGTTGTGTTGACCATCTTATGGAGATGTTTATGTTGTGTTGACCATCTATGTGAGATGTTTAATGTGTGGTTGACCATCTATGTGAGATGTTTAATGTTGTGTTGACCATCTATGCGAGATGTTTTATGTTGTGTTGACCATCTATGCAGATGTTTTATGTTGTGTTGACCATCTATGTGAGATGTTTAATGTTGTGTTAACATCTATGTGAGATGTTATGTTGTGTTGACCTCTATTGGAGATGTTTATGTTGTGTTGACCATCTTGTGAGATGTTTAATGTTGTGTTGACCTCTATGTGAGATGTTTTATGTTGTGTTGACCATCTATGTGAGATGTTTTATGTTGTGTTGACATCTATGTGAGATGTTAATGTTGTGTTGACATCTATGTGAGATGTTTAATGTTGTGTTGACCATCTATGTGAGATGTTTTATGTTGTGTTGACCATCTATGTGAGATGTTTTATGTTGTGTTGACCATCTATGTGAGATGTTTAATGTTGTGTGACCGTCTATGTGAGATGTTTTATGTTGTGTTGACCATCTATGTGAGATGTTTAATGTTGTGTTGACCATCTTGTGAGATGTTTAATGTTGTGTTGACCATCTATGTGAGATGTTTTATGTTGTGTTGACCATCTATGCAGGCTTTAAAAAAGAGACGGAAATCACAGTGTGACCTCTGGTTAAATAAAGGATCAACATTTTTTTTAATAAGTGATCAAAATGTAATGGTTGAGTGGTGAGATACATCTCATCTAAATACACAGTAGTTTAGAATTGTATCATTGATTATCTTGTAAAACAGTGTAAGTTTTATGCATGGAAACTCCATGTAAAACTTGAGTGACTCCTGTTTCACAATCAGTTTTTTGGAGAATAAAAAAWATAWAWATATTAGAATGACTGAGTGTATCTGGTCTCACCCCGGTGGGCTGCGGTTCCAGTATGCTTGTGGAGTCTGCATGGTTAAGTCCCAGCTGCAGCCACACAACGTGCGTCTGCACCAGCCTGTCCAGCACACTCATCCTTCTACGCAACGAGTCGTAGCCTGAATCTCTAGCTCCAGCCAGCCGTGCCCCCACACCAACACAGGGAGGAGCCTGTAGGAACAGACCTCCCACTTCCCCATCCAGCCTGAGAGAGGGAGAGAGATGGGGAGAGGAAGAGATACAATTAGAAGTATACCTTTCAAATCCTATGTTTCCTGATAGTAATACCCACACGAACACGCACACAGAAAAGCAAGCATGCACAAGTGCACATACACAAATAGATACACACAGACAATAATAAAAACTGGAATGTAATACATTAGCATGAGAGTCAACTAGTAATATTGAGATGAATCATAGTTATAAATGGATTTCAATACTGAGAAAAGCATAATGGCACAGGAGGAACAGTACTTCAGTGTAGAAGGACAAATGTAGCCAACAACATCTAACAATGAAATGACGCAAAGCAAGCACGCATACTGAGGCCCGTATCCCTCACCACTCATATGTCTTCAGAAATGGGTGCTGGGTACGCAGACCCACGAGCCACTGCGGCCCCTCATTAGGAGTTTTGTTTTTTGGGGGGCCCGAACCCCCATCAGCGTTGCCCATCCCTGATCTAAGTGACTGATAGTTAGTATTCAGCAGTCATAAAAGTATGCCTTATTTACTTTGAAGAACTACTAAATAGTGACTTTGTCAGACAGYGTAGGCAGCAGCTCTATAGAGATGAGTTGGATGAAATAATAAAGTCATCAAATAAAACAAATGTAATTTACACAATAACTAAAATATTTTTATTAAAGTAAAGTAATATGAATAAATTATGGTTAATAAGTGATAAGCAGTAATGGGCAGGCACTACCATCACGGGACTTTTATTAGTTATTTTATTCTGTGTTGTTACAGCATTCAACCCACACAATAAGTTGGTAGAGCATGGCACTTGCAACGCCGGGGTTGTGGGTTCAATTCCCACAGGTGACCAGTACGAAAATGTATGCACTCACAACAGTAAGAAAAACGCAATTCCCTTTTTATAATCGAACCGAAACGACCTCAAAAAATCACTAATCGCTCAACACTAATATTTAGCAAACTACAAAATGAAGCCGATACTGGGTATATTTGATTATAATCTACATGTCATTATTATGTACCTAATGTCAGGTAACCTGTAACCCATTTTTGTAACCCATAATCTAATTTACACAAATATGCTTGGTGTTCACTTTGAAAATCCTATACTCTTATACTCTTTCCACTGTCAGATCCCTCTGACATCCTGTCAACACAATGACATGATGAAACTCCACTACGTGAATGACCAGAGCACACTATCCACACCTGCTGGTGGACACAGGGAATTACAGTGGAACTTTAATCAACGTTACTCAAACTGGCACTCATCCTCGTTATCATCATCATCCTCATCAATCATTCCTATCAAGCATCCAGTAACAATGAATTTAACAACTGTTATTACATTTGAACAAGCAACAGAGGTCTGAAAGGATATTCTACTCCTTCCTTAAGGAAACAATCACCGTTTGAATGTGTTCCACCGTTTCCTCTCCCTCTTACATGCACAGCTAACGTTAGTTCTACATCAGCCCATGAAGGAGGCTGAAACAAGTCTGCTCATCATACTGGTACTAGAGTAAACGGATGTACAGGAAGAACAATTTTGTTAGTCAGTTTGCCTGTCTGTTTTAAACACACACACACACTTACCCCTGTAGTATGACAGGCTCTGGGTCCCTCTCTGCTGGCTCAGCCTTCTGCACCACCTCCCTCTTCAGAGTCCCGATCTCCCAGGCAAATGAGTCGATCAGCTACAGTACAGAAAGACGGGAGAATGATCAGTGATGAGGGATAAAGGCAGAGTGATAGAAGCAACCAAGTTGAGAAAAAAATGAAACCGAGTGTGAGTACATTTCTTGTATTTGCGTGAGACTACTTTTCACTCATTCCTGCAGACTCAGGAACTGGGAAAATGTTAGTCACCTCCCAGTGTGTGTGTGTGTCCATCCTCTCCTCAGAAGAGCCACTTCCCCTTTACTGACTGGCCAAGACTACAAGGAAAGAGAAAAAAAGCCATTCCTAGACAAAACAAACCAGAAGAGACGCCAAACTCACATAACATCCTCTAGCCTAAAACATCTCACGCTGATACTGAACTTTACAAGATAAATAAATCCAGCCATGCAAAACAAATAGTTCAATTTTGAATTTTTCCACAGACCAGTCATATCCAGTATAGGTCACTGTTTCAAACACATGAACACAAAATTAACTGAGTTCACACACACACACACACACCACTATGAAATCTGACTGGACTCTCCCAGACCCCATCCTCAGAGTCTATGCTTCTACAGCCATTCCTTGCTTCTTGTTAGTCTAACCATAAATGAACACCAGTCAGCAAACCACACACACACATGCACATGCACACACGCGCACACGCACTGCCTGCTACTCTCCCACTACAGCTCACTGCCAAGACACACAGCCGGAGAAGAGCAAACGGAAGCTTTAACACATGCTTAATCCTAGAATCCAATAGATCTAGACAATACAACCTTCCCTAAATAACCACATTAGCTATGCTTAAATGACATCAGCTTCTATACTGAATTACTTACATTAGCAATAGTTCACAATATCTAGTGTAAATCTCTGCTTACCTTGAAAGTGAGTTAGGTAAATTAAGCAATGGTCTAGCATCACTACCACCGAACAAAGACCCCAGTTTGACAACCGTCACCTCTGGGTGTTTTCATTTCATATGGAGGCGACAAATGTATTGCTCAATTACGTATATGGTTGATTCTAAAGAAGTGGTGTAAATTGCAGTCCSACACCCAAAAAACGATTTTAAAAAACCTAATTCAATCCAAGGCAATAGCAAACATATTGTTAAATTAATATAGTAATAAGTAAATGTTTATACACCTATTTCTATTAAAAAGGTGGTTGTCCCAAACCCCGACTACTAAACATGTTTGAAAATAAAGCAATTAATGCATTTAAAAAAAAWATATTATTTCAAATAGAACATAGAGTATTCTTATTATATTGAAAGAAAGATACCGATCTAATTAGTMGTTTTGTTTATTTTTAAACATAAAAAAAAAAGTCCCACCTTCTGATGTCAATACTGAAACACACACATTAAAAGACTGTAGAATGAATGTGTCTTAAGCCACACCCCTACAAATATCACCTGGTGATGGGATTGCACCCCTCTCAACAATGGCCACATGGTGAGTAGTCCACTAATTTTCTCCAAAATGTTTGCAGGCAAGTTGACAAATCTTCACATATTTTTAAGAAGTGTAACTACCGGATATCTAATATATCAAGAAATATGTAAAGTACGGTTTTGGTACTAAAATAGGCTGTTTGCTGGGATGTACAGTCGTGGCCAAAAGTTTTGAGAATGACACAAAAATGTATTTCCACAAAGTTTGCTGCTTCAGTGTCTTTAGATATTTGTGCCAGATGTTACTATGGAATACTGAAGTATAATTACATGCATTTCATAAGTATCAAAGGCTTTTATTGACAATTACATGAAGTTGATGCAAAGAGTCAATATTTTCAAGACCTGTGCAATCCGCSATGGCATGATGTCAATTAACTTCTGGGCCACATCCTGACTGATGGATGCCCATTCTTGCATAATCAATGCTTGGAGTTTGTCAGAATTTGTGGGGTTTTGTTTGTCCACCCGCCTCTTGAGGATTGACCACAAGTTCTCAATGGGATTAAGGTCTGGGGAGTTTCCTGGCCATGGACCCAAAATATCGATGTTTTGTTCCCAGAGCCACTTAGTTATCACTTTTGCCTTATGGCAAGGTGCTCCATCATGCTGGAAAAGGTATTGTTCATCACCAAACTGTTCCTGGCTGGTTGGGAGAAGTTGCTCTCGGAGGATGTGTTGGTACCATTCTTTAATTCATGAACATCCGGCGCCGACAGAGATGGCCGCCTCGCTTCACGTTCCTAGGAATCTATGCAGTATTTTTTTTTGTGTGTGTTATTTCTTACATTGTTACCCCAGGAAATCTTAGGTTTTATTACATACAGTCGGGAGGAACTATTGGATATAAGAGCAACGTCAACATTACGACCAGSAATACGACTTTCCCGAATCGGATCCTCTGTTTGGCCCACCACCCAGGACAATGGATCGGATCCCAGTCRGCGACCCAAAACRACGGCGCCGCAGAAGGGGCAGACGGAGCGGTCTTCTGGTCAGGCGCCGTAGACGGCACATCGCATACCGCTCCCGAGCATACTACTCGCCAATGTCCAGTCTCTTGACAACAAGGTAGACGAAATCCGAGCAAGGGTTGCCTTCCAGAGAGACATCAGAGACTGTACCGTTCTTTGTTTCAAGGAAACATGGCTCACTCCAGACACGCTATCGGAATCGGTACAGCCACCTGGTTTCTTCACGCATCGCACCAACAAACAAGCATCTCTCTGGTAAGAAGAAGGGCGGGGGTGTATGCCTTATGATTAATGAGACGTGGTGTGATCATAACAACATACAGGAACTCAAGTCCTTTTGATCACCTGACTTAGAATTCCTCACAATCAAATGCCGACCGCATTATCTACCAAGAAAATTCTCTTCGATCATAATCACAGTCGTGTATATTCCCCCCCAAGCAGACACATCGACGGCCCTGAACGAACTTCATTTGACTATGTAAACTGGAAACCACATATCCTGAGGCTGCATTTATTGTAGCTGGGGATTTTAACAAGGCTAATCTGAAAACAAGGCTCCCTAAATTTTATAAGCCTATCGATTGCGTGACCCGGGCTGGCAAAACMCTGGATCATTGTTATTCTAACTTCCGCGACACATATAAGGTCCTCCCCCGCCCTCCTTTCGAAAAAGCTGACAACTCCATTTTGTTGCTCCCAGCCTATAGACAGAAACTAAAACAGGAAGCACCCGTGCTCAGGTCTGTTCAACGCTGGTCCAACCAATCGGATTCCAAGCTTCAAGATTGCTTCGATCACGTGGACTGGGATATGTTCCGCATAGCGTCGAACAACATTGATGAATATGCTGATTCGGTGAGCGAGTTTATTAGCAAGTGCATCGGTGATGTTGTACCCACAGCATCTATTAAAACATTCCCCAACCAGAAACTGTGGATTGATGGCAGCATTCGCGCAAAACCGAAAGCGCGAACCACTGCTTTTAATCAGGGCAAGGTGACCGGAAACATGACCGAATACAAACAGTGTTGCTATTCCCTCCGCAAGACAATCAAACAAGCTAAGCATCAGTATAGAAACAAAGTAGAGTTGCAATTCAACAGCTCAGACACGAGAGGTATGTGGCAGGGTCTACACTCCATCACAGACTACAAAAGAAAAAMCAGCCCCCTCGCGGACAACGATGTCTTGCTCCCAGAAAAACTAAAAACAACTTCTTTGCTAGTTTTGAGGACAATACAGTGCCACTGACACGGCCCGCTACCAAAAGCTGCGGGCTCTCCTTCACTGCAGCCATTGCAAACATTTAAACGTTGTGTTAACATGTTAACCCTCGCAAGGCTGCAGGCCCAGACGGCATCCCCAGCCGCGTCCTCAGAGCACGCGCAGACCAGCTGGCTGGTGTGTTTACGGACATATTCAATCAATACTTATCCCAGTGTGCTGTTCCCACATGCTTCAAGAGGGCCACCATTGTTCCTGTTCCCAAGAAAGCTAAGGTAACTGAGCTAAATGACTACCGCCCGTGGCACTCACTTGTCATCATGAAGTGCTTTGAGAGACTAGTCAAGGACCATACCACCTCCACCCTACCTGACACCCTAGACCCACTCCAATTTGCTTATCGCCCCAATAGGTCCACAGACGACGCAATCACACTGCACACTGCCCTAACCCATCTGGACAAGAGGAATACCTATGTAAGAATGCTGTTCATCGACTACAGCTCAGCATTTAACACCATAGTACCCTCCAAACTCGTCATTAAGCTCGAGACCCTGGGTCTCGACCCCGCCCTGTGCAACTGGGTCCTGGACTTCCTGATGGGCCGCCCCCAGGTGGTGAGGGTAGGTAACAACATCTCCACCTCACTGATCCTCAACACTGGGGCCCCACAAGGGCGTGTTCTCAGCCCTCTCCTGTACTCCCTGTTCACCCATGACTGCGTGGCCATGCAAGCCTCCAACTCAATCATCAAGTTTGCAGACGACACTACAGTGGTAGGCTTGATTACCAACAACGACGAGATGGCATACAGGGAGGACGTGAGGGCCCTCGGAGTGTGGTGTCAGGAAAATAACCTCACACTCAATGTCAACAAAACAAAGGAGATGATCGTGAACTTCAGGAAACAGCAGAGGGAGCAGCCCCCTATCCACATCAACGGGACAGTAGTGGAGAGGGTGGAAAGTTTTAAGTTCCTCGGCGTACACATCACGGACAAACTGAAATGGTCCACCCACACAGACAGCGTGGTGAAGAAGGCTCAGCAGCGCCTTGTCAACCTCAGGAGGCTGAAGAAATTCGGATTGTCACTAAAAACATTCAAACTTTTACAGATGCACAATCAAGAGCATCCTGTCGGGCTGTATCACCGCCTGGTACGGCAACTGCTCCGCCCACAACCGTAAGGCTCTCCAGAGGGTAGTGCGGTCTGCACAATGCATCACCGGGGGCAAACTACCTGCCCTCCAGGACACCTACACCACCCGATGTCACAGGAAGGCCAAAAAGATCATCAAGGACAACCACCCGAGCCACTGCCTGTTCACCCTGCTATCATCCAGAAGGCGAGGTCAGTACAGGTGCATCAAAGCTGGGACCGAGAGACCGAAAAACAGCTTCCATCTCAAGGCCATAAGACTGTTAAACAGCCATCACTAACATTGAGTGGCTGCTGCCAACATACTGACTCAACTCTAAAAAATGTAATAAATGTAGCACTAGCCACTTTAAACAATGCCACTTTATATAATGTTTACATACCGTACATTACTCATCTCATATGTATATACTGTACTYTATACCATCTACTGCATCTTGCCTATGCCGTTCGGCCATCACTCATTCATATATTTTTATGTACATATTCTTCTTCATTCCTTTACACTTGTGTGTATAAGGTAGATGTTGTGAAATTGTTAGGTTAGATTACTTGTTAGATATCACTGCATGGTCGGAACTAGAAGCACAAGCATTTCGCTACACTCGCATTAACATCTGCTAACCATGTGTATGTGACAAATAAAATTTGTCGCTGTGCTCTACTATAGTGTACCCTACTCTACTGTACTTAAGATTCTTACAATTAAAGGGCCCATTGACTCTTGATCTAGTGGTATTGAGACCACTCAAGACCACAAATTCRGTCTTTAATTTGTCATGGTCTCAACTCACTGGGTCTGGGTCTTTCTTGGGACCAATATCCTGGTATAAATCTTGGCCTTGGCTCCTGGAAACCTAATTTGAAGAAGGAAATGATCTCTGATCATTGGCGACAGATTATTTCACGTATAATTCACGGTATCACAATTCCAATGGGTCAGAAGTTTACATACACTAAGTTGACTGTGCTGCTACTGATCCACCTCCTCAGAAAAAGTTGAACATGTTTCAAGAGGGGTCGCTTCGCAATTTCAAGTGGCCAAGGAGGGACAAAACTTGCAACACAATGTTCTGTGTGTACTGTCGAAAATGTGGAGTAATAGCAGTAGGGAAGACTTCTTTTGCCACTGGGTTCAACAACATAAAACACGAGTCGTTGCTAAAAATGAACTTAAGCCAAAAGCGCGTCGAGTGCCAGGACAAGTGCATCGGGGCAGGAGCAACATCACTACGTCTACTAGCTACCAGACATATATTTGACAGGCAAAACTAAAGATAAAATGTAACACTGCATTGCCAAAGAGGAGATGTTTTTTTACCAAATTCATGCCCATGTTTCTCAACCCAGTAAAATAATGGATTACAAATCAACCCGACATATGGAAGCATGGTGTCCTGCGCAAATGTTATTGGTAACATCGCGGACACTATCCGGTAAGAGGGTTAGTGCTATCTGGGATCCTTGACGTCCSTACCCTAAACCTAAAAGCAAATKTATTTATTAGCTAGATTCTAGAGCAAAGAAATTGATTAGTTATTGTGAGAGGAGACTAAACATTTATTTCATTATCCAAGTATCAGTTCATAGTCAGYATGTTGCCTTGTTACAACATTATTATTATCATCATCATCATCTGTTAGCCAAATGCAGTAATGGATAACAGTTCAGTTTTCTGTTATACTTTTGAATACAATCAATGTTATGTTTTGTATGTTACTTATGTTTATCCAAAAGAAATCACCTATGTAAATATGTTTGCAGTTGCACTTTTGAATAAAATTATAAAAAGTTGTTTTTATACTAATGTCTTGCCCACTCTCTAGTGATGTGTTCTACACAATCAAGGTAACAACTGATGACAATTGAGAATGATAGGGGAAAAAACATTTAGTCTGGTCCTTACTTTTTGAAGTTAGGAACATCAGTGCTACCAATGAAAAAATACATTTAGAGCCCTGCATACGTGGCGTTAACAGATTGTTGGACATCTATGAACACGCTGTCATATCATTGCAACGAGCCATCACATTGCTGAGAAGTGGGACATGTAGTCCYATGTACTGACCACTGAGAACATGGAGGAGGCACACAGCAAAGAACCTAAAAACAGCATCTAAAAACAGCATTGTGTGTGGGGGACAGCAGTAAGGTCAGCTCCGTCTGGTAGCCATGACTGTGATAAATGGAACTGCACTGCTACCTCACGGTCATAACCAGGACCATATCTGCATTGTGAATTCACGTCATTTAATTTTAGGATTTAAAAAAAATCATTGAAACATTAAGATTTTTTATTTTATTTGTTACATCCCTACCTAGGGCTGAAGCGTTTATGCCATTTTGTCAGCCGGTGATTGTCAAGCAAATAACTGCCRGTCTCAAGGTAATTGACCGGTAATAAACATAAACACATTTAGCATCTCCTGGCTTCCACGCATAGCCTACAAGCTACTGAGGCAGACCTATGGAACATCTACATTTTAAAAAGTCTAATAAATCCAAGTAATATATACTACACAATAAATCCATTATTTATTTTAGGCATGTTTAAAGAAACATGACATGATGAAAATGTAGTCTATTTCAGAAGAACAGAATAGCATACTCTGATCTGGCTATGTCATATGGCTGTGGGCTACACTAGTTAATTTAGCAGACAAGATTTTCTTAGAATTCGGTGGCATTATTTTATAGTATGAAGAATAAWATTAAATAGCTGAATGAAATAGAAATGATATTTTCTCCAAACGATTTGAGGGAATGCTCACATGCGGCTATTCTGTGTTGAGCGGTTAACAAAGAAACAGGTACTCCTATATGCWTTATTTAGAGTTATTTATGTAACTTTAGTTGTGATACAAATGTTGGGCTATATGTTATGATTTTTAATACATTCTAAGGCTGCAWGATGCAACTAACGATGATTTGARAAAAGTTGCATGAAAGGCTGAACACACTTCATCAGTCTCTTATTCACAGTTTGACAAGCACTTGATAATGCCTCAAATTTCCCGGCTGCATCCCGTGTGTGGCTGTAATGCTCCCTAAAAAAACAATGCCTTTTGCGGCCAGTGGGCGTCGTGCCCTTGGGCTGAATATATTAATTATAATTCCCTTCTCATGGCTGTGTGCCGAAGCACTTCTAACCCACATGGGTCTTTCTCACAGGCTACAAGTGAAGACCGACACATCGGGAAGCAACTGCGCAAGGCACATATTGAAGATATTGGAAGAACTGTCCACATTTACTTTTTGTCAGCCGACAAGATGAGTAGGCCTAACGAACAGCAAAAGCTCCAGCCTGTCAACCAACTATCCCCTTAGTACAAAAGTTGACCTATTCTCTTCTGTGCCAGAAATAAATATTCCAAACATAGTCTGCGACAGTTGTGGGATGCGATAGATACCAAATTAATACAACCACTAGCATCAAAAAACCTGTTTTAAGCAATGAGTCTGATGCAAAGATAAGAACATTTAGATTAAAATGTTGATAAACTATTACGCTATTTCTTCACATTATAAGCACAGCAATGCGCACACGGAAGTAGGCTATAATCGCGAATGTTTCATTAGCAGGAAAMCACCACGCTCCAAAGTGACCACAAATGCGATTATGCACGTAATGCTTTTTATTATAAAGGAGTATTTTTATGGTAAATTATCTTCCCCAAAATTGAAACTCACACGCTGCATATGTATGCCAGTTAGGCTCTACATCCGATGTAAAGTGGATTAATGTGTTTCATTTTAAGAAGTTATTTGGCCACTTTAGTTGTGATACAAACCTTATCATGAGGCGTGCTACATGAGGTGTGAGACCTATGATTTGAAAAAGTTGCGGCGTAAGGTTAGTATTTGGTCCCATATTGCTTGTACCCAATGACAACAAACGTCAATCTGTTGGGTGCATTTGCTGTTTGTTTTGGGATGTTTATGGGACATGTCTTGTGAATGGTGTCTGGAGGAATTTTCTTTCTAACAAAGCAGAGACAATGTTTCTGAACACTTCTAAATTCATCCTGATGCTGCAATAATTAAGACAATTAATAAAGTTACATAGGCTACAACAACAGATGCTAACCTCTAACCATTACCAGGGAAGGTTAGCATTTTTGGGGTATCACGTTGTCATTATTCATGATTTTTCATAATCATACCAGCATCCAAGTGAATTCAAACTAGGGCTGTCAAAATTAACAAACTAAAACGCATTGTGTTACATTTTTAATGCTGTAAATATTTTTGACTCCATTAATCGCATCTCTATTTCTTCACCGCACTGACCTTAACCCGCACGTTACTGCACTCGATGACAGCTGCTGTTATGTAGCACCTTCCGTCTTAAAAATCCACTATGTGTGCAGTTTTGAGCAACAATTTTTAAAGGAGAACTTAAGAGTTCAACCATAAACACATTCCCAAGCGTTTCATTAGAGAACAGCAAAAACAATTTGTACAGAAGTAGCTAGCTAGTTAAGCTAACATTAGCTATCTAGCTAACCAAAAGATTGTTTACTATGCCATGACTGAATGCCTCTTAATATAGCTCTAATTTTCCACAATGGTTCCCCCCCATCCATAACATTCTAAGAAAGTTGACGCTCATTTACAGCATTTCTACACAATTTAAAAACTCTAAAATGCTGTTTGGAGATCTCAAAAACAAACAAAAATTACCCCAGCCATTATCACATTGGCTGGCGTGAATGAAGAAGCTACAGCAACCAATCTACAAACAGATAGCCTATTAGCGGCTACATGAATTCCCATTAACTCATCACCGGATTAAAAACTATAATTTAACACGTACAGAAAAGTTAGCAGAAAAGGTACATTAYTAACAAATGGTAAACAAATACATTTGCTTGAAATATTTATTTTTCAGATTTACTGCTAATTTCCTGCAATTCTACACATTTTGTCTGGAGCGGGGAGACATTTTTGCAGTTTTAAAAGCTAATTTCCTGCAATTCTACACAAAATGCCATGACTTATGCCATGTTAATATGACATCCGAGTAAACGCTCATGAATTACCGACCGGGCTCGCAGGGTTAGTTAGGGCCCCCAGGAACATGCCCTGTCGGTATTCGCCCATGTTTACTACAAGTTTAAATAGCTGGCTAGATAACTAGACTAATTTACCAATCTAAAAATGTTTAGCTGACATTGTCTAATTGAGTGACTGTCTAATTGAGTGACTGTCAGTGAGTGACAAATAACAAGCGGAAAACTGCTGATGCACAACCAAGTTTCGAAATTGCACCTTGTGTATTCTACTATTCTAATGATCAACAAGTTGAGCTGCCAACGGAGTTCCTAAAATAAAAAAATACAAAGTCCCGACCTCGGGGTCTCATATGGTAGCACGGGCCGTGTGTGTGTGTGTGTGTGTGTGTGTGTGTGTGTGTGTGTGCAAGTGTTAACCTTCAAGAACATTGATAACAGGGAGTAGGTCACAGGTCGCTGCTGAGGGGAGAAGTGCTCATAATAATGGCTGGAACGGAGCAAATGGAATGACGTCAAACACATGGTTGCCATGTGCTTTATGTATTTGATACCATTCCAGCCACTACCATGAGCCCGTTCTCCCCAATGTTCCTAGGCCTTCATTGAAAATAAGAATCTGTTCTTTACTGACTTGCCTAAAGGCAAAAATATATATATATAAAAATATGAAGGTGCCACCAACCTCCTGTGGAGTAGGCCTACTTAAATATTGGGAGCATTTTTTTTATGATGCAGATTAATTTTGTTTACGTCCCTGCGATGCACTGCTTTTTAAATKGACAAATCTTTCTTTAGGATCAAATTTGAGCAAATTCAAAATCATTTGATTAATCACRATTCATTATTTTAATTGTTTGACAGCCCTAGTTCAAACATCTTCTATTCTCACTTACAAAAAATGTAATACAAAATTACACCTGACATCATTCAGTTACTATTGGGCAAGACAAACTGCACGGCAGGTRGCCTGGTGGTTAGAGCATTGGACTAGTAACCGAAAGGTTGCAAAATCGACTGTCTTCTGCCCCTGAACAAGGCAGTTAATCCACTGTTCCTAGGCCGTCATTGACAATAAGATTTTGTTCTTAACCAACTTGCCTAGTTAAATAAAGGTAAATAAATATATWTTTTAAATGCACCCAATGACTCACAACCTTGATGCAGTCATTACGTGCAAGGGATATGAAACAAATACTAAACTTTAGACTAATTGAATACACTAAGTGAATTTGTCCAAAAACGTATGATTTCTTCAAACAGATCTGTATGAAAATACCCTCAAATAAAAAGTGACATTCTGTCCTATCACCTTATAGTAATCATTTGATCTTATAACCAAAATGCTGGAGTACAGAGCCAAAATAAAAATTTTAGCTTCACTGTCCAAAGTATACAGTATAGCCTTTCATCTTTCTCTTGGTCTGGTAAGCCACATGAACAGGAACTGATTTGACTGGACTGATAAGACTCAGGTTGAAGTCAGACAGATTCCTGGAATTTCAGTCTGGAGTGGACCTAGTGACACTTCCCTTTTTTCCACTTTCCTCATCCTCCTCTCTATTACATTTTAATCATTTAACAGGACACGCTTATCCAGAGCGACTTACAGTTAGTGCATTCATCTTAAGATAGGTGAAACAACCACTTATATTCACTGTTGTAGTAAGTACAGCAAAGTCAGTGACAGTACGAAAAGACAAGTGCAAGGTTTTTTATTCTTATTTTTTAAATACATTTTTGGGGGGTGGGGGTGAAACATATGTCTTATTTAAGATACTCTTTGAAGAGGTAGGTTTTCAGATGTTTTCGGAACATGGGCAGGGACTCTTCTATCGTAGCATCAAGGGGAAGCTGGTTCCAAAACTGAGGTGCCTGGACAGAGAAGAGCTTTGACTGGGCTGAGCAAGAGCTGACTTCCCATAAGGGTGGGATCGCCAACAGTTCCAGAGGTGGCAGAATGGAGTGCTCAGGTTGGGATGTAGGGTTTGAGCATTGCCTAAATGTAGGGAGGGGCAGTTCACATTGCTGCTCCGTAGGTGAGCACCATGATCTTGTAGTGGGTTTAGACTGAAGCCAGTGGAGTGTATGGAGTAGTGGGTTGACATGGGAAAACTGGTAAAGATTGCATACTAGATGGGCTGCAACGTTCGTTGCAGGATTTTATGGCACAAGTGGTGACCCCAGCCAACAGAGAGATGCAGTAGTCTTTGCTCTCTGGGAGGGGGACACAGTGGAGTTGTCCACTGTGATGGAGAGGTCATGGAGCAGGCAGGCCTTCCCCGGGAAGAAGAGCATCTCTGTCTTGTCGAGGTTAAGATTGAGGTGGTGGGTCAACATCCAAGCTGAGATGCGTGTCGCCCCCTGGGTGTCAGAAGGGGCGAAGGAAAAAAGTAGTTGAGTGTCATCTGCATAGCAATGATAGGAGAGACCAGGAGAGAACATGACAGAGCCGAGTGACTTGGTGTATAGAGAAAAGAKGAGAGGGATAAATCTATGAAGATGAGAACAGAGGAGAGAGTCAGTTTTGGCAGAGCGGAGATCCTCCGTGACAGAGTAGAGCAGTCTCAACAGACTGACCCGTCTTGAAGCCTGACTGATTAGGGTCATGAAGATCATTCTGAGAGAGAACTAGATAGTTGGTCAGACGGCACACTCAAGTGTTTTGGAAAGAAAAGAAAGAAGGGATTCCGGTCTATAGTTTGACAGAGGGATCGAGTGTTTGTTTCTTTTATTTAAGAAAAAAAAAAAGTTTGTATTTACCCCCTTTTTCTCCCCAATTACGATCTTGTTTCATCGCTGCAACTCCCCAGCGCGCTCGGGAGGCGAAGGTCGAGTCATGTGTTCTCCAAAACATGACCCGCCAAACCACGCTTCTTAGCACCCGTTCGCTTAACCCGGAAGCCAGCCGCACCAATGTGCCGGAGGAAACACCGTTCACCTGTCGACCGAGGTCAGCCTGCAAATGCCCAGCCCGCCACAGGAGTAGCTAGAGCACTATGAGCCAAGTAAACCCCCCCCCCCCCCCCGGCCAAACCCTCCCCCTAACCCGCTGGACCAATTGTGCGCTGCCCTATGGGACTCCCGATCTCGGCCGGTTGTGATACAGCCCAGGTTGACAAACAGATCAACGACCATTTCGAATCCCACCATACCTTCTCCGTTATGCAATCTGGTTTCCGAGCTGGTCATGGGTGCACCTCAGCCACGCTCAACGTCCTAAACAATATCATAACCGCCATCGATAAAAGACAGTACTGTGCAGCCGTCTTCATCAACCTGGCCAAGGCTTTCGACTGTCAATCACCGCATTCTTATCGGCAGACTCAATAGCCTTGGTTTCTCAAATSACTGCCTCGCCTGGTTCACCAACTACTTCTCAGAYAGAGTTCAGTGTGTCAAATCGGAGGGCCTATTGTCCGGACCTCTGGCAGTCTCTATGGGGGTGCCACAGGGTTAAATTATCTTTTCTCTGTATATATCAATGATGTTGTTCTTGCTGCTGGTGATTCTCTGATCCACCTCTACGCAGACAACACCATTCTGTATACTTCTGGCCCTTCYTTGGACACTTATCTAACCTCCAAACGAGCTTCAATGCCATACAACATATCCTCCGTGGCCTCCAACTGCTCTTAAATGCTAGTAAAACTAAATGCATGCTCTTCAACCGATCGCTGCCCGCACCCGCCCACCCGACTAGCATCACTATTCTGGACGGTTCTGACTTGGTATTTGTAGTTGTCCACATATTCTTAGGTATCTGGTTAGACTGTAAACTCTCCTTCCAAACTCACATTAAGCATCTCCAATCCAAAATTACAATTTCGCAAACAAAGCCTCCTTCACTCATGGTGCCAAACATACCCTCATAAAACGGACTATCCTACCGATCCTTGACTTCGGCGAAGTCATTTWAAAAAWAGCCTCCAACAATCTACTCAGCAAATTGGATGTAGTCTATCACAGTGCCATCCGTTTTGTCACTAAATCTTCATATACTACCCACCACTGCGACCTGTATGCTTTCGTTGGCTGGCCCTCGCTACATATCCATTGCCAAACCCACTGGCTCCAGGTCATCTATAAGTCTTTGCTAGGTAAAGCCACGCTTTATCTCAGCTCACTGGTTCCCATAGCACCACCCAGCCGTAGCACACGCTCCAGCAGGTATATTTCACTGGTCATCCCCAAAGCCAACACCTCTTTTGGCCACCTTTCCTTCCAGTTCTCTGCTGCCAATGACTGGAACGAACTGCAAAAGTCACTGAAGCTGGAGACTTATATCACTGCACCAGTACACAGCCCATCTGTAAATAGCCCACCCAACTACCTCATCCCCATATTGTTCTTTTTTTTTTTGCTCTTTTGCACCCCAGTATCTCTACTTGCACATCATCATCTGCACATCTATCACTCAAGTGTTAATGTTAAATTGTTATTATTTCGCCACTATGGCCTATTTATTACCTTACCTCCCTAATCTAACTACATTTGCACACACACTGTATATATATTTCTCTATCGTGTTATTGACTGTACGTTGTTTATCCAATGTGTAACTCTGTTGTTATTGTCGCACTGCTTTGCTTAATCTTGGCCAGGTCACAGTTGTAAATGAAAACTTGTTCTGAACTGGCCTACCTGGTTAAATAAAGGTGAACTCAAATTAAAATACAACTGGAACTATGAACCAGGCCCAGACCATTATTCCTCCTCCACYAAACTTTACAGTTGGCACCATGTATTCAGGCAGGTAGCGTTCTCCTGGCAKCCGCCAAACCCAGATTTGTCCGTCGGACTGACCGATGGTGAAGCGTGATTCATCACTCCAGAGAACGCGTTTCCACTGCTCCAGAGTACAATGTTGGCGAGCTTTACACCACTCCAGCCGGCACTTGGCATTGCACATGGTGATCTTAGGCTCCTGCTCGGACATGKAAACCCATTTCATGAAGCTCCCGACGAACAGTTMTTGTGCWGACGTTGCTTCCAGAGGTAGCTCCTGCTCGGCAGTGAGTGTTCAAATCGAGGAYATACGATTTTTAAGCACTCAGCGGTCCCGTTCTGTGAGCTTGTGTGGCCTACCACTTTGCGATGTGGCCTACCACTTTGCGGTTGAGCCATTGTTGCTCCTAGACGTTTCCACGTCACAATATCAGCACTTACAGTTGAGCTGGGCAGCTCTAGCAGGGCAAAAATCTGACAAACTGATTTGTTAGAAAGGTGGCATCCCATGACGGTGCCACGTTGAAAGTCACTGATCTCTTCAGTAAGGCCATTCTACTGCCAATGTTTGTCTATGGAGATTGCAAGGCTGTGTGCTCAATTTTATACACCTGTCAGCAACGTGTGTGGCTGGAATAGCCGAAATCACTAATTTGAAGGGGTGTCCGCATACTTTTGTATATATAGTGTAGCTGGCACTGGACCAAGGTAAGGTTGCGCTCTCCCTGGTGCACATCTACATTCAACACCTAGGTGCATTCTGCTGATTTCTCACATAGATACCCATCTTACATCAGGTTMCAGACCAGCTAACTAGTTCTAAGACCCCTAGCGAGTGCAACAATTTTATCAGGCTAGTTATTGGTTTCGTAACAGCCGCAAGTACCGAGCATTCAGCAGTTCAAAGCAATGATTAAAGGTGTCCCCATGCTTCTTGTCTGAAAAAGTTCTTGCATATATTATGACAACATTTTGGTCTTCGGCAAGCGGTTTTTACGGCTGTTCATGCAGACTGTATTTTTTCCTGAGGCTAGCCGAAGTCCTGTAGCTKAAGTCTACGCCCCTTCATCTGATTTGTCAACAGTAGGGATTCTTCCATTAAGTGTTTGTCGTTATTCAACGAGAGACGACTTGTTTTCATGTACATTTTTTCTCTTGATAAATACTGCACCAAACACATCCTTGGAAAAATGTATTTGATTTCTTTAGTTATTTTAGATTAATTCCGATTATTTTGAGGAAATGTATACTGACCACCGTGTCTCGAGGGACAAGTACTTTTGCCGCTTTTTTCTCATTTTTCAAGCAAAGGTCTTTTAAGGGAGTATTCGAGGCACAGATGTTCACTTCGCCTAGCCGAGATCTGCTAGGAGCAAACCAAACCTAGCATGCAGATGCCTTAAGTAGGCTAATATGTGGAAGGGTAGCACTTAGTATAGTCTGGCTCGGGCAATTCTAATTATCTCCTCTTTCTTTCTTTGTCATTTACCTCTCATCCCCTTTCCCTTCTTCCCTCCTCCCCTGCTAAAGCATCACATGTACGATAGGCTGTTACAGCAGCCTTACTGTATTTCCTATTGACTGTATTTCCTATTGCCACAACCCCATGAAAGCCTTTGATTTACTRTACGAAATGAATGGCTTCAAAGAAATGAACTGGTATAAAAATAGAGTGGGTGTGTTCTATGGAAAGACAGTTCAAAAGAGAGTAACCTATTACTCTCACATTCAGAGTGAAGATCTATAGAGTGTTTATTGGAATCAGTAGATCTTCTACCCCTTTTCACAGCAATAAGGGGTGTGGTGTGGTGGTGCAGTGTGTAGGTCTATAATTACTCTTTCTCCCCCGAGTGAGATAGCAGGGTTTACACAGTTAACGCAGCCATAATATATGCCTGGCTGGGGATATGGGTCCTTGAGTAGGCCTTTGACCTCCTGAAGCATTTTTAGGCTAAAGAGACTCACTAGCTAAAGTCCCAGCAAGTTCCCAGCACATAACCACCAGATTTATTGAAAGAGGAGCTTCTCACTGAGTTCACAGCTTAAATGTGGTAGATGTCATTACTACAGAGAGATTAGTCTCTGAGCTGTGAGTTTGTGACTCTATGGTAAGGCCTGCTAAACTACAACTAAATCACTTCAGCCTATGACATCACATTTCATATGGAGGGTATTTATAMATCTGATGCATGGACATTGAGAGGAGAAAAAGAAAGAACATGGGGACTGACTAATGTTAACATAACTAACCCAAACTTCCTCTCAAATAAGTATCAACTGAGTAACTTGACAAAACACAACTAGAACAGGTCGTTAAGGACAGAACAAAACAAACCACAAGGAGTTTCAGGAAGGTGCCTCCTATCTACCCCCCTCCTAATCTTCTCCTTTGTTTATCTTCTCTCCCTCCATACCTTGAAGAAGCTCCCTTTCTTCTCCCTCAGGCTGGGTGGGATGAGTGTACTTGTTGACATGCTATCCTCCTGTCCTTCGTCGTGCATGTGTTTGTTTCTGTGGGGGAGAAAAATGTCATTAGCTGGGTTTGTTTCCATACAATTGACAACAGATTTTCATTCAAATCATTTAAAACCWGAATTTTCCCATCAGCGGGGTGTTTACATCAAACTGACGTGTTGCGGATGAAAGGATGCACGTGATGACGTAGTGCATGTAAAGATAACTTAAAAAATACAAGTTTAAAAATAGGTTTCCATCGCAATTTCAACTATACTGGTGGTTTTGTCTGTAAAAATGTTGCGTTAAATAGCGAGTGTGCCCTATCTAGCCAACAGCTCACAGATGCAGTGCAGTTATACCCTACATGATGAGTAAGGACAAAAGACAGAGATAATTTTTCATTGTCAAACGACAGTCAAGCATCGATCATCATGTCACCAGAATAAGACCCTCGGTATTTATTGGACAGCAGCATCAAACTCATTACCGTGCACTTTCATTTGTAGCCTAATAAACTGCACGCTTTCCCGAGTCGTAGTGGGAGAACCGCAAGACTCCAAGTTTACTTCGATATGATGGTTATTATATMAATATTTCTATTTTTCACATGATTTATTTTAACGACACAAAAAGATCGCACCCTAGCGTATTTTGTTTTGTCGACATTTGGAATGTTTACCGTAAATKTGCTGTTTCCATCAGGCCTGTCGTGACATTTTAAATCCAGKTAGGCTAGTGTCCGCCCTCCAGTACAGCCCAGTACTGTCTAGTTCAGGCGTCCCCAATTACATTCAGTTATGAGACGATTTTTCCAGATATAGTATTTGACAAAAACAGAATTATTTCAAACCTGGATTACATTGGGATACGATCACATACAGTACCTTCAGATAGTATTCACACCTCTAGACTTTTTYCACATTTTGACATGTTACAGCCTGAATTTAAAAAGGATTAAAAAAAAACGTGTCTACACACAATACCCCATAATGTGAAAGTGGAATTATTTTACACTTAAATGTCTTGAGTCAATAAGTATTCAACCCCTTTGTTAAGGCAAGCCTAAATAAGTTCAGGAGTAAAAATGTGCTTAACAAGTCATATAATAATGTAATGAAACAGCAGGGAAGCAGGTCTCGAACCCTCGACCTTCTAGCCCGAAGTCCGGCGCGCTATCGGCTGTGCCGCAAAAGCATGCTCATGCGGCAGAGTTGATTTCCGTGCTTATAAACCCAGGGTCGTTACAGTAACTTGCATGCACTCACTGTGTGCAATAATATATAACGTGATCTCAAAAGCTCGCAACTGGCGATGATTGAAAGACTGCTCCTGCCTGTCGATGCAATAGCCTACAGTCTTCCTCGATGCGCACTGCAGAAATTGGGAGAACAGCAATACATCACATCCATAGGACATAATCCAATTCTGATTGGAGTATAAGTGTTTGATATGGTCATGTGTGATTATTTTACCTTCCATTTTTTACTTGTCCCGGACAAGTGGACATGCAATAATATCGAGCCCTGTATCTGTTGTGCTCAATCATCGCAGAAGAAAATAATTACATGAGCTCCAGTACCATCATGTTCGTGCCTGCTGACTGGTTGCCTTGGTTAGGAGTAAGAACCAGAAGGTTACACTTGCAGCTCTATTGTTTTTGCATCTCAGGCTTCTTGTTTTTTCCTTTTTATGATTTGAGTGCAAGTACTGAGCACTATATCCATCAAAACAAACCCTTTGCTCGAAAGGCAAAAAATGCTGGGTCRTTCCACCAATTAGGTGCCTTTCACCCTTGGCAGAAAGCGGATGTTTGATTCAGGGATAAAGTATATTCAACCAAACTCTTCCCAGGTGTTATTCTAGGCCTGCTACAAGTTTGAGTAGTGTAACTTGCTGGGAAAAAAACTTTGATTTCACAAAAATGTTACATTCTGTCATAAAGTGCCATAAATCCAACATAAATCCCCATGTCACACGGGGAATGGAAGGAAGCGTGTTGTGTGCAACAGGGAGGGATAATTGAACGCAAGCTTTTWWWWWAAATRTATTGTTAAATATTTCTAGCCTATCTATCTAAGGGTAACAGGGTTGACTTATGCTCGACCTGCTCAGTTTTCCACAACAAAACACCACAAGAAAATGGCCAAAGAGTAGAATCAGCTCTTTTATTAGATGTTCAATGTTTATTTAGACATTTTTTTTTAAGGAATAGTTTTACCATATTAAAAAGAGTTCAGTTCACATAACAGGGTTGACCTTAAAATGAAGGGCAGGTTGTATATATATTTTTTACCTTAAAATGACATCACTAAATCACATTAAATAAATAAATCATCAGGAATTTCTTTTCATAGCAACAAATTAACTAGGGCTTTACAATGATGGTGAAAAGTTGGGAGAAATGTTAAAATGAAGGAATGCTGAATTTTGGCACTTTACCAAGTCTTTATTCATATTATAAATTTGATTTATTGAATTTGAATGTTGCCTTTATTAAAAGAGCACTTCATTTAATATAACAGGCTTTTAAAATGCAATATTTGTGCACAATTTCTACCTAAAATATCAAAGGGACGCAAAAGGTACTCATTTAGTAGTAGTAGTAGTAGTAGTAGTAGTAGTAGTAGTAGTAGTAAATGGGTGGAATATGCCATCTGAAAAGACAAAACAAGCCATTCATATGCTAATGTTAAGGTAGGGCTGGAGAATTGCAGTATCTTTATGTCCCTTCTCTATGTGAGGGCAGCCTCGTCATAAACATGCATTTCCTCTGAGCGGACAAGCTTTGATAAGTATTGTGGTTAACCAATTGTGAACGAGTAAACTCCCACCACTGGCCAGCACACAGTATAAGACATGACACATCTGAGACTGTGGACTGTAGTTAGAGGAGCAGACAATCTGAACTATCGCTCCAAGATCCAAGGACTAGTTCTACTTCTAAATAATATTCAGGAAGATTTGAACACAAGGAACCTGCTATTCTCTATCGGAGAGAGGGGGAAAACTATTAGCTAAGTAATTAACTGCCAGTCTTAGCACACTTCTTAAATTCCTTACTTCAAGTTATACTAGGACTTCAACAAAGCTCAACCGTAATATTGTGTGCCCTCTCAACATCTCACACTCTCAACATGACAACTCGTCAAGACAAGCTTGATCTGTCCGCCTGTGTTTTCTGGAACATCGCTTCAGGGAAACGTTGTACTTCCTGATTATTTTTCTCCTCTCTCGGTTACCAGCTACCTACTCATTAGATTGGTGAGACTTAAAAGGATGGCAGCAGTCCTGCATATTGTTTAAGAATTCATTGATCTGTGGTCTTTTGCAAAGCTTTGTTATAGCGTTTCCTGTGATCTACCATCTTCTGCTCAGACRTACTGTGATTTTAGGGGAATGGTGCACGGCACATTCTTTTGTTATGGTTACTGTGTTTTTTAGCTGATGACTATGGATCTCATGGCAGTAGAAATATGTGTTTTTTTCCCACAGAATCCACTACCGGAGCAAAACTCCCAGGCACGTGTAGCTTGCCTTGGGGCTAATCTGGGTGCTGAGTGTCTGTGTTGGCAGTAATCATCTTGTCCTGCTCAAACCACAGGATGCATTCATTTTAACAGAGCCACTGCAGGGCTGCTCTGTGAGCCTGGAATTGTGAGAGCATGAGCTATGAGCTTCAGTGCTATGGAAATGGTACTGCTCTATGGCCCTCCCACTATAATCATGACTCTTTCAATAACAATCTTCTGCTTCTGTTGTGGATGCATGTACTTGGAGGCACACAGGGCTGTGGCTCTCCAAATCTTGTTCAAAACTGTTTGTACCCTTCTATTTCTTCATGTTTTCACTGTAGCAGATGCCAATAATCTACAGAGCAACCTGCATACTATTACTAGAGCAAACTATGTCCTTTCACTTGTCTCATCAAGGGTGTATGAAGCATATCACAATTCTATTGTTTAACATTGTACCACCATTCATCAGCCCAATTGTCTATATCAGGTATTCCCAAACTGGGGTACGCCAAATAAAAATGTGATTCACATGTTGTTGTTTCTTTAAATACCAAAAAGATTGTAATAAAATCTTTTTTTTATTTTATTCACATTTTCAAACAGTCCATTTAGTAAGGCCCGCGTCCATAGAGACACATACCAGCTCTACTGGTAGTACTGCTACTACCAGCACTACTCCACCTTCACCTGTCGACAACAAGTTGTTCTGCTTCCACGAGCACATCCAAAGCTAGCATCAGTAATTCTACATTTGTTGTTAGCTCAGCTAGCATGGACACTGACAGTTGTGAATCTGATGCAGCCGAAGAGCTACTGCCCCCTTACCCGGGAAAGCACCAAACAACAGACAGGGACGTTGAACATCGAAGAGGCGCAAATATGATGAGAACTACATTGATTTGGGGTTCACTTATATTGGGAGTAGTGCCTTTCCTCAGCCACAGTGTGTTATATGTGCATTAGTACTATCTCACAACTTGATGAAACCTTCACTCTTGCGCAGACATTTATAAACAAAACAAAAATAAGCCACGGGAGTTTTCTGAGTGAGAATTAAGACGACTTTCGAGTAGTAAGACATTTATAAAAGCAACAGATACCATTAATAAGAAGGGGCTAGAAGCTTCTTATATGGTGAGCTACCGAGTACCTAGGACAGGCAAGCCCCAGACTATTGTGGAGGACTTGATTCTTTCTGCTGCCGCAGATATGGCTGGGACAATGCTGGGGGAAAAGGCCCCCCAAAAAACTAGAGAGACAATGCCTTCATCAAACAACACTGTTTCACGACGCATCAGTGACATGGCAGGAGATATTGTGAAACAATTACTGCTTCGCATACAAGCCAGTGAATTCTATACGGTACAGATGGATGAGTCAACATACGTGGCGGGCCTGACACAGCTCCTGGTATATGTCCGTTACGTTTATGGGGGGTCAATTAAGGAAGACATCCTCTTCTGCAAACCACTGGAAACCAGGACAACAGGAGAGGATATTTTTAAAGTACTGGACAGCTTTGTGACATCAAAATGGACTTGTGGTCAAGATGTATTGGTATCTGAACTGATGACGCAAAAGCCATGACAGGGAGACATAGTGGATTGGTAACGCGCGTGCACACAGTTGCTCCCGACGCCACTTGGKTACACTGCAGCATCCACCGAGAGGCTCTTGCTGCCAAGGGAAGTTTTGGACACTACARTGAAAATAGTTAACTTTGTKAAAGCAAGGTCTCCTGAACTCTCGTGTATTTTCTGAATTATGCAATGATATGGGCAGCGACCATGTAACGCTTTTACAACATACATAAGTGTGCTGGTTATCAAGGGGCAAAGTATTGACACATTTTTTAAATTGAGAGACGAGCTAAAAGTTAAATTTACTGACCATCATTTTCACTTGTCTGACTGCTTGCATGATGGAGTTTCACATGACTGGCCTATCTGGGTGATGTTTTTGTCTTGTCTGAATGATCTGAATCTAGGATTACAGGGATTCTCCGCAACTAAACTCAGCAAAAAAAGAAACGTCCCTTTTTCTGGACCCTGTGTTTCAAAGATCATTCGTAAAAATCCAAATAACTTCACAGATCTTCAGTGTAAAGGATTTAAACACCGTTTCCCCATGCTTGTTCAATGAACCATAAACAATTAATGAACATGCACCTGTGGAACGGTCGTTAAGATACTAACAACTTACAGACTGTAGGCAATTAAGGCCAGTTATGAAAACTTTGAACACTAAAGAGGCCTTTCTACTGACTCTTTTTCTGTATCCTTGCTTCCATAACACCCTTCCTGTCTCACTATCCCCCGGTTGTGGGGCCACCCAGTCAGGGATCCAACCACCAGTCCACCCACCTGGCTGCTTCCTCTGTGATCAAACCACCATACTCAGGGATCCATGTATTCTCCATCCACTCTGATGTCCTATCATGTGATTCCTCCACCTTTCCCCCTGGCTGTGACTGGATTCAATGTTGTTGTAATATTACATGTATCCCATTTATCTGTTTATGGTTTTGTTTATTATTTTCGCTAAGCGTTTATATCCTTGGCATTTCAGTATAAATATGATTTTTTTTAAAAAGAATGCCTTCTACAGAAATGGCAAGACAAGGGCTTTTTAAATCAAGAAGTTCATCCTTACATTTTATTTAAGAGTATGCCTACCTTGATGGGAAAAGTAAGCACCACAATTAAAGGGGAGGCCATCATACCCTTAATTTATCTACCAGTCACAGACTGGCCAGATAGGTTGCCTATCATAATGTATCCAATGCATCGGCTGGACCGGAGGCGGAAATGACACTCGCGCAGGAAATCAGTCCATGCCCTGCCGTAAACATTAGCCTACCACCAGACACAAAATTGGTATCAAGTCGTTTGAAGCCTCCCAAGAGAATCCAACACCCTCTCCAGACCTTGTGCTGTTGCTCCAAGGTCAGGGATTACAAAGACTAGTCATAACCTAACCTTGAGACAGAACTCAACCAAAACAGACATCTCAATGATAAAGAAAAGACTCACAGCACAAAAGCAAATGCACACAGTTGGTGCTGTGCCTTTCCTTTATCACTGAGGTGTATTTTTGTTTTCACTGCTTTGGTTGAGTTCTGTCTCAATTCTACAACATTAAATATATCTTGTGTAAATCTATAATGGACATTGCATACATGTTAAACATTTGAAAATATTGTCTTTTGATTATACCTTGTTGATGTTATGARCTTATTTGTATTTTTGAAGTAATTGTGACTGAACAAGTTAAATATTTCATGTAAAATATTTAGGAAGAATAAGAAAATGGAATAATGAACAACATGTTAGCGATATGGTTGATAATGTGATAGTGTGTGTTGGTGCTGTGTCTTTTCTTCATCATTGAGATGTACAGTACCTGCAGAAATAATTCACACCCCTTGACTTTTCTACATTTTGTTGCATTACAGCCTGAATTTAAAATGGATTGAATTTAGATTTTTTTGGTCACTATACTATTTTTTTTACAAATGAATTAAATGGACCGATTACACTTTGGATGGTGTATCAATACAGTTGCCAGAGAGGAAGGAAACCATTCAGGAATTTCACCATGAGGCTAATGGAAGGATGGATCAACAGCATTGTAGTTACTCCACAAGTCTAATCCAATTGACAGAGTGAAAAGGAAACCTTTACAGAATAAAAATAAATATTCCAAAACATGTATCCYGTTTGTAATAAAGTACTAAAGTAAAACAGCAAAAAAATGCAACAAAGCAATTAACTTTTTATTCTGAATACGAAGTGTTATGTTTGGRGCATATCCAATACAACACATTACTGAGTACCACTCTCCATATTTTCAAGCATAGTGGTGGCTGCATWATTTTTWWTTTTATTTTAGTAATTTAGCAGACGCTCTTATACAGACAGATTTTTAACCTAGACGGCTCGGGGGATTCGAACCAGCGACCTTTCGGTTACTGGCCCAATGCCTAGGCTACCTACCACCCATGTTATGAGTATGCTTGTAATCCTTAAGGACTGGGGAGTTTTTCAGGATAAAAAAAATTAACCAAATGGAGCTAAGCACAGGAAAAATCCTATAGGGAAACCTGGTTCAGTCTGCTTTCCACCAGACACTGGGAGATACATTTACATTTCAGAAGGACAGTAACCTAAAACACAAGGCCAAATCTACACTGGAGTTGCTTACCAAGAAGACTGTTGTAAAAGCATTCCAGGTGAAGCTGGTTGAGAGAATGCCAAGAGTGTGCAAAGCTGTCATCAAGGCAAATGTTGGTTATGTAGAATGTAGAAAACAGTAAAAATATAGAAAAACCCTTGAATGAGTAAGTGTGTCCAAACCTTTGACTGGTACTGTATATATTTGCAGACCCCTCTGGTTGAATACCACTGTGCTTCAGCATTAAATCTATATGATGTACTATATAAATAAAAACAGAAATAAAGCAACTATGTGGAACTGTTTGATAATTATTGTGTGTTGGGTTGTCAAAGCTTTTAGCCAAATGCGTCTCCCTCAAAGTCGCATTCAGCCTCTTATCACTTGGGTTGGGTGTGTACCTACTTGCATGGGAGGTCACAGCCAAAGAGATTCACAGGAATCACACACACACACACACACTTTTAGAGCAGACTGTAGCATAACTGTTTTCTTTCAATCAAAATACATTTTGATTAGTGATTCGAGCTGTTGAGTTTTGGACACATGAGAAAAATTACAGTAGCGTTATACTATGCTATTTAATTTGGTTCTGTTATGTAGAATACTATCATTATGTGATCTTGCAGACATTGATTCAGCGTTAACCTAACTAGACGAGCACCATTCTCCATTCATCACTGAAATTCAACAGAGTAGTCTTTTCCTTCAGAAACTGAAAGAGTAGACGCAAAAGCTTAGGATTTTTAGCTATCGGTAGAGCCCCCCCCCCCCGGGTTCTAAAGTTCTGATTACTCTTTCAGCTATCAAAGCATCCCATGTAACACCCTAAAATCTCAGCTCCAGACCCAACTCCCTCCACCCCTCTTCTCCCCACACCCCAAACTAATGTGAACAGACTGGTTTTCTTGCTCTGATAGCAACATATTTCCTGCACTGGCACATCTACAGTAATATTTAGTTGGGGCAAGCAGACAGATGTGTGAGGTGAAAGACCACAGGTTTATGAGCTGTGAGTGTTGTGACAGCTTGTTATGGTAGGCTTTAAACCAAACCCCGTATGACAGCATTTATGGCTACTATTTTCAGAAGTTGAAACGTTCTTCCTCTCTCAGGGCTGAATCCTAACTTGAGAAACTCAAGTTTTTGACCGAGTCTCTCAAAGCGTGTGTTTTGTAAAGTATATCTTAGGGTTTCTGTGGTTGGAGTCTCAAGTGATGACAAACACACTTCTCTATTGGTGATCTGCACACAAACACAGCAGACTGATGGGGGGGGGGGCTACTAGACAAAGGAAGGGGAGCTACAGCCAGTTACACTATGGTGATAGGGAGAAATACTGTCGAAGATGTGTGGCCTGTTTTGGGGGAGCAGATAACCACTAATAACTGTTCCAGGGGCAGATATGTCAGAATGTTATAGGGCAACAGTCCAACAGTGACAGGAACAATGTGTAGAGACAGCTGGCTATGTTATGCAGTTGGGCAATTCCACATTAATGGATTTACACAGACTTGCATTTTTCACTTTAAAAATGTATGTCAAAACAAAAAACATACAACTCTATGCACAATGACTACTTTGAACAATTGCCMRAAAAACATTTGCTGGAAAAACTGCAGATGCAAAGTCTCTGTGCAGATAAAGTTTGGAAACCATAATTATGTTACCAAACTTTATGTTTTTGTAAAATGTTCAGTGCATTCCAACTGGAGACCCGAGAGCACACACTTTGGCTCACACAATCTGCTCCTAAGCTACACTGTAACCTTGACAACACATGATTTAAAACAAATTGCCCATGCAGGGAGCTTTGAACACAGGGAACCTGCTAGTCTCTAAAGGAGAGAGGGTAAAAAACTATTTTCTAAGTAACGAACAGCCAGTCTTAGCACACTTCTTAAATTCCTAACCGGTGACGAAAGTTCTACAAAACCAGTCTGTTTTTCCCCCAAAGCTAAGCTTAAGCATATTAACATATTTTAGAGCAGACTGGAAAACGGGCACCTTGGCAAGTATGTAATTGGCAAAAAAAAAAGGTAACTCTTTTGCAGAGAAAGTGAGAGGTTTGAGAAGCTCGTGGAAAATAATGAAAACAGGTTTTCAGTCTAGTTTGGAAATCTATAGGGTGACAGCTACCAACTCTAGATAAAACTTTTTTTTATCAGAAACTGTAATAGTTGAACACTAAAAAATKTAACCGCTCATTAGATCACACATTCAAGTGAAGGTCTATCTGTGACTCCCTCTTATGACTCACCCAGCTGAACAGAAAGCTAACCTCCCAGTACCGAGTCACAATGAGCTTTGTTCCACCTGTATAACTCCTTTGTATTCTCCATACTTTCTCTAAATTCACAGGGTGAAATAACACACTACTGATCACTTAGGGGCAATTTAGAGGGTGGTGAGCGTAAATTGGGATAAGTACACACAATATCTATATTCTATTTATATTATTAGTAAAAGTTGGTTATAGCCTTCTGGGGGCTATGTCTTCATATATCTTATCAGGCCCACTACAGTAGGCTTACTTCAATATTCCAATGTACAGTTTACACTTGTTGATTGCAGCACACCTTGCTTAACAACTCACACAATATTCCCCTGTTGCCATTTTGAACTTTGCTTAGTGCCTATACTGTAGCACATTAATGACAGTCCATAGTCCTAGAGTGAATTGCACAGCATTGCAAACGTCTTCATACTTCTTCACATTTTATTGTGTTAAAGTGGGATTCAAATAGATTTAATTGTAATTTTTTGTCAACAATCTACAGAAGATACTCTAATGTCAGAGTGGAAGAATTTTTTTAAAGTTTTWTTTTTWAAGATTCATAAAAATTAAATAGCTAAAATAGTTGTTGCATAAGTATTCAGCTCCCTGAGTCAATACATGTTAGACACACCTTTGCTATCGATTACAGCTGTGAGTGTTTTTGAGTAAGTCTATAAGTGCKTTACACACCTGGATTGTGCAATATTTGCTCATTACAACTTGTTATATTTAAAGTCAAGCTCTGTCATTATGTTGGAGGAACACGGCTAGACAGCAATGTTCAAGTCTTGCCATAGATTTTCAAGCAGATTTAAGTCAGAACTGTAACTTGGCCCCTCAGGAACATTCACAGTCTTCTTGTAAGCAACTCCAGTGTAGATTTGAACTTGTGTTGTAAGTTGAGAGATTAATTCCTCTCCCAGAGGAATGGTTTTCGCCTGTGTTTAGATCCATCCTGTTTCTTTTTATCCTGAAAAACTCCCCAGTATTTGCCGATCTCAAGCATGCTTAAAACTTTTTTTTTTTTCTTTTTTTTAAAGAGGCAGTGATGTGTTGTGTTTGCCCCAAACATAAGGCTTTGCATTTAGGCCAAAAAGTGTATTCATTTGCAGTATTACTTTAGTGCCTTGGTGCATACAAGATGCATGTTTTGGAGTAATATCCCTGAGCAGTTTCATACCTGTCCTGCAGCTCACAAGGATGACTGTATCTTTGATGTGTCTGGGTGGTTTAATAAATCATCCACAGTAGGGCTGGGCGATACGACGATATATATCGCGTGACGATAGAAAAACGTCTATCGTTTCATATTATGCTCTATCGCTTATTTCGTTGTGTCGCAAATCACACTCTTTACGGCAATATKTTTTGTCAATTGGACGACACGTTGTGTTCTTCCACACGGCAATTTGCAACAAAAAAAAGTAAAAAGGAGGAGAGTGAAAGTGACACAGAGCACGGAGACAGAGCTCGTACCTAAAAGAGGGGCTACTTCCGTCGCATGGATGTGGTTTGGGTATGAAAAGTCTGACAGACCAGAAAATCGTCCTCTGCAAAATATGCCGCAGGCCGGTCCCAACAACAGGCTCAAACACCACTAACCTCTTTTACCACCTACGCATGAATCATGTGAAACAGTACGGAGAGATTCTACAGATGAGACCCAAACATGTACAGTTGAGTGCTCAAAACAAACCACCGACTCAGACGTTGCAAGAGGCTTTTGCCTGCAGCACACCATATGGCAAAGAATCAAAGATGGAAAGAGWTAACAGCTGCCTTTACAACTTACATCTGCAAAGAAATGGCCCCAATTTACACGGTCGAGAAACAGGGATTTAATGAGTTGGTGCTAACACTCGACCCAAGGTATTGATATACAGTTGAAGTCGGAAGTTTACACAGTYGTGGCCAAAAGTTTTGAGAATGACACAAATATTAATTTTCACAAAGTCTGTTGYCTCAGTGTCTTTAGATATTTTTGTCAGATGTTACTATGGAATACTGAAGTATAATTACAAGCATTTCATAAGTGTCAAAGGCTTTTATTGACAATTACATAAAGTTGATGCAAAGAGTCATTATTTGCAGTGTTGACCCTTCTTTTTCAAGACCTCTGCAATCCGCCCTGGCATGCTGTCAATTAACTTCTGGGCCACATCCTGACTGATGGCAGCCCATTCTTGCATAATCAATGCTTAAAGTTTGTCAGAATTTGTGGGTTTTTGTTTGTCCTCTTGAGGATTGACCACAAGTTCTCAATGGGATTAAGGTCTGGGGAGTTTCCTGGCCGTGGACCCWAAATATCGATGTTTTGTTCCCCGAGCCACTTAGTTATCACTTTGCCTATGGAAAAAGTGCTCCATCATGCTGGAAAAGGCATTGTTCATCACCAAACTGTTCCTGGATGGTTGGGAGAAGTTGCTCTCGGAGGATGCGTTGGTACTATTCTTTATTCATGGCTGTGTTCTTAGGCAAAATTGTGAGTGAGCCCACTCCCTTGGCTGAGAAGCAACCCCACACATGAATGGTCTCAGGATGCTTTACTGTTGGCATGACACAGGACTGATGGTAGCGTTCACCTTGTCTTCTCCGGACAAGCTTTTTTTCCGGATGCACCAAACAATCGGAAAGGGGATTCATCAGAGAAATAGACTTTACCCGAGTCCTCAGCAGTCCAATCCCTGTACCTTTTGCAGAATATCAGTCTGTCCCTGATGTTTTTCCTGGAGAGAAGTGGCTTCTTTGCTGCCCTTCTTGACACCAGGCAATCCTCCAAAAGTCTTTGCCTCACTGTGCGTGCAGATGCACTCACACCTGCCTACTGCCATTCCTGAGCAAGCTCTGTACTGGTGGTGCACCGATCCCGCAGCTGAATCAACTTTAGGAGACGGTCCTGGAGCTTGCTGGACTTTCTTGGGCGCCCTGAAGCGTTCTTCACAACAATTGAACCGCTCTCCTTGAAGTTCTTGATGATCCAATAAATGGTTGATTTAGGTGCAATCTTACTGGCAGAAATATCCTTGCCTGTGAAGCCCTTTTTGTGCAAAGCAATGATGACGGCACGTGTCTCCTTGCAGGTAACCATGGTTGACAGAGGAAGAACAATGATTCCAAGCACCCCCTTCCTTTTGAAGCTTCCAGTCTGTTATTCGAACTCAATCAGCATGACAGAGTGATCTCCAGCCTTGTCCTCGTCAACACTCATACCTGTGTTAATGAGAGAATCACTGACATGATATCAGCTGGTCCTTTTGTGGCAGGGCTGAAATGCAGTGAATTTTTTGGGGGGGGATTCAGTTCATTGCCTGGCAAAGAGGGACTTTGCATTTAATTGCAAATCATCTGATCACTCTCCATAACATTCTGGAGTATATGCAAATTGCAATCATACAAAATGAGGCAACAGACTTTGTGAAAACTAATATTTGTGTCATTCTCAAAACTTTTGGCGACGACTGTACACTTATGTTGGAGTTATTAAAACTCATTTTACAACCACTCCACAAATGTCTTGTTAACAAACTATAGTTTTGGCAAGTTGGTTAGGACATCTACTTTGTGCATGACACAAGTCATTTATCCAACAATTGTTTACAGACAGATTATTTCACTTATCATTCACTGTATCACAATTCCAGTGGGTCAGAAGTTTACATACACTAAGTTGACTGTGCCTTTAAACAGCTTGGAAAATCCCAGAAAATGATGTCATGGCTTTAGAAGCTTCTGATAGGCTAATTGACATAATTTGAGTCAATTGGAGGTGTACCTGTGGATGTATTTCAAGGCCTACCTTCAAACTCAGTGCCTCTGCTTGACATCATGGGGAAATCAAAAGAAACCTCTGGTTCATCCTTGGGATCAATTTCAAAATGCCTGAAGGTACCACGTTCATCTGTACAAACAATAGTACGCAAGCATAAACACCATTGGACAACGCAGCCGTCATACCGCTCAGGAAGGAGACGCGTTCTATCTCCTAGAGATGAACGTACTTTGGTGCGAAAAGTGCAAATCAATCCCACAACAGTAGCAAAGGACCTTGTGAAGATGCTGTAGGAAACAGGTACAAAAGTATCTATATCCACAGCAAAATGAGTCCTATATCTACATAACCTGAAAGGCCGCTCAGGAAGGAAGAAGCCACTGCTCCAAAACCGCCATAAAAAAGCCACACTACGGTTTGGAACTGCACATGGGGACAAAGATCGTAATTTTTGGAGAAATGTCCTCTGGTMTGATGAAACAAAAAGAGAACTATTTGGCCATAATGACCATTGTTATGTTTGGAGGGAAAAGGGGGACRCTTGCAAGCTGAAGAACACCATCGTGAAGCATGGAGGTGGCAGCATCAAGGGACTGATGCACCTCACAAAATTCATGGCATCATGAGGGAGAAAAAGTATGTGGATATATTGAAGCAACATCTCAAGACATCAGTCAGGCAGTTAAAGCTTGGTCGCAAATGGGTCTTCCAAATGGACAATGACCCCAAGCATACTTCCAAAAGTGTGGCAAAATGACTTAAGGACAACAAAGTCAAGATATTGGAGTGGCCATCACAAAGCCCTGACCTCAATCCTACAGAACATTTGTGGGCCGAACTGAAAAAGAGTGTGCGAGCAAGGAGGCCTACAAACCTGACTCAGTTACACCAACTCTGTCAGGAGGAATGGGCCAAGATTCACCCAACTTATTGTGGGAAGCTTGTGGAAGGCTACCCGAAACATTTGACCCAAGTTAAACAATTTAAAGGCAGTGCTACCAAATATCAATTGAGTATGTAAACTTCTGATCCACTGGGAATGTGATGAAAGAAATAAAAGCTGAAATATATCATTCTATCTACTATTATTCTGACATTTCGCATTCTTAAAATAAAGTGGTGATCTAACTGACCTAAAACAGGGAATTTACACTAGGATTAAATGTCAGGACTTGTGAAAAACTGAGTTTAAATGTATGGGGTTAAGGTGTATGTAAACTTCTGACTTCAACTGTGTGATGTTTTAATGCGAAAATAACATGCAAAACAGGCAAGCCCCCMAAAATATATATTTTAGGCCTATATTTATTTTGTTTGCAACTATAGTTGAAATTTTTTCTATTTACCTTTTATACATTAATAATTTATATTTTGTTACATGCTTAATTGAAAAKTTGCCCAAAGGTTCTAAATAAAAGGAGAAATAATTAAATGAGTAAGTACCTTTTATTTGTTGAGTATAATTCAACATGTAATAAGAAAAAGGCCTTTACATGTGGTCATTTTATATAAACTATTCATTTATTGAATTCACAGAAAATGTGCTACATCGTGATATGTATCATTATCGGGATATGAAATGACCTATATCGGGATATGAGATTTTGGCCATATCGCCCAGCCCTAATCGACAGCATAATTTTTWAACTGACCATGCTTAAAGATATATTCAATGTCTGATTTGTTATTGTTAGCCATCTACCAATCACTGCCCTTCTTTATGAGGCTTTCAAAAAGCTCCCTGGTCTTTGTAGTCGAATTTGTGCTTGAAATTCAACAATTGACTGAGTGACATTATATATGTTGCATGTATGGGGGACCGAGGAAGGTTTAGTCATTAATAAAAAATCATGTCAACCACGTCAGTCATTTTTACATCATTTTTCTTCCACTTTTACATTAGAGTATTTTGCGTAGATTGTTGACAATTAAATACATTTTAATTCCACTTTGTAACACAATCAAAAATAAAGACACCCAAGGGGTCTGAATGCTTTTCCAAGGCACTGTAATTGAGCAAATGAAGTTGGCCACTGTTTAATTTACAGTTACAATATCTCTATCCCTGACCGAAGTGTCTCAGCGCTCACTACATTGTATCTCTCTATCGAAGCTAAAACAGYAGGCAATAAATTGGTGGTGAATAACCACACCCTAGCCGTTTTCGAATTACAGGACAATAGAATTAAAACTGCTAAATTCTATCTCCGCATCATTGCAAAATGTGTAGAATAGAATGAAATTCGCTTTCAAAATAGTATGAGATTAGCTTGGGGGGGGCTTGCTCGGCCTCGCTCCACTGTGTCCTAGCCTACAGCTTCAACAAACMATTTTTTTATATGTAAAATATATAAACACACTTTCACGCCATTTCGTAAGTGTCTCGAGCGACAAGTGTAGCTTAGTACAGTAGCGGAGGAAATATTCAGTTTCCATTCCTCAGAGAGAGATACGTGATGGAGGATTGTCAGGGACAATACTGGCAAACAAATGCAGTCGAACCTATTACTGTCAAAACGTGCACTTTTAGACTGGCAGACAGGCTTGCTAGCATGAAAATTGAGAAATAATGAGAAAAAAAGTTGTGTGAGCTGAACCCTATTTGTCAACACACTGWAAACTTACCTCTTTCATAGGTGCACGCCCAGTCGGCAGAACTGAATTCCTAAACCGACAACCCTGCTGTATGTAGGCCTATATAATAGCCTATCATTATGAAGTTAAAAAACAAGTAAAAAGTTATTTCTGTGTCATTGAAATGACGGTGTAGTTCATCGTAGAAAGTTGGGCTCCTTTCCCGAGTCGGCTCCGTCCAAGATTTGCCCTAGTGCCTTTCCATTTTCTTTCCTTCATCCACCGCGCAAGCGACCTCTCCAGGCATCAACGTCTGGAGAACAAAACAAAAGCCTGATGGAGTGGCAGGATAAGGAGTTTTGTATGTTCATTTGCAAACGCTACTTCTGCGCATGTGCATGTTTTTTTTACGTAGCTGCTGTACTTAGTGCTCCGCTGCCGCCCACGTACTTGATTGCCTTTGTCTCGTCACAGAACTTTGTTGTACAAAACTGTTCGAACTATTGCCTTCCCTCAGTAAGCTACTAAGCCAAAGTGCGATCTCCTACACACTTGATGTTGTTCACAAAACTGTTTTTAGCTATTTCATTCCATGCCTCATTAAGCATAAGAACGATTTCATGTTCTTTTTTCATGAGGGGATAAGTTATTCACATGTTTTACACAAAATACATTATCAACATGTTCGTACAAACAGTTCTCAGCATTGCAAACATAAGCACGAATCAAACAGGCAGTCTATTGATTTCATGTTCTTAGCTGCTGTGTTAGTTATTTACTCTGCCATGATATCAGCGTATATGGCATAAATATGGCACTGGGCACCGATAACTACGATTTGGCAACAACTATAAAGATTAGCCTACATCATCAGACCAAACGCTGGTTGTTTTTGCCCCGTGTAAGGAATGTGTTTTGCTTGTGTAACTGCAATATGCGTTACAACAGACAGAAAGAGAAGGTTGTAACTTCATAAAAAAACTGAACAAAGATATCAACGCAACATGTAAAGTGTTGGTCCCGTGAGATGAAATAAAAGATCCCAGAAATGTTCCATATGCACAAAAAGCTTATTTCTCTAAAATGTTGTGTACAAATTTGTTAACATCCATATTAGTGAGAATTTCTCCTTTGCCAAGATAATCCATCCACTTGACAGGTGTCGCATATCAAGAAGCAAATTACACGACATGATCATTACACAAGTGCACCTTGTGCTGGGGACAATAAAAGGCCACTAAAATGTGTAGTTTTGTCACACAACACARTGCCACAGATGTCTCAAGTTTTGAGGAACTATGCAATTGGCATGCTGACTGCAGGAATGTTCACCAGAGCTGTTGCCAGATAATTTAATGTTAATTTCTCTAGTATAAGCCACATCCAACATTGTTTTAGAGAATTTGGCAGTGCGTCCAACTGGCCACACAACTGCAGACCACGTGTATGAGTTGAGTGATTTGCTGATGTCAATGTTGTGAACAGTGTACCCCATGGTGAAAGGTATAAGCAACAACGAACACAATTGCATTTTATCAATAGCAATTTGAATGCACAGAAATACTGTGACGAGATCCAATCAAATCAACATTGTATTTGTCACATGCGCTGACCACAACATGCGCCTTACAGTGAAATGCTTACTTACAAGCCCTTAACCAACAATGCAGTTAAGAAAAATACAAAAAAACATATATTTTTTTAAAGTAACAAATAATTAAAGAGCAGCAGTAAAATAACAATAGCGGGGGCTATATACAGGGGTCCTGAGGCCCATTTAAAAAAAAATGTATCTGTGACCAACATATGCATATCTGTATTCCTAGTCATGTGAAAACTCCATATCGTAGCATAACTCAGTGATCCGTAGGCACGGCCAAAGTTTAATCCCTGTTGCCTTTCACGTCACGTCTTCACCTGGAATTGCGGTTTTGATTCGTTGGAATACATCGTTTTTGTCAGACTATTTGACTTTTTGTAGCATGTTAGCATAATTAGGTTAAGGTTAGGTAAAATGCAAAAAATAAATCTAACTTTTGATTTGATTTTAATTTCACAAAAGCTGTATCCATTCTAGCCACGTTCTGGAATTACTTAGGCAGGGGTACTTGTTATTTTATACCTCAATCAGACAGAGAAGAAGAGGAAGAGGGTTAGGGTTAGGCCCAACTCAGCAGAAAAGTTCTCTTTCATTGTTTTGCCCACCAAGCAAGGAATTTTTGTATGGACGTCAATGAGACAATGTCAAATTTGGTCAGCAAAAAAAGTATGGCTTATTTGCTATGTGAGGTTAATTTGATCAAATACATTTTTTGCAATGCTTAAGTTGTTACGAGTGTACTGACATTAAGTAGGACACGTGACATCCCTGCAACTTAAGAAAAAAACGTTATATCGGAGTGTTCTCAAGATGGCTATGCATATTCATGGCATGGAAGCTAGTAGCATAGCAATCTCTCTCAATTGAATACAGGCTGTTAAAGTCAACAACCCTCATCGAATATTTAAAAAATTAATTTGATGTATCAGGGAGGTGGGAGGTGACAAGAACACGATGGTCACTCTGACCAAAGCTCCAGAGTCCTCAGTAGGATGGAGACCTTTCCAGAAGGTCTCTGCCAGTATCTACCATAGGCCTTTATGGTAGTGCCAGACAGAAGCGACGCCTCAGGTCAAAAAGCATGACAAGCCCCGCTTGGAGTTTGCCCAAAAGGCACCTTAAAGAACTCTCAGAACCATGAGAAAACGCAGACTTATCTGGTCTGACTTGAAACCAAGATTGAACTCTTAAGGACCTGAATCAAGCGTCACGGGTTTTTCTGGGAAGGGAAACTGTCAACCGTCTAGGGTGAAGCATGGTGTGGCCAGCATCATGCTGTGGGATGTTGTTTCAGTGGCAGGGACTGGGAGAGACTAGTGCGAGGATGCGAGGGGAAGATGAGGACGGCAGCAAGAACAGTTGAGATCCTTGATGAAAATCTGCTCCAAAGCCTCAGAACTTCAGACTGGGGCAAAGGTTCTCCTTCCAACAGGACAACAACCCTAAGCACACAGCCAAGACAATGCAGGAGTGGCTTTGGGACAAGTCTCTGAATGTCCGTGAGTGGCCCAGCCAGAGCCCAGACCTGAAAATAGCTGTGCAGCGACGCTCCCAATCTAACCTGACAGAGCTTGAGAGGATCTGCAGAGAATAATGGGAATACAGGTGTGCCAAACTTGTAGCGTCTTACTCGGGGCTGTAACCGCTGCCAAAGGTGCTTCAACAAAGTACTGAGTAAAGGGTCTGAATACTTATGTACATAAGGTATTTCTGTTTTAAATTTATTTGCAAACATTTCTAAAAACCAGTTTTTCAATTTTGTCATTATGGGGTTTTGTGTGTAGATTGATGAGGGAAACAGAGTATTTAATCCATTTTAGAATAAGGCAGTATTCTATATATTGGCTGGTGTATTTACGGACATATTCAATCTCTCCCTATCCCAGTCTGCTGTCCCCACATTCTTCAAGATGGCCACCGTTGTTCCTTTACTCAAGAAGGCAAAGGTAACTGAACTAAATGACTATCGCCCCATAGTACTCACTTCTGTCATCACGAAGTCCTTTGAGAGACGAGTCAAGGATCATATCACCTCCACCTTACCTGTCACCCTAGACCCACTTCAATTTGCTTAGCGCCCCAATAGGTCCACAGACGATGCAATCGCCATTACACTGAACACTGCCCTATCCCATCTGGACAAGAGAAATATCTATGTAAGAATGCTGTTCATTGACAATAGCTCAGCATTCAATACCATAGTACCCTCCAAGCTCATCATTAAGCTTGAGGCCTTGGGTCTCAACCCCGCCCTGTGCAATTGGGTCTTACAACGACGAGACAGCCTACAGGGAGGAGATGAGGGCACTCGGAGTGTGGTGTCAGGAAAACAATTTCTCACTCATCGTAAACAAAACAAAGGAGATGTTCGTGGACTTCAGGAAACAGCAGAGGGAGCAGGCCCCCTATCCACATCGACGGGACAACAGCGGAGAAGGTGGAAAGTTTTAAGTTCATCGGCCTACACATCACAGACAAACTGAAATGGTCCAGCCATACAGTGTGGTGAAGAAGGCGCAACAGCGCCTCTTCAACCTCAGGAGGCTGAAGAAATTTGTCTTGTCACCTAAAACCCTCACAAACTGTCGAGCTGTATCACCACCTGGTACGGCAACTGCACCGCCCACAACCGCAGAGCTCTCCAGAGGGTGGTGCGGTCTGCACAACACATCAACGGGGGCAAACTACCTGCCTTCCAGGACACCTACAGCACCCGATGTCACAGGAAGGACAAAAAGATCATCAAGGACATCAACCACCTGAGCCACTGCCTGTTCACCCCGCTACCATCCAGAAGGCGAGGTCAGTACAGGTGCATCAAAGCTGGGACCGAGAGACTGAAAAATAGCTTCTATCTCAAGGCTACTAGACTGTTAAACAGCCATCACTAACACAGAGAGGCTGCTGCCTACATATAGACTTGAAATCATTGGCCACTTTAGTAAATGGATCACTAGTCACTTTAATAATGCCACCTTAATAATGTTTACATATCTTGCATTACTCATCTCATATGTATATACTTTATTTTATACCATCTTTTGCATCTTGCCTATGCGCGCTGTCATTGCTCATCCATATATTTATATGTATATATTCTTATTCCATTCTTTTTTTACTTAGATTTGTGTGTATTAAGTAGTTGTTGTGGAATTGTTAGATTACATGTTAGATATTTCTGCACTGTCGGAACTAGAAGCACAAGCATTTTTCTACACTTTCAATAATATCTGCTAACCATGTGTGTGTGACCAATAACAGTTGTGTAATGTAACAAAATGAGGAAAAAGTGAAGGGGTCTGAATACTTTCCGAATGCACTGTATATACACTCACCAGACAGTTTATTAGGTACACTACCCTGTTCAAGAAAATGTATCGCTCATACAGACAGAGTCACATGGCAGTAGCTTGCCAGTATCTCAGAAATGGCTCCCCTTTTCATGCACAACAGTGTCTAGGGCAGGGTTATTCAAATCTTATTCTGAGGTCCGGAGCCTGCTGGTTTGCAGTTCTACCTGATAATTAACTGCACCCACATAGTGTCCCAGGTATAAATCAGTGGAACTGGCTTCGAGGTCCACAGTTGAGTTTGAGGGGTGTAGTCAGTGGCAGTCCTGTGGGCTGGTGATCGCGGTGAGGTTATGGTATGAGCAGACATAAGCTATGGACACAAACACAATTGCATTTTATCGATGGCAATTTGAATGCAGAGATACCGTGATGAGATCCTGAGGACCATTGTCGTGCCAATCATCCGCCGCCATCACCTCATGTTTTATCATGGTAAGGTACAGTTGTCGGAAGTTTACATACACTTAGGTTGGAGTCATTAAAACTCGTTTTTTAACCTCTCCACAAATTACTTGTTAACATACTATAGTTTTGGCAAGTCGTTTAGGACATCTACTTTGCGCATGACAAGTAATTTTTCCAACAATTGTTTACAAACAGATTATTTCACTTATAATTCACTGTATCACAATTCCAGTGGGTCAGAAGTTAACATACACTAACCTTTAAACAGCTTGGAAAATTCCAGAAATTATGTCATGGCTTTAGAAGCTTCTGATAGGCTAATTGACATAATTTGAGTCAATTGCTTGACATCATGGTGAAATCAAAAGAAATCAAGAATTCAGAAAAGAATTGTAGACCTGGGTCTGGTTCATCCTTGGGAGCAATTTCCAAACGCCTGAACGTTCATCTGTACAAACAATAGTACGCAAGTATAAACACCATGGGTTCACGCAGCCGTCATACCACTCAGGAAGGAGACGCGTTCTATCTCCTAGAGATGAACATACTTTGGTGCGAAAAGTGCAAATCAATCTCAGAACAACAGCAAAGGACCTTGTGAAGATGCTGTAGGAAACAGGTACAAAAGTATCTATATCCACAGTAAAACGAGTCCTATATCGACATAACCTGAAAGGCCGCTCAGCAAGGAAGAAGCCACTGCTCCAAACCCGCCATAAAAACGMCAGACTACGGTTTGCAACTGCACATGGGGACAAAGATCGTACTTTTTGGAGAAATGTCCTCTGGTCTGATGAAACAAAAATAGAACTCTTTGGCCATAATGACCATCATTATGTTTGGAGGAAAAAGGGGGATGCTTGCAAGCTGAAGAACACCATCCCAACCGTGAAGCACGGGGGTGGCAGCATCATGTTGCAAGGGTGCTTTGCTGCATGAGGGACTGGTGCACCTCACAAAATTGATGGCATCATGAGGATGGACAATTATGTGGATATATTGAAGCAACATCTCAAGACATCAGTCAGGCAGTTAAAGCTTGGTCGCAAATGGGTCTTCCAAATGGACAATGACCCCAAGCATACTTCCAAAGTTGTGGCAAAATGGCTTAAGGACAACAAAGTCAAGGTATTGGAGTGGCCATCACAAAGCCCTGACCTCAAACCTATAGAAAATTTGTGGGCTGAACTGAAAAAGCGTGTGCAGGCAAGGAGGCCTACAAACCTGACTCAGTTACACCAACTCTGTCAGGAGGAATGGGCCAAGATTCACCCAACTTATTGTGGGAAGCTTGTGGAAGGCTACCCGAAACATTTGACCCAAGTTAAACAATTTAAAGGCAGTGCTACCAAATACCAATTGAGTATGTAAACTTCTGACCCACTGGGAATGTGATGAAAGAAATAAAAGCTGAAATAAATCCTTCTCTCTATTATTCTGACATTTCAAATTCTTAAAAAAAAGTGGTKATCCTAACTAACCTAAGACAGGGATTTTTTTACTAGGATTAAATGTCAGGAATTGTTAAAAACTGAGTTTACATACACCTTAGCCAAATACATTTAAACTTCCGACTTCAACTGTATCTGTGACCAACAGATGCATATCTGCATTCCCAGTCTTGTGAAATCCATAGATTAGAACCTAATGAATTTATTTCAATTGACTGATTTCCTTATATGAACTGTGACTAAGTAAAATCTTTGAAATTGTTGCACGTTGAGTTCATATTTTAGTTAATTAAACATTGACAGGCAGTCGTGTAAACTTTAACTAAATTTAAACTTTAACTAAACTTAACAAAAAATCCTTTAAAGTATTACTTGTCATTTTTTGGGGGTATCTGTACTTTACTATTTACATTTTTGGCAACTTTTACTGTCACTTCACTACATTCCTAAAGAAAATTATGTACTTTTTACTCCATACATTTTCCCTGACACCCAAAAGTACTCGTTACATTTTGACAAGGAAATGCTCCAATTCACATACTTATCAAGAGAACATCCCTGGTCATCCCTACTGTCTGACTCGGYGGACTCACTTAWCACAAATGCTTAGTTTGTAAATTATGTCTGAGTGTTGTAGTGTGACCCTGGCTATCGTTAATAAAAAATTTAAATTGTGCAATCTGGTTTGCTTAATATAAGGAATTTTAAATTATTAATACTTTTACTTTTGATACTTAAGTACATTTTAGCAATTCCATTTTCTTTTGATACTTAAGTATATTTAAAACCCAAATACTTTGACTTTAACTGAAGTAGTATTTTACTGGGTGACTTTCACTTGAGTCATTTTCTATTAATGGATTTTTACTTTTACTCAAGTATGACAATTGAGTACTTTTTCCACAATTCTGTAGAATACAAATGTATAAGCACTTTTTGAATGTGCAAATGCACGTTCCAGTTGTAAATGTTAGGGATTTCTGATCATTTGCTCACAAATCGATAAAATTGTAGTTTTATTTGTGCGTTGTTGAATCGTTAATGTATTTGTGAGTCATCTTGAATATACACACAGATCCTGGAAGACATACTTGCCAAATAAACAAATCTCACTCCATACAGGTCAGCCCAAAAAAGTTTGATGAACCGCACTCCAACAATAAACTGATGTTAATTTCCAACTTTTAGCTCCATTATTCTTTATCACCTTCGTCCACTCATTCTTACCAACAGAATAAAAAAAACATTGCTGATGCCAATGCTCTGGCCAGGGTCGTTCACCCCGCTTTGTTGGGATTGTATTGTTTTCTAGCAAAAGACCCACATTTTCATTACAAAAACAAGGAAACAGGAATGAATGAGAAATATGTATTTATGGACATTTACAATGTATTATGTCTGTTACAAGAAAGCTTATATGGACATTTATATGACTAACATATAGTAAATTGCTTTCGCGTCTCTGACATTCAATCATAACACTGAGTGACAATGTGCAGAAAGGTGGTGATTTGAATAACCTGGAAGCCTGGGTTTTCATGAGGATGAAAACATATGCCTACTACAAACTGTAACGTCCATGGCATATTATGAGCTATGCAGGCCAAATGGGTTAACTATATATTTGCCAATACTCTCATTAGAAGAATTAAGCCAAATCTGCAGGAAAGCTTACTAATCAGTACCTTCAAAGCATTAAATGCAATACAACTTTTATCAACAGGTTTTGCAGCATATTTGGTTTGAATTAATTACACAGGTATTAACAGGGATAGCACACCACACCGGACAGATCTGTGATGGTGAGGAGCTTCATAGGGTGTGTCTATTGGAGACTGTGCATAGTGGGCAGAATTTTGAGAACTGTGTGAGAAACTGGACTTTGAGTAGAAATCCTCAATTTATATCAATGCATGATTCATGCAGGGGTCCAAGTTACTTAAGTAGATCACAGGTTCGGCCCTGTATGAAGTAATATGGGCCAACCTGCATGTATTCATTTATGTCTTATTTTACAAAATGTAACAAACTTAAAGAAAATACATAAATTTTAAACACTGGAATATATTTAAATACCGTAAAACTTCAATTAAAAGCTGAGTCTTAAATAGCCGCCTGTCCCTTTTAATAGCAGGGCAAAGACACATTTCAGCAAATAAACACCTGTTTAAAATAAACACTGGGTTTAAATGTAATTGTTTATGGAGGTTACCATGAATTGTTTACAAGGATTCGTTGGATTTGTTACATTACATCATTGTTTAATGACTTTTAAAAACGGTAATCATACATTTTTATCGCTGGTAAGTAACAGCTGCTAGCTAACTGGCAAGCACAAAAACAGTCAACTTCAGGCGTAGACCTCCAGAAATGTTGGTTGCCCTCTAGTGGCGAACGTAAGAACTGAAAATGCAATCAGAGGAGAATAATTACAGTCGTGGCCAAAAGTTGAGAATGACACAAATATTAGTTCAAAGTCTGCTACCTCAGTTTGTATGATGGCAATTTGCATATACTCCAGAATGTTATGAAGAGTGATCAGATGAATTGCAATTAACAGCAAAGTCCCTCTTTGCCATGCAATGAACTGAATCCCCCCCAAACAAATTCATTGCATTTCAGCCCTGCCACAAAAGGACCAGCTGACATCATGTCAGTGATTCTCTCGTTAACACAGGTGTGAGTGTTGACGAGGACAAGGCTGGAGATCACTCTGTCATGCTGATTGAGTTCAAATAACAGAMTGKRAGYTTCAAAAGGARGGTGGTGCTTGGAATCATTGTTCTTCCTCTGCCAACCATGGTTACCTGCAAGGAAACACGTGCCGTCATCATTGCTTTGCACAAAAAGGGCTTCACAGGCAAGTATATTGCTGCCAGTAAGTTTGCACCTAAATCAACCATTTATCGGATCATCAAGAACTTCCAAGGAGAGCGGTTCAATTGTTGTGAAGGCGGCTCCAGGGCGCCCAAGAAAGCCCAGCAAGCGCCAGGACCATCTTCTAAAGTTGATTCAGCTGCGGGATCGGGGCACCACCAGTACAGAGCTTGCTCAGGAATGGCAGCAGGCATGTGTGAGTGCATCTGCACGCACAGTGAGGCAAAGACTTTTGGAGAATGGCCTGGTGTCAAGAAGGGCAGCAAAGAAGCCACTTCTCTCCAGGAAAAACATCAGGGACAGACTGATATTCTGCAAAAGGTACAGGGATTGGACTGCTGAGGACTGGGGTAAAGTCATTTTCTTTGATGAATCCCCTTTCCGATTGTTTGTGGCATCCGGAAAAAAGCTTGTCCGGGGAAGACAAGGTGTGTGGGATTGCTTCTCAGCCAAGGGAGTGCGCACTCACAATTTTGCCTAAGAACACAGCCATGAATAAAGAATGGTACCAACACATCCTCCGAGAGCAACTTCTCCCAACCATCCAGGAACAGTTTGGTGACGAACAATGCCTTTTCCAGCATGATGGAGCACCTTGCCATAAGGCAAAAGTGATAACTAAGTGGCTCAGGGAACAAAACATCAATATTTTGGGTCCATGGCCAGGAAACTCCCCAGACCTTAATCCCATTGAGAACTTGTGGTCAACCCTCAAGAGGCGGGTGGACAAACAAAAACCCACAAATTCTGACAAACTTTAAGCATTGATTATGCAAGAATGGGCTGCCATCAGTCAGGATGTGGCCCAGAAGTTAATTGACAGCATGCCAGGGYGGATTGCAGAGGTCTTGAAAAAGAWGGGTCAACACTGCAAATATTGACTCTTTGCATCAACTTCATGTAATTGTCAATAACATTGACACTTATGAAATGCTTGGCATTATACTTCAGTATTCCATAGTAACATCTGACAAAAATATCTAAAGATACTGAAGCAGCAAACTTTGTGGAAATTAATATTTGTGTCATTCTCAAAACTTTTGGCCACGACTGTATTCGGTCAAGGAAAATTCCCCCTCCCCCCAAAATAGAGGTATACTAAGACAAAAAAACATGACGTGTGTAAATGATAACAGTGCAGGAAATGCCRAAATTTATTCAGATGGAAATTAAAGCTGAAATTAAACAATTAACTATGTAAATAAGAAACTGCTTGTTGGGATCCCGAGTGGCGCAGCGGTCTAAGGCACTGCATCTCAGTGCAAGAGGCAACACTACAGTCCCTGGTTCGATTCCAGGCTGTATCACATCCGGCCGTGATTGGGAGTCCTATAAGGGTGGCGCACAATTGGCCCAGCGTCGTCCGGGTTTGGCCGGGTTTGAGCGTCATTGTAAAAAATGATTTGCCTAGTTAAATAAAAGGTAAAACTTTTTTTTTTAAACTCTGTATGCATTAAGGAAATAAATGCCTGTCTCTAATAAGCACCTGTTGTGTTCAGTGATTTAAGCAAATAAATGCCCGGGSTATGTAATTGAAGTTTTACGGTAAGCTGGTTGAGCGTTACTGTGGGTGTGTAGGCAGATGTATAGGCAGACCTACACATTCATTTGGACACAGGAAGTCAACAGGTGGTTTGTAAAGCCGTCGACCACTCCCTCCCTGTCTGAACGGGGTGTACCGCAGCCATTTCTTCACCACGTCTGCAAACTGATGATGTGTGGCCTCCTTGCCCACAGGGGTTCTTTTCAGGGCACCTAAAGTGACAGAAGTAGAGGTCAGTGCTGCATCCCAATTAACTTCAGAGGTTTACTTTCCAAATGTCTCTTTTTGTCTGTATGGAGACTGATCGGAATCCTTCTAATGATCCATCCATCTATCCATGCATCCCTCCCAGTATGTGTAAGGTACACACACACTACCGTTCAAACGTTTGGGGTCACTTAGAAATGTCCTTGTTTTTGAAAGAAAATTTTAAAAAAAATGTTCATTAAAAAATATCAAATTGATCAGAAATAGACATTGTTAATGTTGTAAATGACTATTGTAGCTGGAAACTGCAGCTTCATTAAATAGTGACTGCAAAACACAAGTCTCAACGTCAACAAAACGTGACTCCGGGATGCTGGCCTTCGAGACAGAGTTGGAAAGAAAAAGCCATCTCTCAGACTGGCCAATAAAAAAAAAACATTATGATGGGCAAAAGAACACAGACACTGGGCAGAGGAACTCTGCCTAGAGCGGCCAGCATCCCGGAGTCACTTCTTCACTGTTGACATTGAGACTGGTGTTTTGCGGGTACTATTTAATGAAGCTGCCAGTTGAGGACTTGTGAGATGTCTGTTTCTCAAACTAGACACCAATGTACTTGCTCAGTTCTCTTGCTCAGTTGTGCACCGGGTCCTCCCACTCCTATCTATTCTGGTTAGAGACAGTTTGCGCTGTTCTGTGAAGGGAGTAGTACACAGCGTTGTATGAGATCTTCAGTTTCTCTGCGATTTCTCGTATGGAATAGCCTTAATTTCTCAGAACAAGAATAAACTGACGAGTTTCAAAAGAAAGTTTTTTGTTTCTGGCCATTTTGAGCCTGTAACCCAACCCCCAAATGCTGATGCTCAGGATACTCAACTAGTCTAAAGAAGGCCAGTTTTATTGCTTCTTTAATCAGAACAACAGTTTTCAGTTGTGCTAACATAATTGCAAAAGGGTTTCCTAATGATCAATAAGCCTTTTAAAATGATAAACTTGGATTAGCTAACACAACGTGCCATTGGAACACAGGAGTGATGGTTGCTGATAATGGGCCTCCGTACGCCTATGTAGATATTCCATTAAAAATCTGCAGTTTCCAGCTACAATAGTCATTTACAACATTAACAATGTCTACACTGTATTTCTGATCAATTTGATGTTCTTTTTAAATTTACATTTTTTTGTTGCTTTTCTTTAAAAACAAAGACATTTCTAAGCGACCCCAAACTTTTGAGCGGTAGTGTACATATATCTTTTATAGGGTCTTACGGAAGAGAACCCCTTGGAGGCGGGTGTTTCTGAAGCTCCTTTTCTGGCCGCGGCCCACCCAGTTGAGCTCAGAGCCCACAGCGAAAGATAGCACAGCCTGCATGAGCCTTCGCACCGCATCATCCACTGTGGCCCCGCCCATCCGTGACAGGTGAGACACCTGTCGTATATATATACATATATATACACACACGCCATTAATAACACAATCACTTACCATTATGTAACAGTATTATACCACAGTAGGTAGTGTGCTTGTTGCTGGTTCAAGCCCTATCGGGTCACTCGGTCCACCTACCATTCTCTTCTGTGCTCCGGCATCCTCCAGGTGCCTCTCTGTGTCATCTAGCTGCTCCATGGTCCTCAGCGGGATGTCGATGTCTAGAGCCTCCACCTCCTCCTCTACCTCCGGAAAGCTCTGGCCCTGAACCCTGGCCTGCAGCTCCCTCAACACTGACCACTGTCTCTGCTGCTCCTCCTTGATCTCCACCAGCAAGGAGATTATYTTACGCTGGGCAGCCGTCTCTGAGGAACAGTGGACAGGAACGGATTTGGGATGACACCAGGGTCAAGGTAGGGGCCCCAAAAAGTTGTGTTGGTCAGTTAGTTTGTTGATTTGTCATATTGTGTCACATTTTAGAACAGTAACAGAGCTGGTGTTGTTAGTCATTTCCCCCATCAATCTAAAACAGAGTGTAAGCGTCATTGGCTACTGTAGCTAACTCTTCATTCAACTTTTCTTTTGTTGCTACGACTAGTTCCTGCAAAGATGCTGGGAAATGCTAGAAGTGCAGCAGTTAATGTCAGGAACCTCTTTGCGCGGTTCAAAACATGGACTTATTATCTTTCAGAGTTATCTGGCGTTTGTAGAACCACCAGCAACTGGACATTTATAAGACTAATGTTTTCCAGAATCGAGAATTGAGTGTCGGCAACACCAGATTAGTTGAAAAATCGATGGCGACGTTTTGTATAGGCAAACCTGTAACGTCCAGTACTGGACAACAAACATCTTTGGTTATATCACATTCTGGCGTACAAACTGTAGTAATTAAAACATTTAGCCTGAGATCGATTTTATTAATCCTGCGAATCTGATTGGTCACACAGCTGAAAAATGTATGTAATTATTCGTTTTTTCGCTGCTTGTTACTTCCAAGTAGGCTAGATACAAAACAAAGTGAAGAATTCGGTAATATTAGAACTACATTTAATCAGGGTAAAACGTTACCTGCTGATGACGAGGTGCCAGGCATCAACAACTTTTCCCCAACACCACCCGTGCTAAACGTCGCACTCAGCGACTCAACGTCAAAGTTGACATCAGGTCGTCTTGAAATATCATCTTTGGGAATATCCTCCGAGCGTCTCGAGACATGTTCCGCAAGATTGTTCATTTCGTCGGACACAGCTGAAAGTCTCTGCTGGAGTGTTTCTAGAGCTATGTCTGCCATGTGTTTGTTGACCAAACCTTCCATACGTCGCTGCATCGCCCAGCTAGAAGTATCTCCATTATTATGCTCCATAAAATTCCTCAAACAGTCGACCTCCTAAACTTTAGTTTAAACCAACAAAAACCTTTCTACAATGTCTTTCTATCGTTCAAGGTAAACGCAAATGTGGACTAGTGAGGGAAAAACGGAAGTGGTTATCAAACAGTCCACAGCCAGAGCACGATATCACGTTGCAACAACGTCACAGTAATGTTGCGAGAACATTGAGGGAGTTCGATTAATCTCACTCGGGCGCCCGTGTTGCGGCTGAAAGTTGATTGCATTCGATTTGGAACAGGGCTTCCTCTCGGGCGTGAGCCAGGTGCCCCGTTTTGTCCGACGGCGTAGTCGGCTCAAAAGAAAAGTGATGTMATTAAAATCGTATAGTAATGAATAAGATACTGTGTTTTCTCATGTTAAAGTGATTGCTTTAGTGGCATTCCCAATTAAAACTAGTTTGAAAATTCAAACATATTTTATACAATAATTGTATGTTTCTGGACAATGCACCATGCTGCCTTGTTGACAACATTATCAAACTGCGCAGATTACTGTTCAATTTGAGAAGGCCCGATGACGTGCCGGGCCATAGCTTGGTGTACCCCGGGCCAGATTAATCGAACCCCCTCGTTGGGAAGGCCAGAATAACTACATTTCCCAATAGCACCAACAAAACAATAATTTCCTACGGGTTGACTGCATATTTTGCCGCGTTCAAAACAACTGGGAACTTGAAAATCTCAGACTTCCGACTTCAGTGCGTTCAAGACAACTGGGAACTCTGGATTTTTTTTTAGCTCCGATTGGGAGGGGACTCGGGACTCATCTTAAACATGTGAAATTGATATTTACAAGTGAATAGTCATGGATGTGAGCTGATAAAAATTGTATTCGATGTTATCCCGTTAACTGTTTTCATAAAAAAGAGGACTAGAAACGTGTAAAATTCCATAAGAATGACAATACGTTTTAACCTAATATCTTAATAAGAGCAGCAAACCATTACACACAATTAGTCTTATTTAAGATGTATTTTTACCATGGGCTGGTTACTAGAATACAAAAATAAATATAATTGGCCTCAACAGTCCCAACATTGCATTTTACTACATTGTAATGGAATGTATGGGGCATGTTTATAGTCCCCATGATGAAAACAGTTAAAGGATAACATTGATTATCATTTTAATCTGCCCACATCCATGACTATTTAAATGTACAAATACATTTAATGTTTGAAGATTGATTAAATGATGTGAATAATTTATCATCTTTACATATCTGACACACCTGGCTCATGTGGTTGTGTATTCTACATCACCATGAACATCTTAAGACATCATTGAGCCTACTACAATTATATTTCATACAGGTATGGTCAAGCTAAATTGATCCAATAAGACGCCATTGAGTTGTTTGGTGGCAATATTGGAAAAAGTTTCTGTGGGGTTAATATGTATATTCTGTGATGCCCTATATCTACAAATATTTTTTAAATCCTGTTCTAGCTGTGTGTGAAATGTGGTGCCTCTATAACCAAAGTTACAATCCAAAAACATAGCTGCCCCAGGTTAGGACTCTGTGCAGGCCAGTCAAGTTCTTCCACACTGATCTTAACAAACAATTTCTGTATTGACCTTGCTTTGTGCATGGGGGCATTGTCATGCTGAAACAGGAAAGGGCCTTCCCCCGAACTGTTGCCTCAATGTCATTGTATGCTGTAGCGTTAAGATTTCCCTTCACTGGAACTAAGAGGCCTGGCCCTGACCATGAAAAACAACCTCAGACCATTTTTCCTCCTCCACCAAACGTTACAGTTGCCACTGTGCATTGAGGCAGGTAGCATTCTCCTGGCATCCACCAAACTCAGATTTGTCCGTCGAACTTCAGATGGTGAAGCGTGAAGAACRCGTTTCCACTGCTCCAGAGTCCAACAACGACGAACTTTACACCACTCCAGCTTACGCTTGGCATTGCGCATGGTGATCTTAGGMTTGTGTGCGGCTGCTTGGCCATGAAAACCCATTTAATGAAGCTCCCGACGAACAGTTCTTGTGCTGACGTTGCTTCTAGAGGCAGTTTGGACCTCGTTAGTGAGTGTTGCAACCGAGGACAGACCATTTTTACACATTACGTACTACAGCACTCGGTGTCCCGTTCTGTGAGCTTGTGTGGCCTACCACTTCACGGCTGAGACGTTATTGCTCCTAGACGTTTCCACTCTACAATAACAGCACTTACAGTTGACCGTGGCAGCTCTAACAGGGCAGAAATTTGCCGAACTGATTTGTTAGAAAGGTGGCATCCTATGACGGTGCCACGTTGAAAGTCACAGCTCTTCAGTAAGGCCATTCTACTGCCAACGTTTGGAGATTGCATGGCTGTGTGATCGATTTTACACACCTGTCAGCAATAGCTGTGGCTGAAATAGCCGAATCCACTAATTTGAGTGGTKTACACATACTTTTGTATATATAGTGTACCAACATTCTATTGTCAATGGCACAATTAGTTATTTTTAAACAAAGTTTTCAAAGTTGGTTATATTATATATCATTTGAAAGGTAATTTCCTGACCTTTCAGAACCACTTGTCAAACAGAGGTTAAATGTATCAGCGTTTCCTTTTTTATGTTTGTTATATACACTACTGTTCAAMAGTTTGGGGTCACTTAGAAATGTCCTTGTTTTTGAAATAACTTTTTTTTGTCCATTTAAACAACATCAAATTGATCAGAAATACAGTGTAGAAATTGGTAATGTTGTAAATTGTAGATATTGTAGCTGGAAACGGCTAATTTTTTATGGAATATCTACATAGGCGTACGGAGGCCCATTATCAGCAACCACCACTCCTGTGTTCCAATGGCACGTTGTGTTAGCTAATCCAAGTTTATCATTTTAAAAGGCTAATTGRTCATTAGAAAACCCTTTTGCAATTATGTTAGCACAGCTGAAAACCGTTGTGCTGATTTAATGAAGCAATAAAACTGGCCTTCTTTAAACTAGTTGAGTATCCTGAGCATCAGCATTTGTGGGTTCGGTTACAGGCTCAAAATGGCCATAAACAAAAAACTTTCTTCTGAAACTCGTCAGTCTATTCTTGTTCTGAGAAATGAAGGCTATTCCATGCGAGAAATTGCCAAGAAACTGAAGATCTCGTACAACGCTGTGTACTACTCCCTTCACAGAACAGCACAAACTGTCTCTAACCAGAATAGAAAGAGGAGTGGGAGGCCCCGGTGCACAACTGAGCAAGAGGACAAGTACATTAGAGTGTCTAGTTTGAGAAACAGACGCCTCACAAGGCCTCAACTGGCAGCTTCATTAAATAGTACCTGCAAAACACCAGTCTGAACATCAACAGTGAAGAGGCGACTCCAGGATGCTGGCCTTTTAGGCATAGTTGCAAAGAAAAAGCCATATCTCAGACTGGCCAATAAGAAGAAAAGATTAAGATGGGAAAAAGAACACAGACACTGGACAGAGGAAGATTGGAAAAACGTGTTATGGACAGACAAATCTAAGTTTGAGGTGTTCGGATCACAAAGAAGAACATTCGTGAGATTCAGAAAAAATTAAAAGATGCTGGAGGAGTGCTTGACGCCATCTGTCAAGCATGGTGGAGGCAATGTGATGGTCTTGGGGTGCTTTGGTGGTGGTAAAGTGGGAGATATTTACAGGGTAAAATGGATCTTGAAGAAGGAAGGCAATGACTCCATTTTGCAATGCCATGCCATACCCTGTGGACGGCGCTTAATTGGAGGCAATTCCTCCTACAACAGGACAATGACTCAAAGCACAGCTCCAAACTATGCAATAACTATTTAGGGAAGAAGCAGTCAGCTGGTATTCTGTCTATAATGGAGTGGCCAGCAGTCACTGGATCTCACACCTATTGAGCTGTTGTGGGAGCAGCTTGACCGTATGGTACGTAAGAAGTGCCCATCAAGCCAATCCAACTTGTGGGAGGTGCTTCAGGAAGCATGGGGTGAAATCTCTTCAGATTACCTCAACAAATTGACAACTAGAATGCCAAAGTTCTGCAAGGCTCTAATTGCTGCAAGTGGAGGATTCTTTGACAAAAGCAAAGTTTGAAGGACCCAATTATTATTTCAATTAAAAATCATTATTTATAACCTTGTCAACGTCTTGACTATATTTCCTATTCATTTTAAAACACATTTCATGTATGTTGTCATGGAAAACAAGAACATTTCTAAGTGGCCCCAAACTTTTGAACGGTAGTGTAGGTAATTCTGAGATGTACTCTGGAGGTCAAATTCCAGAAATGTATTTGATTGATAGCTGTGGTTCTAAGCTTTTCAATTATATATCAATAAAGGGAATACGTGAGCAATAACTTGTTGTATACTGACATTGTTTGTTATAGGGTAAAATCCCTATGGGAAAAATGATGGGACTAGCACACATTTTCCAACTCTAGGAACATAGACCTTCAAGAAAATCCCTATGAGACATCGTCGGCCCAAGCCCGACTGACCCCCTGGCTTGGACTAGTTGATGCAACGTTCTATAATGTTTTCACATAGCTCTGATGGAATGTTAAAAACATTATAATATGCTGAGACTGATTACTTGGGGGAACATCTACTTGAGTGTGGGAGTAGCAACATACTATTCTGCATTTTGAGAGTCTGATAGCATTTTTGCAGACTAGAGTGATGGTAACTACTTTGTGCTAATTTGTCCAATGTGTGCTCCAAAAGTTGTGAATGCCCCAAAACTCTGTACACAATATAGGAGGCAGTGTGTATTGTGAAATTATAAACCACGTGATTCAAGCCCTAAATGCTGATTGTCTAAAAGCCATGGTATATCAGACCATATACCATGGGTGTGACCATTTAAAAAAACATATTTACTGGTCTAATTACGTTGGTAACCAGTTTATAATAGCAATAAGGCATCTCTGTGGTTTGTGGAATATGGCCAATATACACAACAGCTACGGGCTGTATCCAGGCACTCCACGTTGCACCTAAGAACAGTCCTTAACCGTGGCATACTGCCCATATACCACACCTCCTTGGGCCGTATTGCTTAATTATACATCAGGTAATTGACTCATGAAAATACAGTTTTAGTGAGTTTCTCTCTGTACCTTTCTCGGTTACATCTAAAGGTACATAATGGATTTTGTTGAACATAAACAGCTTTTCTGGAGCTAGTGTGGATTCAAAAGCAACACGAGGATACATGCATTACCTTAAGCAAAAATTACTTTATTTATGCTCAAGTAGCAAAATTATTCTAAACATCTGAAACATTAGAATACAAAGTAAACCATTCTGTCTAGATCTCCCTGTTCAGGAGGCATACCTTGGGCCATTTGATTAACATTACGTCATTAAACTCAGCAATCCTATCAGCAACAATGCAGTCATCTAGGAAATCCAGTTTAACAGCTGCATCTAGTCCATCTTTAATATATATATATATATATATATACAGTACCAGTCAAAAGTTTGGACACACCTACTCATTCAAGGGTTTTTCTACATTCCAGATGACTACCTCATGAAGCTGGTTGAGAGAATGCCAAGACTGTGCAACACTGCCATCAAGGCAAAGGGTGGTTACTTTGAAGAATCTCAAATACAAAATCTATTTTGATTTGTTTAACTCTTTTTTTTGGTTACTACATGATTCCATGTGTTATTTCATAGTTTTGATGTCTTCACTATTATTCTACAATGTAGAAAATAGTCAAAATAAAGAAAAACCCTGGAATGAGTAGGTGTGTCCGAACTTGACTGGTACTGTATATAACTATGATTCAATGACATTATAATTACCATAAATAATGTATTATATTAAAATATATCCATGCGAGTTAACAAAGAATACAGTGATATCAATAACATCTCAAACACAAAACAAGGACTAAGGAGGGTAACAAGGTGGACGTAGGATCACATCTATGAAAATATATTCAACAGATAGATTGACTAAATATATAAATACATTTACATGTATGTATATCTATGTACATCAGCAATATATCACCATGTTTATATCACCAATTATTAAAATAGTCCTTTCTTCAAAACACTCATATCTGCAGATGAGCTCTTGGCAATAGTTTGGTTAATTTCAAGCACATGATCGTATAGTATATGTTTTTAGAACATAATCCTCTAACGTACTGTAGAAGCTGTAATACCGGGATAAATTAACAGCAACACATGACATCTGACCATATTGTCCATGCTATTATGGCCAATGATGAACTTGTCACTGGTTAACATTTCAGTTACAGTAGATGTGCCACTGAATATATTTTTCTTTCAACATAAATACCTGTATATTGAATGCTGCATGGGGATATTTGTATGATATTTGCCAAAAAAGAGAGTTGGGAGCCTTTAACTTATAGATATTTAGATAGTAGATATTTAGATAAGTCCCATTTTCATAACAAGCTTCCAGTGCAGATTTCTGTAAACCATTTAGCCTGTTCTACAAGATAGATTTTCCTCTATTGACAGAGAGATGTGCTACTGTGTACGTGTATGTACCATCTAGAAAACTGTCATATGTGCCTTCAAACAAACAACATATTTACATTGTAAAGCTCATAATTATTGCATTATAAATAATTTGACATTTTAACGATAAACCCTGTTTTCCTTTGACATTAGAGTTGTGCTCTGTCTATACTAATCTCCCGAGAAAATATGATAAATATGATATGAACAAAAACAAACAAACATCCTTTAAAAACAAATGCAACCCTAAGACTTTGTACATTCTGAGACTTTTTTCAGTATAACTTATGCATTTGAGATGTTGTGCTATTGGTCCATGAAATGAGTGTTCACAAGATAAGTAATTCAGAGCAGTTTGTAAAACAATGTTTTTTTTCTCCAATAAATGTGTTATTTGCATTTATGAAATAAACCCACCAGGTGAAACATCAACATTTTAACAGTGTTCCCCTGATTTCAGGAGAGGATAGAGAGAGAAATATAATACTTTCTGTAGGGCCAATGTAATTATGGTGCTTTGCTGGTTGGCTTGCCTTGAGCAACAGTCTCTCAGAATCCCCTGTAGGTCGACAGATGATGTCTGATATATTCCCTTTAAACTAAAGGCGTAAAGGACATAACCATTGATTTAAATGTGGCACAACCTCTAAACATTGTGCATTACAAAACACAAATTACCACAGCCCAACCAACACCAGGTCAGGTCAAAGTTCAGATGCTTTATTCAAAGTGCATCTCTACCATAGAGATAGATMGAGGACTAATCTTTGTATCTTTGCCATTATAGCATCTGTGACAACATGAGCGCATCTCCATGTTTAAGTAGTACATTTTCTTCTTCATGATTGGCTGATCCCTCCTGATGACCCGGGTGGACATGATGCCAACAGGGTCACAAGGAGGTATCAGCTAATGAAGTTGGAAGTCCCACCCAGTTGACTATATTGAAATGGTGGAAGCCCTCAATGTCGCTGCCCATGCTAAAATGACTTTTTGGCCACTAGAGGCCTCTGTCATTCTCAATGATCTCTACTCCTATGAATAATATCACTAGGAGTAATTAGTACAGATACGCCTCATTTCCTCTGTGTGCCAGCGKAACAGAAAATCCATCCTTTAAACAGGAAGTCCTTCCAGGCAATGTACATTTGGTAAAAGTTACTTTGAATAAGAGAAAGTCTGTAGGAATCCAATATTGTGCTGTTGTTCACGGTTGTGCCCCTAGGTAGCAGCACATCTCATTCTCTTGAGCTACATGAGTGGAAAAAAAGGAGTTCACTGTTTGTCACAACCGTTTGCTTCATTTTACCAGGAGATTGTCCTAACAATCAGCAAGTAGGGAMACTCATGGCCATTGAAACAGAGTCTCCCACCTTGGATACGTACCACATATAATATACCTCAGTGCAAATAAATTCTCACTGAAGAGGTTTGACTTGCTAAGGAACAATACATTTTCTTCCATAAATTGTTACCATCTCAATCAAGTCCATCATAAAGTAAATGTTCAGAATAACTTAAGTAGAAATTCCTCTCTTGCAAGAGTCAAAAGAGTGTTGAAAGGATGTTTTTCCTAAAAGTGACTTTTGACTTGAGTCTCACAACATACCAAGGAGTATTGGTGCCACTAAGCTCTGCAGACAGTATCTCCAAAATGAACTAATCTTTGAGACCAATATGGGTTGGTTTGGATTTAAAATGCAGACAGCCCCCCTCCAAATATGCATAAATAATGTTCAAGAAGTTAATAAATAAAATATCTGTCGTCTGAGTGTATTTACAAAGGGTAAAAATTTACAAAACCCCTAATTCAACACATTTCATTATCTTTTAGAGATACCTTTCACTTTCCAACAGTATAGCATATCTGACCTCATATTGCTTTAGCCTATTCCAACCAAATGCACTCCATTTATCCTGTCCTCTCCTGAAATCGACTCTATACATTAAATCAAAAGGGACAGATTCAATAAAAGCTGCTTAAGCGATGTTTAAAAAGTATCTTTGTGTACATACTGCTGCTCAACAACAGTGTCTGTGTGTGTGTTTGTAGAAGATCGGGGGGGGGGGAATGCCCACAGATCAGGATGAGAAGTCTGGGGTGTCATTCAGCTAAATGTCCTCTGTCAACTATTTACATCAAGTCACCTGGCACTTTCACCTTAAATGATTTCCATTGACATGATCAACCGTAAGGATCATTGCTAATATTGTTCAAAGAACAACGCTATTCCAGTAGACTATCAATTTTCTTCCGGCCCGGCTATCCTCTAAGCCAGTTAGCAGCTATTAAACACATTACATTATAAAATATAATCAAGATCACGCTGTAGAATATAACGCAGTTTCAATCACCTTTACAAAAAAATCCCAAACAAAAACAATCTTCACATCAAAGCAGGCAGTAGTCGACAAAAATAGCTTTGTTCACGAGTCCTCATGTGAGAGCTTTTTTACAAGTCAGTTTGTGCTCCCGCATGTGTGTGCCCAATCATCTCCTCTCCTGTTTAAAACCCCCCCCACACCAGAGCTGCTCCATATTACACTGACCATAAAGAAAAGAGACGAAATTCAAAAACGAATGCTTTGAATAATAAAAAAATGATCTGAGCCGCAGACAGACAGGGGGCGACAGGGAGGAGAAAGAGGAGAGAGAAGCGAGCCTCAGCGGTCTCTGCAGGTGGGCAGGTTGACGAAAGTGAAGATGTTGTACTCTATGAGGATGGAGAAGCAGAGAAAGATGGAGTACATGAACAGACACACCAGGCCCAGACGACGGTCCAGTTTCCACCCGTTCAGATGTACCCCCAGGACCTGAGAGAGAGAGAGGTGGGAAGAGATGAAGAAATTCTATCTATAGTTGCTCAATTCAAATTCAAATGTGCATAAACTGTGTAAAATACAAAACACAAGTACATTTGAGTATTTTAAAAAGTACTAATAGGTCACTCACCGTGAGGAACACAGACCCCAACAGAAGTCCCACAGAGAAGATGAGCCCTTTGCTGTTCAGTTGAATCTAAGAGAAGAACGGGTTAAACAGAAAAAGATAAACCATGGGATTGGGAACTGATTTACAACACTTTTGCACCAGTGTAAAGTGTACACCTGCTATTTCCAAAAGAGAATAACAGTTTCAAAAACACCACCAACTTTACACGACCAAACTGATGCATTAGAAGGACGCCATCTCTTTTGAATTCGAGCCCTTCTGAAATGAATACAGTACATCAGCTGTTCTCTGTGTATCCTATTCTACACCCTCAATACACAGCTCAATTCTCTAACACACCGTCAAAGCCTTCATTCAGAATAATCACGTCACTCTCCAAAAGTAGCAAAGCTGTATGTAGGCATTCCTTCACAGCACCCCCACGTGGGGTTATGCTGTGAAGGAATCTAGTGGGGTTATGCTGTGAAGGAATCTAGTGGGGTTATGCACTAGTGGGGTTATGCACTAGTGGGGTTATGCACTAGTGGGGTTATGCACTAGTGGGGTTATGCACTAGTGGGGTTATGCACTAGTGGGGTTATGCACTAGTGGGGTTATGGGGTTATGCGCTGCAGGTGCACTCAGCTCTATATTTCACTTGGACTGCCGACAGCTACTTTTCTCCTCCCCCTTTCAACTGTTAGGACCATCTCCCTCTCATGCCAAGCTGGAAGATATGTTTATCTACAGAGATCACAAATAACACATGCTCCAATGGCTATGTTAGCATGACATGACTAATATTGTATATAAACCTACATAACATTGGTACCATGTGACACGAGGAGAGAGGGCTCTGGACAGAAGATCCATTGTGTCATCTTTCACATGATAAAGAAACATCAAAATGACCTTCTCAGAATAGGCCGAGCATGTCTAAGTGTCACAGTGTACATGCCTGTTTTGATTGTGTATTGCTAGTAGAGGTTTACTAAAGACCTTACACAGTCAGGGTTAGGAGAAATGGTGTTTGCTACTTACGTAGGAGCCGTAGTTGATGGCCAGAGTCTGCAGGGCCCAGGGAAGGCCCAGTCCAATAAGGATATCAAACACATTACTGCCTATAGAGTTAGACACAGCCATGTCCCCGAGACCTGAGAGAGAGAGAGAGAGAGAGAGAGAGAGAGAGAGAGAGAGAGAGAGAGATGAGGCATAGGCCGAGAAATATAAATCAAAAGACAGAAGAAGATGGGAGAGGGAGGCAGAGAGAGAGAGATGTTGGTAAACATCTGTAACATCAATAAAGAATTCCAACTTGCTGAGGTATTCAGGTTGCCACAAACAACAAACACAACAACAACAAACAGACTGTCAGGGAATGTGGTTCCCATTTCCCCCTCTCAGACAGACTGATGAATATTTGACAGGGGGAGTGGGAATAAACACAGATTAAAAAATGGAGGAAGGAACCACACTGTGTTTTCTTCCRTCACTGCCACACGACTCTGTCACAGAGGTTGGGAGGGGACCTGGGTGACACCCAGACTGCCTCATCCCTTCTCTCTTTCCCCTCTCTCTGTTGACCATGTACCCAGACCGTATGGAGCTCTTTGATTCCTGGGTGTTGGTGCATGGGGCAGGTGAGCAGCAATGCAAACAGCCCTGGTAGAGAAAATACTCTGTGCGTCCTCACCTTGCCGTGCCACTATAAGACTGGCCATGCAATCAGGGACACTGGTGCCAGCTGCCAGGAAGGTGATGCCCATGATAACATCAGGGATACCCAGAGTAAACCCGATCACTGTCACCTGAAGGGAATAGACACACATCAGTGTGTCTGTCTGTCTGTCTGTCTGTCTGTCTGTCTGTCTGTCTGTCTGTCTGTCTGTCTGTCTGTCTGTCTGTCTGTCTGTCTGTCTGTCTGTCTGT